>NC_088299.1:2166193-2766193 GCF_032854445.1 Liolophura sinensis
CCTTGGACTGGGAGTTTGTAGAACCCCTCTCTCTCTGTTTTTGTTTGAAGCCCAGGTATCTACCAACAATGCACCTTAAAATACCGATTTGTTAGCTGCCCTGCTTCCACACAGCAAGAAATATGGAAAGAAAATACCAAAATATAGATAAAATAGATAAACAAAGCTATGAACCAGAGTTTGAAACATGCTACACGTTGTCGCTTATTAACTAAATCAAAATAGAAAACATCATGGGGTACATTGAGAGACTTGAATTAAACACACCACGCGGAATGCCGAAAACCATAAATCTCGTCACAGTAAAAAAAACAAAACAGAGCAGTGCTTGCTGACACTACATTTTATTACACTTAAATCATTAATCCTGACACATTTCACAGTAGAATTAACAAAACATGAACCAGATGAGAAAACTTTGCTTTTTGTAGAAAGGAAACAAGATTTGTCGTGGTGATGAATTGTTAATTTACAAAAAAGCTGAAGTTGTCTCAAGGATTGATGTTATAGTTTTCTACTCGCTGCATTATGAAATGGTTACCATGACTACCAGTTTTATTTATATCGATTATTTCAGAAATCAGTTTGACAAGAAGCCATAGCTAGTAGTTAGATTTGAAGAATGTCTTTGTCTGAGAGAGAGAATAATACATACGTCTGGTAAAAACTGACAAACCAATATAATAATGCATTATACAAAAATTCGGCCCACAAAATTTATAAATTTATTTGATTGGCGTTTTACGCTGTACTCAGGAAGATTTCATTTATACGACGGCGGCCAACCTGATGGTGGGAGGAAACCGGGCAGAGCGGGCGACCATCCGCAGGTTGCTGCAGATAACCACATACAACCGGAGAGGCAGCCACATCAGCTGGACTTGAACTCACAGCGATCGCATTGGTGAGAGGTTCCTAGGTCATTACGCTGCTCCTAGCGCGCTAGCAAACTGAGCTCTGGATGACCGGCTCACCAAAAGTTAAAGAAACGCGACACGGAAAGTGAAATATTATTCCCGTATATATCCATTGTCCACGTCCAGACTAGAAAAAAAACTCAATGCAATTACGGCTTCCTCTCCGGCCGTAAGTGGGAAGGTCTGCCTTCCAACCTGCAACCTGCGGATGGTCGTGGGTTTCCCCCGGGCTGTGCCCGGTTTCCTCCCACCATGATGCTGGCTGCCGTCGTATAAGTGAAATATTCTTGAGTACGGCGTAAAACACAAATCAAATAAATAAATAAATAAATAAATGCAATTACGTGAGTCTAGAAACATGAGGTTTTCCGATAAATTGGGTTATGAAAATGTTACAAGGAATTATTTTATTGGTACACACGTTATCACATCGTTCACAATGGGTTTAATTATACTGTTATAAGTATCCAGTTTCGACACATTATTACACCTATATTGTTACAATATGGTTTTAATGGGTTACTGTGCCTACATCCTCGTCATTAGTTACATGTACTTGGTTACAACAGGTTGTAACATTGCCACAGTGATGTTTTTTGTCACTGATGATATTTCAGATCGGCGAACATACGTTATTACTAATTGGTTTCTTCTTCGGTAGCAATTTCTGAATTACACAATAAATTGCATAACCGACTTTAAGAGAGTTTTTATGACTGACAACAAGCTGTGCTATTCTCAAAGTAATGATGCTGTATTAAAATCATTTACGACAAAAGCAGCTGTTTGTCTGCCATTATGATGCACACATCACCGTGTATTCCGTATCAAGCTATAAACTATTCGGAGATTATTCCCGAAATAAATATTTTCTATTACGTTTTACATACCCCATTTCTTCCTTCCTAAGAACAGAACTATCTGGATAACAAGAAGTAGCAGGAGATAGTACATGGCTAATAAACAGAAAGGTAATTGGACTGGATTTGGGTACAACATTATGACTGACCTATGGTATAGCAAGAGTGGAGTTTTAAAGAGAACTAAAATATATCTGACATAAATAAGTACAGACAAAATCAAAGCCAGTTTTTGGTTTATAATGATTTAGTTTTGAGAAATACAGTTCGTATTACTGTTTTATTTAAATTTGCCGTATTGTGCTTGAAACTTGATGGCTGGTATCTTGCGTTGAGGTTGGATACATTTATTTTTCACTTTATGAACAACATAGGCCTATATGAGCGTCAGGGATGGGTAGCACTTCCACAAGAATCTAGACGGCTTCCGGCTTGGCTAAAACCAATTTCAAAGTTCATTTATTCACGCAAAAATCGAAAGCATATCACCTGTGTATCAGGTGGTGCAAAAACGGATCATAGTCGTTTCTTGTCTTTTTTTGTCTTTTTTTTTTGTTTTTGTGTTTTCTAATTTTTTAATCTATCACGAAGGCCTCCATAAACGTTAATGGACAATGGATTTATGAGGTAATTTAGAACACGCTTGGGATACTCAGCTAATGAACGGTGCAAGTAACCAACAGCAACATTCACAGGGATGTAGTTCTGAAAGTTGTCTCCTAAATTTTGCTGAAAAAAATACCTAATTTTCGTGTGTGATGGGACCGTGGTGAAGCAACGCACCTTCAGGTTTGACTCTGCCAGCTGAGAAATTCCATTGGCTGATCAAGATTATAGTAACATGTAACTCAGCTGATTTGGTAACAATAAAACAGTAATAATAAGAATATATCTTAGACACTTTTTTGTAGAATAATGTTAAATGAATGAGGTTATGATATTTACCCTTATGCTGATGGTGGTAGTATATGGTAACACCCATCCTGAACAGTGTGGTTCTCTGAGCAATAAAAACGTTGTTATATTTTATGAGGTAAAGAGATTGTTGATTTTCCCCCATGATTTCCCCATATATCTGTCTGGATTATGTTAGTGTCGGCTATAACGGATTATTGTGCACAATCGCAGCGCCTATTTACTGCCAAACAACTCATAGAAGTAATCAATAAAGACATAAACTCATAGAAAAATCAATGTTAACTTAGTTTTAACGTAATCTGTCTTAGGCCATCTGATTTGTACTGTCATTGTGTTTTTTTTCTTTTGAAGTAAATAATAGCCCTCTATGTAGTTGGTGTGTTTATACCCAGAAAATAACGTATCAGACAACACAACCCAGGAGCAGTTTTTGCAGACAGGGCCTTGGACCCTATGTTGTGCAGGCACGGCTGTCAAAAACGCTATGTCAGAAAATACATGTATATGCATGAAAGCAATGGATTCCTTGTTTAATACTGGCTCTACTTTGCCGCTGAAGCAGCCCTTTCCAGTACTTGGCTGAATTCTTGACATGCAATAAAGATTAATAACAAAGGCAGATAAAGGTCAACAGTTCTGCTATGAACAAGGTTCTCCATTATTACAGCCCCGACTAACGTTCTCTTTTTTACAGGTGTTTCACGTATTTTTCTCTCTGAATGTCAGCAACCTTGAGACCTTTTGAAGAAAAAAAGTTGTGCTGAGATTTGGTTTAGAACCAATACATTTAATTTGGGTTATTAGGCCTATCCGGGAACCGGACATCGAGTAACGGTTCTGCACCATTGGCAGATAGGACAGAAATTAAGAGCATTCTTGCTAGTGCGGGAATCAGTATGGTATTATGCTAGCGTGGTATTGTATATCTGGTAAACTCTGCTTGTGGGGCCTTGTTGGTATTGTGCTAGCGTGGTACCGTGTTTGTGGTAAACTCTGCTTGTGGGGCCTTGTTGGTATTGTGCTAGCGTGGTACCGTGTTTGTGGTAAAGTATGCATGTGAGACCGTGTTGGTATTGTGCTTGCCTAGTATTACGTTTAAGGTAAACTCTGCATGAGGGGCCTTGTTTCTATTGTGGTTGTCTGGTATTGTGTGTAAGGTAAACTATGCATGTTGGACCTTGTTGACATTGTGTGATACTCTGTGTGGTTGGCTCTTATGTGCACGTGTGGTACTTTCCACCTGTGGCACTCTCCTCGTGTGGTACTTTCCACGTGTGGTGCTGTCCGCTTGTGGTACTGTCCCTGTGTGGTACTGTCCGCGTGTGGTATTTGTTCTGTTTGATTGGTGTTCAACGACATACTCTAGCAAGTTTCACTTCAAAGCTAATTTTCATGGTGATGGGAACTGAAGTGCCTTGATATGTCACTGAGTAACTGGAGGACAGATATGTGCCGGATAAGTCCGTGTACATGTGTATGAAACCCTAGGTTTTCGGATATCAATGGTTGGTTCAGTTACAACACGGAAAGAAACATTAAAATGAAGTGCCTATCTTTAGAAAGAAAGACTTTATTTGAAAAAAAGTTTTTGTTCAGAAAATTAATTGCAGTGAAATCTTATGGTGGATTTTATAAACTACACGAAATTTTCTTTATCCCTAACAGAGAAATTTATTTCTTGTTTATTTATTTGATTGGTGTTTTACGCCGTACTCAAGAATATTTCACTTATACGACGGCGGTCAGCATTACTGTGGGAGGAAACCGGACAGAGCCCGGAGGAAACCCACTACCATCCACAGGCTGCTTGCAGAAATTCTCAGGTACGGTCGGAGAGGAAGTCAGCAAGAGCTGGACTTGAATTGACAATGACCGCTTTGTTGAGAGGCTCCTTTCGACGCACTGGTGTGCTAACCCCCTCGGCCACGGAGGCGACCAAACTCATTATCAGATTCATGTTTTCATGCACAGTTACATATGACATTGATAATATTCCCAAGGCTTTAATACAGACCTCAACATAAAAGATGTGTAGAAAGAGTTTGGTGACTTTCATGATGACAATTTGCCAATTGTCATTCCACTGGTTTTTACTCCAATCTTAACGTGTCGTTCCCTTTCAGATATAAACAAATATACTGATAAGGTTACAGTTGACACTTCAACATTTTGACCATCTTAACTTCACAGTCCACATTTACGACCCACCTCTGCACGTGCTTTACGGTATTCGTAACGGTATCGAAGAATTTGTAGTTAATTTACTGATGGAGTTCCGTAGTTTGCTCCGGTAACCGATGACGTACGCTAAGTGCTTGTAAGAAATTTGGGATCCGAGCTTCTTTATGTGACTTTTAAAATGAATTATATGTAGGTCAGAAAAATGTTTTCAGATTTTCCTTTTCCTTTCTATATGAAGGAAGGAAAACTATTTTATAGTAGTAAATTTTCTGACTCATAAAAACTTTTTGTTTCCTTAGTTTTGAAATGTCACTTACAACGGTCTTCAAAATAATCTATGAACGGTTCTTCAATGATTGACAATAATTTAGTCCGCTATTTGTTGGCCTTTACTAATGTTAAGGTCGAATGCTACACAGTGTCGATCGGGGTTTAACCATTATGTCTAGATAAATGTAGTGTGAGGATGATTTGTAGACGTATAGTTATATAACGATTCTTTTCTCAGTAGCCATCAGCAGCGGCGACAGGGTGATGGCAAGAGAAATCCGGCTTCTTGTCAATTTATACCAGTAGTGAGGGTTTTATTCTAGCTGTTTATGTAAATACAGAAATAGTAGCATATTAGACTCTTCCCATGCACCACGGCTTACAGGGATACAGATTCGACGCTGACTGCCTGACAGTGGAGGAATCTTAGGTTTCATGCAGGCCTATCGCTTGTATTGTGGATGCCTGGGTATTAAAACCACCGAACTTAGATAAGGTAATGACGATCTTTCCAACCTGTAGCGTACAGACAGGCACACTATACTGGCAGAAGACAAGTTATCTTTAACAACCGTTACATTGAATAAACAAGTAGACCAACATTGTCGACGGCTAAAACTAAAGACTGTGTCCTGGTTCATGTATACTTATTTTGTGATCACGCTATTGTTGCATATACAACCGAAGTGGCGTTAAGCCATAATTATTCACTCCTTTATCAGGCCGCTGGTGAGAGCGGAAGAATATACAAAATTTGTTGTGCAATCAAACGCTTTAGGGTAGGGTCGATTTACTCAATTATGTATATAAATGTTATTTAGTGTGTATTAATCCAGTATATGTAAGTATAGAGGCATGGTAAGTCAAAGCTCCAAGTTGCCGCAGCTCTCATTGGAGACACACATATGCTTACGTTCTAAAATTATCAAGCTGTTTCATTCTCTCTTCTGACCCCTCCTCATTTAGAGAATTCGTAAGGACAACGGTAGATTATGTGAGAATAAAAAAAAAAACAGGTTTTATTTGGGGAAAATCAGTTTTGTCTGGTTATATCTTTTTTATTCTGATTGACAGTCGTTCACAATGTCTTTTTGAAACAGCATTTTTCTCATCAATGCAATCTTAATTAACCTCTTTTGAACCGGAGAGTCTTATCTGGATTATGGTACAAGCGCCATCTATATATGAACATTACAATGACGTCTGACGTCTTCGTCTAGATTCCAGTCCACTCTCTTTGATCGCCGGTAAGACACCACTGACATTTATCCTTATTAAACATCATCTCCATATATCATCTGGAACACGCTGACCTAGTTTTCTAAGTTTCGAGATACTATTGTTTTCCTAGCCTGTTTCAGCCAGCACATGTTGATCTATGGGGGTGGATGAAATTCGACTTGATCTGGTCGAACTCTGGGCTGAGTTATAAGATAGTATTATGACTTGTGAACCCGACTGATTACTGCTGTAGATATATCAACGGCTTCGGAAATGAAGGAAATTTCCTGGACTTTTATTAATCAACAGAAAAGTAGCAGTTATCGGACTGAAGAGCGAAAACGCCGACAGCTGACTTATGATCAGTCCTCGTGCAGTCTCTCTTCCGGTCTGCAGGCAAGTGTTACTATTAACGACCACTAGCGGGGACCGTATATATTATTACAGTATGGCAAGTATTTATTGTAAATAAAACAATTTCCTATCCCAAATAGAACCCCATCAATCTCAAACTAATACCAGAGTCACATAAACATTTTCTGTTTGTGATCGAATCTCTATATAAATATAATTTACTGTTTTACAAATTTAAATAACATTTTTGTTTTCGTTTGTTATCTTGATAGAATAATGCTTCATCCTGAATATGAAGAAAAAAGATTATGTGGTCATAATACGAAGCAGTTAGCACTTGACTTTACTGCAGATTTTCCGTACTCTCCTTGATGTGAACGTCAGATTTGCCGAAAGTATGAGTGAAGGTCCATTCAGCTAAAGTTCACTATTAATAATAAGCGCCATAACAAATGATTTATACGTCATGTGGAATATGATGGATACAAAATCTGCCAAGTCAGTTTAATTATGATAAAATTAATGATTTTGACATGGCCTAGCCTTGAACTGAACCGGGCATCCAACTTATAACGGATAGGCATATACTAGACGCTTTAAGCTATAACAGAAGTTTATTTCCTGAGGCTGAATGTGTAGGAGAAGATTGGGGAAACTGGATCGAGGAAACTGGCAAGGCACGAAAATACCATAAGCGCGTTATACCACGTCAAATACTGTTAGACACGCTAAGACTCTAAGTTATAAAGACTGCGGTAATTCGGCCATGCTAATTGACAGTGATGTATAAATATCTAGACTTTGGGTGTATGAAGTCACATTTGAAGTCACATTTAAGACTATATGTCATAAACATGGCGGGCATTGGGCCATTCTAATTGGCAGCTAAATAAGATTCATGTATTTACAGACTGATGTGAGCACTTACCTTGAGAAATTACATCTGACGATCAGCCTCCATTAGGTGAACGGAATCAGCTGATAGAAACGATATAATTACTGTCAACGCTGAAACTGTTTTAGAGCATTGCAAAGTTGCTCAGCCTTATTTTTTTTGACAGATAGACGTATTAGTACAATCTGGGATATCCGGTATTTTGATAGCGTAACTAAGGTTTTCAACAGGGGCTGGGGGTAACATGTATGTGCATCAGAATTATTGTTGAAGAAATCAAAGGTACAACTTAACCTTTCTTGCACATTATTCCACAGCGTATAAAATATATGAAACTCGACGGACGAAAGAAATGTGAATAAGACAGTGGATATAAAGAGGCCTGAAAACGGTCCACACGCTCTTCCATATAACGCAACAAAAAGTGTCAGTGACTTTTATTCTGATTTTTAAGTGAGTAGACAATGAGAATGAGGTACCTATCACGGCATCAAGGCGACTCTAGGCCAGGCCAGATTGATCATTGTACTCCTGAAAGCGTGAGCACCGCCCTACCAGTTTGCCTATAAGAAACATTTATAAGACTATTTTCCATTTTGATCCAACTATATCTGATTACCAGACAGAATTTTGTCTGTTCAAATAGACTGATTAGTACGCTATGTTTGCACCTTTGCTCACACTTAATATTATAAAAACAGAAAAATAAGACATGCCTATGATATTAACGAACTATCCATCAGATATGAATGGAAAATATTTAGGTTAAGTTTGTTTTGATTTTGTTTGCATGCTCAAACAAGATAAACCTGGGATTATGACACAGCGTACATGGAGGGCTCTATTCATCGTTCTAACCGATATTGGTTTCTGTCAATCATCAGCACAATTAATTCATTTATAATTTACATTTTAGTTATGGGTTTGAAAAAAGAAAGAGATTTCTGTTTGAAAATCTCTGCCCAAGCCACTAACATCCTTTAATGTATTTAATTAATATCTAGTCGTACTTCCAGAAACTTCCTGTTCCAGGTCTAATTCACAGCTCTTGAAAACTAATCTCTAAGGGGATGTTGTTCTTCGTATGTTATCCTTCTAAAATCTTGTCTGAGCAGAGGAGCTTCGTGCCACGTAATTCCTGGAGAAACATCAGTTGTGGGCCAATCGTATGGCGTACAGTCATCGATGCATGTGGGAGGGCATAGGTTACACATGCGCAATTCAGGCAATTGGTCCAAGATTACCCCTGTTTCGCGAAACAGAGACAATATTGGTGCATACTTATCGCACAATTCTCGGAATACAGAATAACGTTCTACACATGCTATCAGGGCCACAGCCCGCAATTTTACATGCTGAGATACAAATACATCCGCCTTTTGTCTGTTCCACGTGTACTACGACACAAAAAGGTAACAACAGGGTACACAATTTGGGACCGGCCTGGTTAGAGGCCAATCTTACCTGCGGAAATGAAATTTCAAATTTGATGTTGTTACGGTATTGAAAGCAGCAACAGAAAACAGACTCAGTGACTCAATACTACAATGTAAACAATGGCTTTATATATAAAATTAGACGTACAGTTTACAGACAGTTCAACAACAACAACATAAAACAAACATACACATCAGTATTACCGGTCTTTAAAAGTTTCCAGTTCACCTTTGCATCCCAAGGAACGTATTCCAGGAGATCCAACGTAAAGACCATGGGATAAACACACAATTCACAAATTGTCCTAGTCGGGTACTTCGCTAGGTTAGCGAACGCAGTACACAGGTTACACAGAACTGGAACAGTCAAGCCTTTGAATGACGTCACACCCGCAGAGCACAACACAGGGTAAATACAGGCATGGAGGTATAATCCACTTTAAAACGGTCACAGCTCCCGCAGAAACTCACCGTTCAGAGACGTAGAGTAATGTCACCTTGTGGCAGAACGAACGTCCTTTGCAAAACTGAAAACTTCAGTTTAGAGTCCTTGACGACCTTGTTGGTCAGGTGAGGTCAGCGTGTTAAACAAACTACACAGTCAACGCTGTATAATCATAATAAAGATCCGAACACCAATAAACGTGACTTCCGCAGAAATTCACCTAAACCAGACATCAGTGGTACACAAACGGTGCCGGCATAAAAATCTGTCCTCCCAAATGAAACTGGCATCACCAGCTCATATCAAAATAATGAACTCGATACGAGAGCGTCGCACACTCTCCTGGCTCCCAGTGGATGCAGCAAAAATACCTCCTCACTGCGCAGAAAACACGGCTTATATACGCTCCAGGTGGATTCAACTATTCTTAGACACAGAATTATCAGCCAATGAACAGTCAGTTAAATAAACAGAGCATTGAACAAGGTGCTTTCGGCCAGGTCCGCGCTGTACATATATAACAGGGCCTGTTATGCTTTCACAAAGGTCTACTTAGTCCAGTACAGAGCGGTTTTAGAAACAAACGTTGTACTACTGACCATGTGGTTAATTTAGAAACCTCCATCAGACACTCTTTTAAATATAAAGATTATTTACTTGCCGTGTTTCTCGATATAGAAAAAGCGTACGATATGGTTTGGAGGACTGGGGTGTTAATTAAGCTGCGTAATATTGGCATTGGTGGGAAAATGTTGGGTTTTTTAAAAGATTTCCTGTCCGGACGTTTTATTAAAGTTCGAGTGGGACAGAGTTATTCTCGCATGGTTCCGGTGGAGAATGGGGTTCCCCAGGGAAGTGTCTTATCTCCCACTTTATTTAATGTAGCCATAAATGACTTACCCAATGCCATATCCCCTAAATTAAATTGCACGCTTTTCGCTGATGATAAATGCATGTGGTTTTGCTCTAGGTCCCTTGCCTCTTGTGTCAAGCATATTCAGCAAGGTCTAGATGATATAATGAAATGGAGCCGGGACTGGGGGTTTAAGTTTTCTTCTGTTAAAACAGAAGCTGTTGTGTTTACACGGCGCCATACTGGTAATGTTTGTCTAACCCTTAATAACTCGACGATCAAAATCTCCTCTTCTTTTAAGTATCTCGGGGTTATATTCGATAATAGGCTTACTTGGGGTAGACATATTGACTATTTGATAGCAAGATGTGATAAAGTTCTAAATTTAATGAGGTGTGTATCGGGAAAATGTTGGGGGGCTGAGAAAAAATCATTACTACTGCTATATCGCTCTCTCATCCGTACCAAACTTGATTATTGTTGTGAAGCCTATGATTCTGCTTGCATTACGCTTAAAGAAAAATTAGATTCTGTCCAGTGCGCAGCGCTGCGGATATGTACAGGAGGTATGCGCACCACACCACTTAACGTTCTACAGGTATTCTGTAACGAGTGGCCATTGTCTATCCGTCGGCGCCTGCGCACCCTCAAGTTCTTTTTCAGGCTCAAATGTTCGGTTAATAATGCTTCGTCTCGTTTGCTCGAACCTTCCTTTTATGACAACTTGCATGACTTAAATAGTTATGCTGGGTTACCATTTAGTTTGAGATCAAAGAACATATCTTCGTCTTTAGATTGTGATAATGTTGCTTTGCAGTCCTCCCGTGTTCCTGATTTCCCCACATGGAATCTAGAACCTCCCTACATTTCGACTACTCTGAACGATGATAGAAAAAAATCTGATAATCCGAATGTTTCCTTACTATGTGCTACGGAATATATACATACAAGCCTATCCCAGTACTTGCAGGTATACACTGATGCCTCCAAGTGTCCAGACAGCAACAGAGTTGGTGCAGCTTTTTGTGTCCCAGAGTTAAAATATTCCAAATCCTTTAGATTATCCAATTTTATCTCAGTATTTACAGCAGAACTTACAGCTATCATCTGTGCTCTTCAGTTTCTCCTCGACCTAAAACCTTCTAGGGCTGTTATACTTACCGATTCTTTATCTTCCTTGCAGGCCATGTCAAATTATGTCTGGTATAATTCTTCATCACTTGTGTTTGAAATACTACATTTATGCACCGCTCTTCGTTACCAGGGCGTCTCTGTGAGTTTTGATTGGGTACCAGCTCATGTCGGTATTGTGGGAAACGAAATGGCAGACTCCCTGGCGAAGAGAGCTTCATCCTTTTTAGATATATCCATACACGTGCCCTTAAACATTAATGAAATCATGAGTCATGTCGCACCTAAGTTTGTGGATATTTGGCAGCGGCAGTGGGATGAAGCTAATAAGGGGAGGTTTTTTCACCAGTATAATCGTTCTGTCTTGTTAAATTCGCCAATATCATTACGTTCCCGACGAGATGAAACGCTAGTTTTCCGCCTTATTTCTGGACATGTACCTACAAATACCTATTTATTCAGAATGAATCTGCACCCATCTGGGTTATGTGATGTCCATAGCACTAGTACTGAAACTTCTTCTTCTTGTCCGAAATAATATACTCTTCCTTTATATACTATCCAGCTTAAAAGCATTTTCAATGACGCCAAGTTTTGGCGCGCATCGGCCCTTTCGGCCGGAAAAGCGCCAGTGCAAATCAACCCCCCCACCCCTTCACAAAGGTCCGCAGACTAACAGTACATGAAAACGTTAAATAGTCATACATAACAATGTGGAATCAGATATTTGGCATGCAGTTGAAAAAAACAACCTTTTATAACGGATGGTCATCATATTAAAATTACAGCAAAAAAAATTTTAAATTTACAGCACAGATCAAAGGTTTATAGATTGGGAACAAGTCCCAAAATTGTATCCTATTTTTTTACGAAAACGGCACTTTTTCTGTTTACTGATAGGAACTTTGTGTCAGTCAGTGTAGACCGACGTTGAAGTGGTTTCCTTGAAGGATTAGGTCAATATATATACAGGTTATCACTATCACATAATTTGAGCCACAGGTGTGAATAAGGGACAAGGATGCTAAAATAAAACAAAAACACAAGACAAATTACACGATCAATATCCAGTTTGCAGTTAACTTGATCTTAAACTGTGTGGTTTGCGCATCTGCAATATGAAGCCATTCCATCCGTCATTTTTACACACTGTATACATACATAACGGCGGCGTGATTTTATATGTAACATGGTTCCGTGCACGCTTTTATTCTAAACACTGTATCCTGATGGTAATTATTATTAATAATTGGAAGATAAAATTACCACTGGCGCAGTTGTTAATAGGATAGAGATTTGACTATGTCAGCAATATTAAAACAAAGTAAAAACTAAATTTTTGAGGTTCACATAATATTTAAAGAATTTGAAATGGCTGATATCTCCAAAATGATTGAACATCATGCACGAGAATCTGTATGCAACTTTATTTGTTTATTGACTTCTTTTCTGCTTGTCATCGTTTTCAACATTCTCTTTTTACTGCCAGTATATTTATACCGCTGCGTAAATGGAACGTCATTCCGAAGACACTCCAAAAAACATGAAAAGTTCATTACTAGACGATCGTGGTAGGGTTTCAAAATGTACTACCGTAGAGTTTCGTTACCTGGGCGTAGTAACTACACACCCACAGGGACATCACCTGATAAAAAATAATGAAAATGAAAAAAACTGGCCGAAAACAATGATTGTTACACGTCCGTACGAAGAAGCTGTGATAGACGGAGTACCCGACATGGAACATCGATTTTTGACAATTTACAGACGAACTTTTCAGATGTGATTGAGGTGGAAGACAAAATGTCTTTAGCGAACGTTAGACTGCGCAAAGAGCCACAAGAGGGTCGATGACCACTTATTGTTGTGATGATTCCACAGTTATAGAGAACCAGGGATTCTGCATATTCCCTCCCCAAGACTGAGTTTGTACTCGCGCCGCATATAACCTATAGTGATAGAAAGAAAAGTGCCTTCAACCGTTTACTGCACCTCGCTCTCGGCTTTCAGTTAAGCACAGAAAAAACAGTTTGAGCTTCAAAGACCTGACACCTACTTTTCTCTATACCGGGTGAGCAAAATTAGCGCCTGGGACATTGCAGAGGCGTTATCCAGCAGCGTATAATGGAACAGATAATTACCAACCTATAATGGGAATATCTATTTACTACACCTGACACGGAACAAAGGCGAAGGTTTAATTTAGTGAGAAAACCGAAACCCGTGTGTCATCACGGATTAGCACATGACATCTTCTACAAGACAGCCTAAGGAATAATCAATTAAGATCCTCCCATATCGAATCTGAAGATGAGTAACTCTTGTGAATAGCGCTCGCACAGGTTAACATAGGCACCAAATAATGTACTGTCCCAAGGAGAATCCCACGTGCTGAAACCGGGGCTTGAACATTATGAAATTTTATACTTCACTTTTCTCAGTCATAAAGCGTTGTTTGATGTGTAGCATCCCGTCTATAATAATACATGACGGTTAGACTGATTCCTGTTTTTTGCTGACATGAATACTGCTGACGATGTTTCTACTGGGACTGGGACGATTACAGAGCAGCCAGATGTTTAAGTTATCTGCGTTCACAAACCTGCTTATTTTTCCCAAAAGGTACTGGTACTGGTGCAAAAGCAATACATATGCTTTTAAGTGCTTTCGTCACGATGGTCATTATAGGCACACATTGCTACTCCAAGGACTCTCTTAAAACTAGTGTTACATTTAACACTATAAAGATCAAGACGAGCACTTATAAGAGTTATCTGGCCACTTTTATACATGTTTTAACTCTCTTCAAACTTCATTAAAAGTTTGTTAATCAACATCTTTAAACCAACCCTTTAAATACAGTTAAAAAATCTAACACTTTTAATGCAGTTGGAATATAAAAACTTTCGAAGAATATTGAAACATTAACACTTAACAAAACTAGTCCGATGCATGTAACTCTTATCAGTGCATTTACTCCTCGTGATCTTTACAGTTTTAAACGTTACACTGAAGTTTTAAGAGAGGAGTGTTATCGAATTCTTGAGATTAGGTCTAATCAAAATTCCTTTTTCTTATTTTCATATGCTTGGTTACAATCTCGTGTTTTTTGCGGATGTGGTCTTTGTCTGACATAATGTATATCTTATCGTATAAATAAATTTAAAAAAATACATAAATAAATCAATAAATTAACCAATCAAGAGAGAACATTAACAGTTAAAGTGCAAACCTGTGGCTTAACTTCCTCGTGCTTCCAATATATTCGCTATATTTAAAAAAATAAAAATGTTCAGCAGAAGATCTTCGATCTTCGTATGACACTTCTACCTATAAAGAGCGTTTAATGTTTCAAGGCAGTCCTTGAGCGACATGAAATAACGACAATCTCATTTCTGTCCACCTTTAAATCAAGGTTCAAGAATGTGTCCTGTTACGTTAGTTTGAAGGCCGTGTACGTGCGACAATGAAATAAGCACCCACAAATCGACTTGCCCTGGAGTGACTTATACAGGTCGGGTCACGGAACAGTTGGAACTGCGCTTCACCTCATTGTCCAAATATAGCCTATGCTATTGTGTGTCGTCCTCATTATCTTCTGACAGTCGGTTGGTTTGGCACTCTGATAGAGGCATGGCTGGTATGAGCAGCTGCCCGTGGCCTAATGAAGGGGCACACGGCATCTCACAAAAACCACCCTCCTACTTAACCTTATCGTTGCTTTCCAGCATAAATGACAGCCTTACAAATTACACTCCAAAAAGCTCCCTAACATTCAGGGAATTAAATTGTCATCACCACATATTTTTTTCTCAACGCTACCAAGGCTTTCATTTTTTTTCATTTATTTTTCACATAGCCCCACGGTCCTTTTTGAATTTAACAAGCGAAATACTGGATAGTAAACCGTCTTTTAGTTTACAACATATAGATTTTTTACCTACACTTGCATAATGATGACTCGAGTCAAAGCAAAACAGAACATTATACCCTTTCATTGCATGACGCCTCGCCCAGTATGAAGATTATTGACACCATATATTTTCGTATCTCATCGCTGAGTAACAATGTAACTAACATTATGAACGCTATATATACCCAAGAAATCTTCACGTGTATGATATCGGTTATTTATATTGCCGGGTTAAGCCACCGATCCCTGACAAGTAACTATAGAACTTTCCCTTACATATATAGCACACCTTCTTAGACGAAGACAAACAAAAAACGGTGAGAACAGGGCACCTACAAATTCTCTGTCCATCATGGGGTTTGAACCCGGGTTCCCTATGAAACCGTTAGTGCTGGATGAAGTGAAAAGTTTGAGTACGGAATGTAAGCAGTGATGAGGGGAATGGTAATACTGATTACAGAAGGTAAGTAACCATGAGTGATGAAGGGAATGGTAATTGTGATTACAGAAGGTAAGCAGCCATAAGTGATGAGGGAAATGAAAAGTGTGATTACAGAAGGTAAGTAGCCATCAGTGATGAAGGGAATGGTAATTGTGATTACAGAAGGTAAGTAGACATCGGTGATGAGGGAAATGAGAAGTGTGATTACAGAAGGTTTGCAGCCATCAGTGATGAGGGGAATGGTAATTGTGGTTACAGAAGGTAAGCAGCCATCGGTGATGAGGGGAATGGTATTTGTGGTTACAGAAGGTAATGTAACTTTAATTTAGCTTGATGTTGTCTTTTCTTTCAAGATATAAGTGTTCTTCAGTCAGCTGGTGGCCATGACGATGTTTTCAAGACATAAGTGTTCTTTGAAATAGCTGGTGGCCATGCCGCTAAAGTCGGTTCGTCGAAATTTAGCACGTTCATTTACACCATGTTAATTGTTGAAGTTGTACGACTAATAATACTGGTATTACTCCGTGTATTTAAACAGCCCTATATCAAGTTCATGAAACATGTCTTTATTACCTATTTTAGAAAACAATATCTTTATTTTTGTTCAATTGCTTTTGTTTTGCGCGAAAAATGAGACGATATTAAATCCATTAATTATGACCTACCCTACTGCCCCGGTACCAATGGTGTCCTTTTTCAAGGTTTCGTGGCGACTGCTTTTGTTTAATGTCTTTCTGGCGATTTGTGGGCCTAATAAGCTTTACGGGGGGGGGGGGGGTCATATCTCCTCGAGATACACCAGCCACCAATATAGACTTGTCTACCGGTGTCAAGAGACCAAGTCGGCATAACAAACCAGACGACAGGCGAGGTGCTACGGCCATGGAATAAACTATTGCTTCCATAATCATTTTGCCCGGACCAGAACAGTCAAAATGTCACCTGATTTGATTTGCTATCGACTTCAAGAGAGCCCAAAACGACGGCGTGAAGACAGAATCCATTTGTTAGAGCTAACTTGTAGTGGAGGTATGAGACAATTCGGTACAACATGATCTCCACGTTAGGGCTAATTGAAGGAAGTCGGACCTAGCACTTGAACTCGTCTGCATTTACTTGTCTCTCAAAACTGATCTTGACCTACTCTATCATTACGCCATCTTCTCTGGGTCTACTAGATGCAGAATTGCCCCGGCCTGCCCCCACTGTCACGCATGTCTGGATGGTGCCAACAACACATGTAATTAACCTTCTATCCAGCCTTCTATCGTCAACGCCTTTAACCACGCGAAAGCTGCCGAGAAGAATCCGTTTTTCCCGGAATGGGCAAGTGTTTCATTAAAAGGAAGGTATGATCAGTCATACGATTATTGGGGAGGGGTATAATTATCCACAAACTCTATTATCGAGTTCTACAGATGTACTAAGATAACATTTTCTGTATTAAGTTAAAACATTATGTTCCCTACATACATATCTGCCGTAAAAAGACGCACCTAATGACTCCTCGTTGTCATATGACTTAACGCTATAAGGTACCAAGTGAAAACCCGAGCATACATACATGCCGATATTACATACACATGTATAGCTCTTCTGCAAGCCAACATGTATTGCTTTGTGGCGTGTTGTCCATCTATACATCAAATCAAGCAAGATGGTATTTAATATTAATACTTGACTCAGTCAAATAAATTGATCTCTTCAAATGGCTGATATCGCCAAGTATTCCAAGAAATACATCTTTTATCTTCTGGAAGGTCTCTCAGCAACCTGCGGATGGTCGTGGGTTTCCCCCGGGCTCAGCCCGGTTTCTTCCCACCATAATGTTGGCCGCCGTCGTATAAGTGAAATATTCTTGAGAACGTAGGTTGTCTTAAGGCAGTCCTTTATTTGGCTGACTCTTATGAGCAGCTGAGTGGATGTAGCTCTGGATGTCATAATGTAGAGTCCTAATCCATAATATTAATCCCAAGAAATAAAATACTTGGCAAAAATAATCACCAGTCTGCATACTATATTGACAAATTTCTCTTCATATCTGCTTTCCGGTCTTCTAATTACAAGCCAAACTATTGTTTACTATTTTCAGTGTCTTGTCATTGCCAATCGGCCAACAATTCAATAAAATTCTCTCCGCTTATCTTCTGCCCATGCCTGTGCATTAAATGCTTTTCCTTAACTCAATCTGTAACGGAATCTTAGTGTACAACCGCTGTGTTATTGAGTAGACACTGGGGAAATGTGGTAAAGAGTAAGCCGGTTTAGCCCATGAGGTCGTTTTCAGGCAGAGAGCATCAGCTGGAGAAATCTACTCGATACTAATTCTGTGAACTTGTCTGGTGTAATTATACCTGGTACTAAAGCTGCTAGCAAAGCCGAATAATCGACGTCAAAGATATTAAATATGCGGTCAAAATTCAGAGAAGGTGTTTCTGAACTTACGATGGAAAGGGTTTTTATATGAATAATGATGGATGTAAGACCAATGACGCATGTCATATTGAACAGTACAATTGCAATCTGCTTCATTTCGCTATATGCCTCCAATGTGTTAAATTTATTACGAATTTAATATTTGGGATCTTTTTTCCGTTGTGAAGAGCCACATGCCTCATGCCATTCATGCCATTGTAAGTAGCATTACCATGAACGTCTTGTTTTCTCCGGTAAATAACGATTCAGTTAGATGTTTGTATTGAGCTTTGAGATGATGCAAACTTTTTAAAATGTTCTCCCAACAGACATGTCGTGAATAGTGCCAGGTAGCGTATATGTGAGACAACTAAATCTGTTATTTGTGATTCGTGTATAACACCACTGGCTTCTCTTGTACCACGTCACCAGGTGTCATCACGTCGGTATGCGCTTACAACTGCCTCCTGCGAGAAGTCAAACTTGTTCATGTGGTAAGTATTGATTGAGTTCCTCTTGCAATACGGAATCAGTCAATCCTTTAAACGAAGAATTGTCGAATGAGTTTGGCGCCCTTATATTCACATTTGCTAGTATCACCTAATTAGGTTAATAAAGGCCTAATTACAGACTTATTCAAATTACACTATAAAGCCGTGAGGATGATGCCAAAAAATGAGCGTTAGACAGGATGGATTACTCACTGCATATTTAGTCCTGTAGAGTTTTCTACACTACCTTCGACACGAGCCCGTTTTGTAAAGCTTACTTCAAGTATTTTTTAGCTGGTATCTCCTTACCTATTTTATTTATTTATATGATCTTAATTTCATCTCGTACTCATTTATACATGAATAATCCACTTATACGAGACCGGTCAACATTATGGTGGGAAGAAATCAGACATGGACAGGTGAAAATCCCTGACAGTCAGCAGGCTGCTGGCAGACCTTCCCACGTATACGACCGGAGAGGAAGCTAGCATAAGCTAGATTTGAACTCACAGCGACCGCCTCCATTGCTGCGCTAGAATGTTAACCACCATTCATCCCTGGAGGCCCGACTGGTAAATACCATAGCCACCGGTGTTCTGGGTACATATTTGACCAGGGATTGCTGGTTTATTTGTAACAACACCACCCTGGAACGTGCAATAATAATTCAGATCAACGGATTACTATTCTAACGTTTGACAGATCATGATGTCTGTCAGTTTGCCCTCTACGCTTTATTTTCCTCCAGCTGCACCAGACAGAACTGGTGAACAAACATTAAAAACGAGCTACAGAAAAACAAATTAACCTTATCAGTGCGAAGAGAGATGGAATCGTTACGTTTGGGTGTTGTGTATTTTTAGTCGTCGCCTCTACGGAGTTTCAAAGCCTCGTAATCACCCACTCATAGACAATCATGCGAGATTTCCAGTCAGATGCAAGTCGAGGCTCAGCCGTACTTTTTAAGACATTCTCTCTGAAGTTGTTTTTGCATAACTCCCTACGGGTACATTATCTTGGAAATTGAGACATTCTGAAGGAAAGCCTGCAATTAAGGTCATCAAGGTACCCCATACAGCCGCACTGATCTACTGTATAAAGCCAAGTCTATGGAGAATCCTGTCAACGGGGACATATCTATTTAGCTTACTTGCAGTTGGAGTTTTCCTGTTAAGAATTTTACACCCTGGAAATCTTATCCATGTGCATCCGTTCCCCCGGCTACCAGAGCCGAATCAATGCCAAGGGACGTCACTGTAGTCGCTGCTTTATTCGTCTTGTTAGAGGCACAAATCGTGAAAAGAAACGCTATTGTCGCCTTTTTTTCACTAACGCGTTATGCTGATTCCAGTATTCAGACTCGCATTTTTCTCATTTGTTCCCGGGTCTTTTATTCCAAACCAGTGCTGGTCCGTTCCCGCTTCTCATGTGTAGGCTAATGATGTCTGGGCAGATGGAACAACCGGTTTGTTACAAACTGTAAAGATCCCGCTGGTAAACCAATATGTATAAAATATACTGGATACAATAGGTTTGTATAGGTACCTGTTGAAGTAACACCAAGAATTAGTGTATTTTATGAACCTTCGCTTGTGTTAATCGTATCCTGATGTGGTATTTGTCAGAAAATGTGCATATCTGTGTTTGACTGTGTCACTGTCCTCATTTTACACAGCACAACAACCAACCCACCAATATACTCCTGAGGAACACATAGAGTATACAGATCATGTCAAGACTAAGCACTAATTAAATCCTTTCTAAGTAGATGGCATTATCTTGTAAAATAATGCCATAAACGTGTAGAACTTTCTAAATTTTAATCTCGATGACGCAGACTATGGCACAAAACAAGCCTTGTGCATCCCGTTGAGGAACCATACCCATATTTGTGAAAATTTCTAACAACAGTGTCAAATTTGTCATCTAAAGGTGGTTTTGGTTAAACTTTTAGCTGTTTAATGATAAGAAATTGGTACTTTAAAAAATCACAGGTGGTTGCCCTACATTAACACATGAGTATTTTGTTATATAATGATTAATACATGGATGTTAGAAATACAAAGAAGATATTAATGTTTTAGTCCATGCTGTTCACGGTATGACAACTATAGTTTGAACACTTTATTGTCGGGATATGTTTAGTATTTACCAAGATATTAGTATGGTTGACTTTTCTGTTGATATCTGACATCAGGAGACTCTGAAAGAAGCTCTAGCGTGTGTTTAGGAAAGTTTCGAATACAGCTTTACTACACCAGCAAATCCGTTGTCTCTCACCGGCCCGGTATACAAATATTTTGTATTTTTGACATTATTTTAGGCAGGGCTGTGTCTGTTATTCTCCGTCTGCCCTAACTGATAACATTAAAAAAAAAACACACTTGTACACGCTTTTTAAACTTCATGTAAGGATATTTTATAGATGCATGTTTACATTTAGGCTGGTGTTATCAATGTTGTTTAGTCATCTTGTGGCCATGCCGATTAAGTTGGTTAGTCGGTGTTAATTTGGCGTGTTCATTTACACCATGTTAATTCTTGGACTTCTACGAGTGTATCAACATCACAGTACTCTATTAGCGAATGACATTAGGCGTCAATAATACTGGAATTTCTCCGTGTAATTAAACAGTTCCATATCATGTACACGAAACATGTTTTTATTGCCTACAAAAAAAACCGTTATTTTTGTTAAATTACGCTTGTTTTGGGCGAAATATGATACAATATTAAATTCATTAATTATGGTTATAATTATTATAATTACCCTACTGTCCTGTTGCCAGTGGTACGCTTTTTCCAGAGTTTCGTGACGAATGTTTTTGTCTACTGTCTTTGTGGCGATATGTGTGGGTGTGATACGCTTTAGGAAGTGAGGGAGTCATGTCTCCTTCAGCTGTACCAGCCACCACTGTAGATAGGTATCAAGAGACCAAGTCGGCACAACAAATCAGGCGACAGGCAAGGTGCTCCGGCCATGGAATAAACTATTGCTTCCCTAATCATTTTGTCCAAACCAGAACACTCAAAATGTAATCCGGTTTGATTTGCTATCGACTTTTCAAGAGAGCCCGAAACGACGGCGTGAAGAACTAACCTGTCATGGAGGTGTGAGGCAATTCAACACGACCGCCACGTTAGGGCTAATTGAAGGAGGTCGGACCTTGCACTTGAACCCGTCTTACATGTCTCTCAAAACTGATCTTGGCTTTCTCTATCATCACGCCATCTTCTGCCCTGGTTCTGCTAGATGGAAAATTGGCCTGGCTTGCCGTCCACAGTCACGCACATCTGGATGGCACCTCCTATCATCACCGCCTGTAACCACGCGGAAGTTGCCGAAAGGAATCCGTTTCTCCCGGAAGGGGCAAGTGTTCCGTTAATCTGAAGGTATCCTCAGTCACGCGACTAGAGGGAAGGGTAATAATAATCCGTCTACATATACACATCTTCGGCGTATTCTTACAGCAAGCATATGACAACTTGTCGCACCTAATGACTACTCGTCGCACCTAATGACTGCTGGTCGTCATATTATTATTAGATACGATCTAAAAACCCAAGCATACATACACACCACATGACTATGTAGCTCAAAATATGTATTGCTTTGAAGTGTGTTGTCCATATGAACATCAGTTCAACAAAGATAGCATTTAATAGCCTTATTAGACTCAGACAGTTATTGTGATCTCTTCCAATGGCTGATATCGCCAAGAATTACAAGAAAAATAACTTTTATCTCGTGTACAAAACGGTTGTCTTAAGGCAATCGTTCCTTTGGCTGACTCCTGTGACCACCTGAGTGGATGTGGCCAAGGATGTCGCAATGTCGAGTCCAAATCCGTATTATTAATGTCCGGGAATAAAATACGAAGATTGCAGGCTGAGGACTATATTTAGCAAATACTATATTCACAAATTTCTCTTCAAATCTTCCTTCCAGTCTTGTAATTACTGGCCAAACTACTGTTAACCGTTTTCAGTGTCTTGTAATTGCCAGTCGACCAACAAATTCAATAAAGTTATCTCAGTTTGCATTCTGCACATGTTTGTGTATCAAATGTGGTTTCTTAACCAAATATGTAGCAGGATCTGAATGTACAACCGCCAAGTTATTAAATAGACACCGAGGAAAAGGGGAAAATGGTAAATTGGGTCTCCTGGTTTTGTCCATGAGATTACTTTAATTCAGAGGGCAGCAGCTGGTGAATTCCATCCGATATTAAATTGTGTGAACATGTGTTATACCCGGTACTAAGACTGCTGCCAGATCCGGAATATGCAGAGAATAGTATTTAGTGTGAGGAAAACCCAGTTAGCAACATAACGAATGTCTTCCTAACGTACCATGCAATTGAGTTTCACATGAATTTTGATGGATGTATACCCAATAACGCATGCTATTAAATGAACGCTAAACATGGAGCCACTGTATATAAATAAATTTGCAATCTAACTCGTCATATGCCTCCAATGCATGCGTTAAATATTGTTACGAATTTACTTTTGTTATATTTTTTGCTCTGATGGCGTAAACTTTTGCGTTGTTTTAATTCTGAATGGGGCCTCCGTGGCTCAGTTCTTAGCGCGATAGCGCAGCGTGATGACCCAGCAGTCTCTCACCATTGCGGACGCTGTGAGTTTAAGTCCTGGTCATGCTGGCTTCCTCTCCGGCCGTACGTGGGAAGGTCTGCCAGCAACCTGCGGATGGTCGTGGGTTTCCCCCGGGCTCTGTCCGGTTTCCACCCACCATAATGCTGGCCGCCATCGTATAAGTGAAATATTCTTGAGTATGGTGTAAAACACCAATCAAATAAATAAATAAATAAATAAACTGAATGGCCCTATTCATGCCATTGTAAGAAGCATTATCATGAAAGTCTCCAGTAAAGAGTGATTCAGTAGCATACGTTGTAGAATTTTTAAAATATTCTCCAGCAGACATATGTCTTGAGGAGTGCCAGGTACCTTATATCCTAGACAAGCAAATCTGTTATTTGTGATTCTTGCACATGATTAAGTTTTTTATGTTACCAAGCGAACAGGAAAAATCTTTGTTTGAGACTGTCTCTGAACTGACTATAATTAGCGCCACGATGTGTCTCTGGGCATGCGCATACAACTGCCTCCTGCGAGAAGTCAAACTTGTTCACGGTGAAAGCATTGATTCAGTTAATGTTACAGTAAGTGAAGAGTTATCAAAGGAGTTTTGTGTCGCTGTACTCGTAATTGTTGAGCTTCTACATATCAGTCTGATATGCACAAGTTTATTTAATCTATTCGCCGTAATATAATCAGGTTAATGTAAGGATTGGCTTACGCAGATTATTGCGAAGAGAGAGCGTTCCGTGACAACGCCAAGATTGATCCATAGACTACACAGTTCTGGCCCAGAAATTACTTTCGTCTGTCAAGATTACTCCAATCATAAATTCTTCTGAGAATTTTCGACACTATTTTTGTTGTCATGTGCGCGTTTTATAAAGTTTACAGCTAGTTTCTAGGTCGTTTTTATTTATACTTATTTATTTATTTTTTCAATTCGCTTGAATTTTACTCCGCAAAGACATATAAGTGAATACTCTACTTATACCAGGCAGTCAACATTATGGTGGGAGGAAACCTTCCCACATCTACAATATAGAGGAAGGTATCTTAAAAGAGAACTCACAGCGGTCGCATTGCTCCTGGATAGCTCTCTATCCACCTGCCGAGGCCCGACGTCTAGCCTGTAAATATACCATAACCGCCGGAGTTGTGGTCATATATGTGACCATACCATTGGTTGTTTACACCTGGGACGTAGCAATAATAATTAAGTCCATGGATTACTATTCAAACTCCTGATAGATTATGGTGTCCGGGATTACTATTCAAACTTGTGATAGATTATGGTGTCCGGGATTACTATTCAAACTTGTGATAGATTATGGTGTCCGGGATTACTATTCAAACTTGTGATAGATTATGGTGTCCGGGGTTACTATTCAAACTCCTGATAGATTATGGTGTCCGGGATTACTATTCAAACTCCTGATAGATTATGGTGTCCGGGATTACTATTCAAACTTGTGATAGATTATGGTGTCCGGGGTACTATTCAAACTTGTGATAGATTATGGTGTCCGGGTTACTATTCAAACTTGTGATAGATTATGGTGTCCTCCAATTTGCTCTTACGTTCTATTTTCCTCCCGCTGCAGCAGGCAGAAGTGAGAGAGAAAGGTTAAAATGGGCTACAGAAAACAAATTAACTTTATCAGTGTGTAGAGAGATAGAATCGTTACGTTTGGGTGTTGTGTAGTTTTAGTCATCACCTTTACGGAGCTTTCCAGCCTCGTAATCACCCACTCATAGATGATCACGGGAAATTTCTAGTCTAAGGCAAATTGAGGCTCAGCCGTGCTTTTTTAGACATTAACTCTGAAGTCGTTTTTGCGTAACTCCCTACGGGAACATTATCTCGAAAATAGAAACATCCCTAAGGGAAACCAGAAATTAAGGTGATCAAGGCGCCTCATACAACCGCACCTATCTACAGCGTAAAACCATGCGGAGAAAGTTGGTAGATCCTGTCAACAGCGACATATCTATTTAGCTTACTTGCAGTTAGAGATTTCCTGTTCAGAATTCTGCAGTCTGAAAATCTTATCCATACATATCCGTACCAGGGAATACAATAGCCGAGTCATTCTCAAAGGGCTTTGCTGTAGCCGTTGCTTTAATTATCTAGTTAAAGGCAAAATCGTGAAAAGAAAACGCTATTGTCGACTCTTTTTGGTGACACGTTGTACTGATTTAGGCTCGACGTTTGCTCATTTGTGTCCAGATGTCCAAACCAGTGGTGGTCTCCTGGAAAAAGGTAACATTTGTCCGTTCTTGCTTCCCATATGTAGGCTAATGATGTCTGGGCAGATGGAATAACCGCTCTGTTACAAACTGTAAAGATCCCAATGAACCAATATGTATAATATATGTCAGATACAATAGGTTTGTATAGGTACCTGTTAAAGTAACACCAAGAATTCATGTATTTTATGGGCCTTCGCTTGTCTTAAGCGTATCCTGACGTGGTATTTGTCAGAAAATGTGCATATCTGTGTTTGACTGTGTCACTGTCTTCATTCTACACAGCACAACCACCAACGCATAACGTTGAGGTCTTAAGGAACACATAAAATATACAGACCATGACAGACTATACACTAAACACTCCGCAGACATAGCCTGGGGGAAACATTTTACCATCCGTAGGCTGTTGACAAACCTCCCCACGTATACGACCTGAGAAGAAGCTAGCTTAGAACAGATTTAAAACCACAGCGATCGCATTGGATGACAGGCCCCTGGAAATGGTTGCTGTGCTAGATCGCTAACCAGCCGCGGAGGCCCGACGTCTAACCTGTAAATATATCATAACCGCCGGAGTTGTGGTCATATATGTGACCATACCTTTGGTGGTTTACACCTGGAAAGTAGCAATAATAATTAAGATCGACTGATTACTACTCCTGATAGTAACTTCTGATAGGTCATGAAGTCTTTCAGTTTTGCTCTCTATGATTTATTTTCCTCCAGCTGCACGAGGCATTAGTGAGGGAGAAAGGTTTAGAAATGGGTTACAGAAAAACAAATTAACCTTATCGGTGCTTAGAGAGACAGAATCGTTACGTCCGGGTGTTGTGTAGTTTTAGTCGTCGCCTCTACGGAGTTTCCAAGAGTTGTAATCACAGACTCACAGAAATTCACGAGAGATTCGGCCGTACTTTTAAAGACATCGACTCTGAAATCGTTTGTACGTAACTCCCTACGGGGACATTATCTTGAAAACTGAAACATTCTGAAGGAAAGCCTGCAATTAAGGTGATCAAGGTACCTCACACAGCCGCACTGATCTACTGTGTAAAGCCAAGTCTATGGAGAATCCTGTCAACGGGGACATATCTATTTGATTTACTTGCAGTTGGAGTTTTCCTGTTAAGAATTTTACACCCTGGAAATCTTATCCATGTGCATCCATTCCCCCGGCTACCAGACCCGAATCAATGCCAAGGGACGTCACTGTAGTGGTTGCGTTGTGCTGATTCCGGTATTCAGGCTTACAGCCTGCACATTTGTGGCCAGGTCTTTTATTCAAAATCTGTGCTGGTGTACTGGAAGAAAAAATGTGACATTTGTCTGTTCCGGATTCTCATGTGTACGCTAATGACATCTGAACAGATGGAATAACCGGTTTGTTACAAACTGTAAAGATCCATCGGGTAAACAAATATATATAATACATACCTGTTACAATAGGCTTTTATAGGCACCTGTTACAGTAACACCAAGAATTAACTTATTTTATTGGCCTTCGCTTGTGTTTAGGGCATTAGCATACCATGCTTGGGAAAAGGCAGGGGTTGCTGTCGATGGCCTGGTAAGGGCGAGAACTGATTAGGAAGAAACGGAAGCGAGAAATGTCTACGCCTGCGCCAAGCAGTTCCTGTGTCCTACATGCCTAAGAACTTGGTGAAGTTTCAGGGGTTGGGAAATGGAGAACGTAGTTTGAGAGCAAATGGCCGGAATCATAGTGATACATATGTTTTTATGTTGCACAACCTGTGGTTACACAACCTTTCAAATTTCGTCAAATTAAAATACGGATATTAATATACCTGCTTGTAAACCTAAAACCCCGCGATCAGAAATCACCGGCCTTCGGCGTCTGATATGAAGCTTTTATCCGATATTACTGAACAAAAATTATCTTTTTTTTGTCAGAGATTTAGAAAGGCTTACTGTTTTTTTTCAATAAGAGATGCACAGGAAAGCACAGTTCCCTGGTTGTTTACCTCACTCGAGGAAATATTTCTCTAAAATGAGTGTCTTGGGGATTTAGATAGCAGTTGTTATACAGGCTGTAATCAGGGAATTCATCTAAATTTATCCAAATTAACATGTTATACTAGACATACATTTTTTTCCAATAAACAATTTAAAAAGTAAAGATCTCGGAACATAGCGGAAGTATAGTCTCATTTAAGGCAAGTATGAAGTCTCAGAAGAAAGGCCTTAATTATTATTGCCAGGTTTTTCTTCACGATATGCAATATTAGAAGAGTTTTACAGTGTTCTGGAAATGAGTGGTGGAAAAACAAAAGTTGACAAATAAAAATAACAAGACATTAGTATGTAAAACAACTTACTTTCTAGCGACCAACGGCATCAGAAACCAAACATCGGTTGTCGGATGTCAAGGGACCGGCCTGGATAGCACAGCCCGCTTCGGGAGCAATAGTCCCAGGATCAATCCTGGGTCGAGTCAATCCTCGCTTGGCGTTCAGCATGACTGGTTGACCCGTATCAGTATAATGGCTCGGGCGGGGCCATTATATCCTGACTTCATTGTCTGAGCGGCTTACTTGCCTTAGGTAAGTCGTCTCAGCACTAGATAAAAGAGCGTTGGAAATCCGTCCTGCAACAAGGAGGTACATTACATACACCCTAAGAATTCCTTCGTCGTCATATGACTGAAAAACTACTGAGCATGACGTTAAACCCCACGCACTCACTCAATCATGTCAAGGACGGGGCGCTGGATCAACCAAGCTAACGTACAAATACGCTGCCATTACCAACCAATGTACAATTTTCTTGGGCGCGTACAAGCAGAAATAATCTTAAGCTTACAACAGCAATCGCTTATATAGGCCACCTAAGGGTGTGGTTTGGAGAGGCTTGCACTAAAATTTTGGGGTTAGGTATGGGGGGGGGGGGAGGGGTGAGTGAGTGAGTGCTGGGGTTTAACGTCGTACTCAACAATTTTTCAGTCATATGACGACGAAGGAATCATTAGGGTGCATGTACGTGTAATGTGCCTCCTTGTTGCAGGGCGGATTCCCACCGCTCTTTTATTTAGTGCTGCCTCACTGAGACGACTTACCGAAGGCAAGTAAGCCGCCCCGCCCGAGCCATTATACTGATACGGGTCAGCCAGTCGTTGCACTATCCCCTTCATCCTGAACGCCAAGCGAGGAAGTTACAACTTCCTATTTTTAAGTCTTAGGTGTGACTCGATCAAGGATTGATCCTGGATCTACCGGCCCTGAAGCGGACGCTCTACCGGGGGCGGGGGGGGGGGGGGGGTCGAGATGTGGTGTAAAGGAGCAAACGAACAAGGAGCCAGGGTTTCTCACACGAAATTATCAATGCATCTAGTACATCTTCGAGGGAACGTGACCTGAAAACTTACACAGCCCTTCCAGGCCGCGGGATAAACCGGCAATTTAAGAGTTAGTTATCTGGAAACATTAAAATATCTGCAGACCTGTTCACAACCAGCTCGTGGACATCTCCATTTTCTTTGTTAGAAGGAGTTCGTTAAACCGACGTGCCTGAGCCATTCCCATTTACGAGTCTCCTCCGTAAATTGGCTGGACAGTTTGTACGGGCCAGTACATTTGTCATTTACCAGGCTAGGGTCGCCGTATCCAGAATCTACCTTTATGGCCGTGTGGAATTAAAAGGTCCCAGACAATGAAGTCAGGATTTAATGAGTGTTTACCGGGAGCTCTACGGCGCTCGGTAAATGGTAGATCACCAAGGTACAGGTATACACTGAACTGATAACACTGGAGACGTAGTCGTAAGACAAAGGTACCGAAAGAAGGGAAACTAAAAGCTTGCTTTCCGAATAAAAATTATCAAATATGAAAGAGAAAGTTTTAAAACATACTCATGATTGCACACAACCTACCAATCAGCGATTTAATAAGGACTTAAGCCCACGTTTGTCCAAAGTGGTATCTGTACTGGACCCATTTTAGCAATCAACTAAAATATTATACATGGACATCTGTATTTCGTTCGTTTTCTTTGTTTACTAATGTGGTCTTTTTCTTGCAAGACATGTCCAAGACAGTGAACATGACACTCCACCCAGTCACGGTGAGAGGACACTAGACATGACACTACACCGAGTTACAGTGAACAGACACCAGGCACAACACTCCACACCTCAAGTTATGCGAGAATGTACCTAGAAATGAAAGCTTGACAAATTTAAGTTCCATGAAGAACAACAAATTAAGCGATAAAAAGAATATATGTTTACGTTGAATTTGTTTGTATATCAGCAACAGAGATCCTGATCAGTGTACATGTCACTCTTCTCTGATAAATAATTGACTTGTCCCTAACATATTTGACAAAATCTTTCAATAGTGTAAGTCTGCATACAAAGCTTATTACCTAAACAATCGCTGAGATGATGAACTCTGTAAAGATCAGATAGACGAGCGAGTCTTTCGATGTCCCTCAGATGTTGACCAAACGAAGAGACAGTATTTGTTCACCCACGGGAACTTCGCGCGCCACAACCGGAAGCCCGCAGCTTCGCTGCCCATGAGATTTCAGGTGAGAGAGTAATGAGCGGGGAATCACCCGGAGATGTTTACCGTCGGTCGTTTTCACGCTAACAACAAGTGAGTCGCTTTTTTCGACGACCATCTCGGGGCTCCTTTCCTATTGACAGACAGCCAATGAGTTCGCGATAGACCATTTTGAGGTCAATGAACACAAACGTTTTATCCGTCGTAGATTAGTCGTTTTTTCCCTGCACGTAGAGCCTTTTAAATCTGAGTTTTGATGGATAGCTCCGCAGAGTGTTTTGTAAACATCCGTGAGTTTCACATTTCCGGGAAATCAAGACGTGTTCCATAACCTGTAATCCATCATTTCACCGACATGGAAAATTTGACCCACGTTTACAGGAGAGTCAGAGGTACAGAGGCAGACAGACAGTATTAGTTACAAGAGTGAATATATTCTGTTCATTCTTATTAACATCATATTCATATTTAGATGTAGCAAAGTAGTGTTTGGCCTAATGAGTCGGGCAAGACGGTCATACCCAATCAGACTGACTGACCATATATGACAATAAATAAAACAAACAGGGATTACCAGACTATCACGCTTCCAGCAAACATACAGGAGAGGTAACGTTTATGATAGTGGTCAAAGGGAGTCAAATGAAGTCTCGTTAACAAAGACAGCCAAGTGAAGTTTACATTTACTACAATGCAGAATGAGGGTAGTGAAGTCGTATTTTCGATGGAAAGAAAATAACCTACATATTCGATGCACAGACCGGTGCATTCCCGTGCTCTCGTTGTTGGCGAGGACTTGATGACACTAAGTGGGCGAGGATGCACCCTGTCTTCATATACCGTTACGTGAAGCAATCCTAAGATATAGAGTTAAACTACAATCAAAACTATAGTGTTAAACTGACCAGAAAAGGTCTGAAGGGCGAAGAAATACCTTCTAACACCTCTATAAAGGACTTCTGTAAAGGATACAGACAACCGGGAATGTATTATACCTTATTAAGGATTCTCAGTGGATCCTGTTTCGTTGTTATTTCCTTTGGAAGCAGTCGGGTAGATGATCTATGGATGTGTGTAGTTATGCGTATCGAATCACCTCTATTAGCAGCAGGATAGACAAGACAGCGCTTTGAGTAATTTTGGACTAGCTACCTCTTGTTAAATTTCTATTAACATTACTCCATTTATTTTACCTAATTCTGGCACGGTGTTAGGGACGTGTAAATTGCTACCATTTATGCATTCATATGAACAATTAAAATTAACTCTGGCATGTAAATTGACAAGAGGCCATATTTCACCGGTTACGTGTGATCATTTGCCAGCTATCACACTGCCGACGCTACTTTGGTTTTACTCTCTATGTTGTACGTCTGTCACACTGCCGACGATGCTCTGGTTTTACTTTCTTTGTTGTACGTCTTTAATTATTTAAGACTGGACACTTATAGTAACTCATCCCTTAGGCTATGCATTGGGAATAAACACAAGACTGTCCCTAATTACTTTATTATGGTATCATTGTCAAGTTTCTGGGTAGACATCTATGGAATATTGCTCCCATGGGAGAGAATGGCAGGAGAAAGGTTTTTTTCTGCTTTTCTCTTGTGCCCTAGGGAAAGATATTAAAAAGGGAAATTTGTGCTGATCTTCTAATAGAACGTCAAATATGACAATAAACAAAATGTTCCTCCCACATCAATTTTGGTTCCATGTATCGGGCTTCACAATCCAGTTTTAGCATGATAGCCATTACTAAGTCATGTGACACTTCAGATTGCTGGTTTATTTGTAACCATACCCAGAACCGTACTTTTAACAAATAGGTTTCACGGATTAGTGTTCTAACTTTTGATAAATGCTAAAGTCATTGAATTTGATCATTTAGTTTCATTTTCCTCCAGCTGCACGAGAGGAGGGTCATGAGTTAAAAAAAGAAATCGAGATGTCCCGGAAGACACAAATCGAGGTTCATTCGCACTTTTTAAGGCATTATTTCTGGAATATTTTATGGTAACTCCATTTGGGGAGATAATTTTCGAACTTTGGACAATCTGAAGGAAAGTCTGGATCAAGGTACCCGGTACATCTTCATTGGTCTGTAGTGTAAACTCACAAAGTAGACAGGAAATCCTATTAAAACGGACTTATCTTTTTAAGCTTACTTGCAGTAGAGGATTCCTACAAAGGAATTTACATCCAGGACATCTTATCCATGCGTATTCGCTCCCGTGGCGAACATAGCCGAGCCAGTGCCAAGGGACGTCAGTGTAATGGGTGCTTTATTTATCCAGTTAGAGGATAAAATCGTGAGATGGAAACGTTATGGGCGACCTTTTTGATAGAATTTTTGGGGCAAATTCCGGTGTTAAGGTTTGGAACTGGAAGCTGGGTGTTTTTCTTATTCCAACCCACTTTTAATCAGCTGCAGGAAAGAGGTGACATGTGTCTGTCTGCTTGGTCATATGTAGGTTAATGATGTCTGGGCAGACGGAACAGCCGACTTGTCACAATTTGTAACAGAGACCTGAGACAGAGCAGAGACATTGCCTTGTTTTAATAAGGCGCATGTATAGCACCGGTCAAGTACCGTTGACTGTTAGAACTAACGTTGACTTTTGCAAACTCCAATCTATAATTTACTTGTGGAACTTGGTTTATTTAATTTACATCTGACATTGCATAAGGAGGCCTTTTGCAAAATCCTAGTTAAATCCATTCTTGAATCTTAATAAGTTCATTACATAGTCTTTAGACCTTAAGTCTCAGCGACCCATATGTAAAATGAGTTACCAAATAGTTGGAAAGAACATATACATATAAATCCAGGACATTTCTCCAACCATACATCTGTTATTGTTAAACAACAGCGGCATACATTGCATATGATGGTGTCATTAGGGATGTCCCAATCTATGCGTCGAAGCAGAGATTCGGATACCAGCCGTTAACCAATAAGGACGTTCTAGGTCAATAATCGGAGAGCCAATTCCCAAAACCGACTTATAACGCAAACAATCAAAGAATAAAGAACTAATATGAAGTATGAAAATGGGACGGAATCATGCAAAGAAAAGCGGTCAACAGTTTTCGATGATGCTGGGAAAGGTTTGTTCGCAGGCGACTGAGTGAAATCAGTATTGAAATCGTGTACCATGCTAGAATATCAGTTGTCCGTAACAAAATTTGTATCTCAGTTGCGCTTTGATTGCAACTGTTCATATATCCAACGTGGCAATCTAATTCAACACGATGAATATACAGTCCCTTACCCCGAGTTTAGCCGAATTAGACGCAATCATGAAGCAGAGCGACAGAGATTCTGCAGGCTCTGTCCATATTTACTTACAAAAGAATTATGCTCGAGCTCATTGCAAATATTTAAGAAACTTGGAGTCAAGGTGTTTGATGGAATAACTTGTGACGTTGATTGAAATCGTTTCACAACTGGCAGGATTTAACAAATACTACAAAGTGTGATATGTACACGCCAAATGCAGAGCGCTTCGGTATATTGCTGTCCAAGTAAGGATAATTTACAATGTCAAAATTGAAACTATCCCTGCTGTCGTAAAATCTGGGAGAGAGAAAACCGTTTTGGTTTTTGTACAATTAAAGGTCCAGATAAGATGTACCATCTGAAGAGTATGTCGTTTCCTTTAAATCCAGTGAAGGTGGATAAATATCTTTCACAGCCTTTGCTGTATACGGATTGTTTAAATCCAGCAGATCACCAATATACCGTTTATTGAATGCATACTGGGCTCCCTATTCTCCTTCTCTAGCTGCTTTAACTACTGATGTTACCTTCTATAAGCGGACGGTAAAGCTGCCAAACTGAGGGCGAGTTCGATGTCCGATAATCGATGTTTTGTATTTTGAACATTAATTTTAGCAGAGCCGTGCCTACACGTGGCTGAGCGAGAGAACGTCCCAGATATGACATACGAGGGACCGATTTTTATACCCGTAGAACCGTCTTCAGCAGAGGAGCTCGGCTTTACGGATGACTTGACAAAGGATTATATTGCCCTATGATAAATGATCGAAGTTCTTCCTTCACCCCATCAGGACATAGTGAAGTGATGAAGCTGGATATTTGAAGGAGATTTACGTCAATCTTTTGCTTACAATTATCATAAAACCTTCGTCTTATGAGATTCTTCCCATCTCCAGTCGTTCTTTTTCTCATCATTCATAACCATAGAGATTGACCTAAACCTCGTTCATTAATCTTTGAAGTTAACAATGAATCCACATATCCTTGCATTCTCAATCCCCAAATAGTCCAATTTGGATTTGACCTTGAGGGGAAATCCAAACTAAAGTTAGATGAATGATGCACTGATGCATTCTTAAACGCTCAGAATCACACTGGATATGAGCATAAAATGTTTGGAAATAGGTGGTGGTTACTGGCGATTACCGGGTAATCGTGAGAGCGGCGACTAATTGAGGCATGAAGACCATAACAAAGATGAATTGAAGCGATGTGAAGCGAGAAATCCCTATGTCTGTGTCGAGCAGTTTCCATGTTTGTTAAGAATTTGAGACGGGGGATAATTCGAGATAGGAAGGTCTTGTAAGTGGTGATAATAGGGATACATATCTTTTTGCGTTGCGCAAAATGTGTTAACAGAAGATTTACAATTTAGTCAAATTACAAAATGAATATACATCTTTGTAAATATTGCAGACATACATGAGAGCCCCGATCGTCGTTGTATGATATGTGCCTTTCACATGTAACTGATGCCAGCTGACTTGGAAATTACACCTTTTTTTTTGGTAAGACGTTCAGAGAGACTTGTTGTTTTTATCAACATGATGCGCATTCGATTTAAAGGACAGCATAGTTTTCCGCATGTTTTCTCCCCTCCAGGGGATTATTTTCCTAAAGAGAGTGCTCTTCTTTTTTTGTTTATTTATTTGACTTATGTTTTACGCCCTACTCAAGAATATTTTGCATTATGGTGGGAGAAAACCAGGGAGAGTCCGAGGAGAACATACGATCATCCCCAGGGAGAGGGCTTTGGGTTAAAAACTATTGGTGAAAAGGCAGTAATCACGCCATTCATCTGAATTTATCAACATTTAAGTCTTATCTTACACATGCATTTGTTTAATCAATATAAACACAGAAATCCTGGAATAAAATGGAAGTATAACCTTAATAAGGATATAAGTCTTATGGAGTTGGTTCTTCATGGTAGGCACCGTGGGAAACCTTAGTGTTTTGAAGTGGGAAGTTGAAATACAAACGTGAAAGAAAGAAGATTAATCGGGTGAGAAAAAATAGCGGTTGAAAAACAAATGAAGCATCTAAATGTACCGCCATAAGCTAAACCGAAATTCGATTTTCCCAAGAACCTTAAATGTAAACAGCAATCAGTTATTTATACCAATTTAGGTGGAGAAGCCGAGTGAAAGGGCTAATGGACTAGGGACCAGGCTTTCTTACACGAAATTATTAATTGTACTTCTACGAGAGAGCGTGACCTCTCTATTTCCTTTGTTAGCGGGGATTCGTTAAGCTGACGTGCTAAAGTCATTTTCAGTTTCCATTCTCCTGGTTACTTGGCTGAACAGTTTGTACTGGTCAGGATATCTGTCATTTACCAGTCTAGTGTCGCTGCATCCAGGATTTACTTTTATGGCTGTGCGGATTTAAAAGGGCTCTGACAATGAAGTGAACTAAATCTAACGACTATCTACCTCTGAGTTGCTGGCGATGTAAGTATTAGGCCATGGTACAAGCCAATACATTGAACAGATCACCCAAGAGAAAATTACTGGAATGAGGAAATCAAAGGAAAAGAGCTTCGGCGATGTATTATGACAAAAAACACATTGTAGATAAATCTGACCTGTAATGAATGTAAAGGGCAAAAACAAATATGTCTGAAAAAAAGTTACATCAAAGTGAACAAGACATGAGAAAACAACAAGCAAAGTACAAATATAAATCTCTTGGAGCAATTTACTCAACCTCATTTTTAACATGTAAGTTCTCATTTAATACAAAGTGGTACCTTTACTGATCCACTCCCACACTTCACTGGCACAGATCAGATAATATTAGACGTACAGCTATACATGGTTTGTTTCCATGTTTGCGTTGCATTTAATGTGGTTCTCCACTTTCAACAACATATCTCTTTCCTTAGTATATTTTAAAGTACTCCCTCAGTGTTACGCCATGTCGAATTCATTGGACTTGAAACGCCCCTCCAATCACAGTGCACTGTCACCAGACACGACACCCTCTCACCGTACACAGGATCTAGCTTGTCCAGCACAATAAACCTGTTCCTATATGCCAGCACCAAACCAAGAAATGCTAAATCTGCCGGGCTTAGTCTTAGACACTTCGCTTGCGAGGCCGGTGCTCATAATTTCTTGTCACAACGGTCCGTTCAAATTTAGATTCCCTGTGCTTAGAAACACTTTGGTTAAGATTATTGCAGGTAAACCTTGGAATTATATTTATATATATATAGTAACCTTGGAATTATATATAGATAGTAGAGGGCGGAATTAGATGGTGGTACGTAAAGATCGTTACATTCTACGAAATTCAGTCCGAGAACACGATGCAGGGGCATTCAGATCTCCATATCTCAGAGAATAATAAATTGGGAGCCAATGTCTTTGCAAACGTGATGAAGTTTATTTCCGACAAGAACGTAACGACAGAACGAACGGAGGGTTTAGTTACCCAACAATCCTTGGGAAAACAACTTCCATGAAAAAGTGTCGAAGACAGGTGACATTTTGTCGACAACAAAAATACTAAAAGTTCACAGTCCTAAATCGGTGGACCGAAGTTGTCATCACGCTGTAAAAGGGCAACTCATTAGGGTTAACACTCTGAACAAACACATTCCACTTCCCTGTTTGCTTTCGCTAACATGCCAATGCGGAAGTTTAAACCTATCACTCTTGGAGACGTGCTGTAAAGAAAAAGAAAAAGACCTAGTCTTTGGCAGCACTTCAAACGATGAGCATTGCCCAAATTCAGCAAGTGGTTATTGGAACATTTCTACAGGGCTACCATTTGGTTAAATTGACATTTGGGTAAACTTACACGTGGGCGTTGTGGAGAAAACAGACACCCTGTGTTTAACCACAACATAGTGATTTAGAAGCCAGGAATAAATCCTGGTATGTAGGAAGGACACAGACAAATGATTTATCTGTGTGGGTAGCGATAATGGTAATATAAACTGTTACGAGGGTGGGGTCATTCGTAGCTTGCTGAGAGGATGGAGAAATCTGCATGCAATAGATCCACAAGTAAAATTCCCATTTTCTCTCTGGCTGAAATACATCAACGGAACATAAGTTGAATAGTAGCACTGGGTTAAGTTTGTGTGAGAATGCGCCTAGAAATTACTAGTTCATAAATCAAAGATACTAAATAGCAAAAAAATCTAAGGTTCCAGAATATATCTTGCAGGAAAAAAGAAAAAGTATTCCCCTTCTTTGTGTGTAAGATAATGTGTAATCACTCATGCTTGACGGTTATTTCGTTTTTATATCAACAGTAGATAACCTAGTCTGTGTAAGTCACGCTTCTCCGAAAGGGGATTGAGGTATCCTAAACACATTTGACAACTTGCATCAGTAGTGTAAGTCTTTATACATAGCTCGTTAACTGCAGTGACTGGGATGATGAACTGTTCAGAGGTCAGATAGAAAAGCGAGTCGTTCGATGTCGATCAGATGATGACCAACGAAGAGACAGTATTTGTTCAGATACAGGGAGTTCGCGCGCCACAACCAGAAGGCCGAAGCTCTGCTGTCCACGGGATTTTGGACGAGTGTAATGAGTGCGGATATCACCGAAAGATGTTCCTTCACACTGACAACGGCAGAGTCTTTTTCCATCGACGATCATCTCGGGGCTCCTTCCAGTGACAGACAACCAGTGAGCTCGCGATGGACTATTTTGGGATCAATGAAGAAAAAGACTTTTTCTGTCGGTGCTTCACACGTGGCTTTTCAAATCTGAGGTTTGAGCCCTGGAGTGGATTCAACTTTTCTGGCAAATTAAGACATGTAACGCACTGGAATGTAAGGCAATGACACACGTTCAGGAATGGATTTTAAACGTTCCAAAGCTCAAGATATTTACTTACTTTATAGTCCATCATTTAACTCATTAGAAAATTTGCAGAATCTGTTATGTTTTACAGGAGAGAAAGAGGAGAGCCTCGTTTACAAGAATGAATATTATCTGTCCCATTAACATGACTTTTATCTTAAGATGTAACAGAGAAATCTTTACTAGGACAACCGTCTTTAAACGGCGTAGGGCAAAATTATCATAGAAATTATACGATATTATTAATTATTATTTGTGACTGATCCTATGTGACATAAAAATAAGAGATCACCAACCAATATCACACTTCCAGCAATAATCTGGGAGACCTATAATGTTCACTATAATGGTCAGACCGAGGCTGAATAAAAGTTGCAGATGTAAAGTTACAAACAAGAAGAAAAGACAGACTATGCTGCAGGCTTCGATACTGTGTCGTTCTGAGAAGCAGGAATCAGCGGAATACGACACGCACTTTTTGCGAGATGTCGCAGCTGTTGGGATTTTTTGAAATGAGCTTGAAGTCGTAAACTCACAAGGATATTACTTTTACTTATACAGCATTTGTCAGGGTTATGTGTCAAGGAAATCGCACATCATTAGGTGGCTGAAAATCCTCCTGGCTTAAGGCCACATTTAAGTCGTTTTGCAGCCTTCAGCCCTTGCTTTCACTGTTCGCGAGGTCTTGGTGACAGTAAGTGGGCAAGGATACTCGTGTGTCTTAGACAAAGATATTACCTACAACTCTACGTCACACTTGGGAAATTTAGCAAGTAACTTGCCAAATGTCTGTCGTTGACGCCAGGCATTCTGTTTTGCTACACACATAAGAGGGACCGCCAGCATATACCCTTGTGTGAAACATTCTTGACTATGCAGTTACACCACGAACAAATAAATAATTTGTCAAAGTCATTATCTGTACAAAACCTTTCGAAGATATGTCCAGAAAAAGCCTGAGGGGCAAAGGAACACCGGCTAATACCGCTACACATGATACCTCAGTCTGTGAAGGCAAACCGTCCGGAATGCATAATGCCTTTATGAAAGCTAGAAGCACAAAAAACTATTTCTTCTTGTCATTCCGGCTTCTATGAAAAATTGTCAAGTACGTTATATCAAATCTGCCTACAAGGAGCAGGACTACACTGTACTGTTATAGTTACTCTGACCCCTTAGGCTATGCATTGGGAATACACAAGACTGTCCCCTGTTACTTCATTATACCATCATTGTCAAGTCTCTACCCAGACGCCTATTGAATGTTGCTCCAATGGGAAAGACTGACAGGAGAAAGATTTTTTGTGGTTCTCTATTATGCCATAGGGAAAAGCATTCGGAAGGAACTCGAGCTGTTCTTCTGATAAAATGTGAAGTTGGATAATGGGCATTGGTTTTTATCTCGCACCCATTTTGATTTTATATATCTATCTTCATAATAATATTTCATCATAAAAACCCTGCCATGACATCTCATCGATCAAATATAATTGGTTGATTTAATTGTATTTATGTGGGGTTTGGTTTTAACGTTGCACGTAACACTTTTGATGTGAGGAGTCATTAGGTGTGCGAGGGACAAGTCTATGCCACCAAAGTGCTACAGCCACTCAAGTATCATGTCGAATTCACCAGGTATGACACTCCACCCAGTGACATTATACTGACACCACGCCAGCCAGTTCGGTTTTCTTACTCTAACCCCTCAATGTTCAGTGATAAGCGATGTGTAACAATAATGTGATACGTTTTTCTCAGATTACTATGCTATATTTTGATAAATCTTGAGGACTTGCGGGCTTTTCCTCTTCTTTCTACTCTCCTTTAATTGCACGAGGTGGTGGTGATTTGCTAAAAAAGCAACAATCGAAAAACAAATCACCCCAATTTACCTGATGGGTAGAGGGATAGAACCGTTACGTGCGGGTGTTGTATATTTTTAGTCGGCGAGTTTTCCAAGCCTCGCACATATAATAACAGAAACAGACTCGACGCTTAAGCAGCACTTTTTAGAGCATTACCTCTGGAATTATTTTTGCGTAATTCCCTTTGGAGATGCTGTCTTCGAACTTTGGACAGCCTGAAGAAAAGCCTGGATCAAGGTGCCCCATACATCTTCATTGGTCTGTGGTGTAAACTCATGGTGACAAAGTCGATAGGAAATCCTATCAAAATGGACATATCTATTTAGCTTACTTGAAGTGGAGATTTCCTATTAAAGATTTTAGGTAAAGAAAATCTTATCCATAAAGATTCGTTCCCCTGGCTAAATATAGCCGAGCCAGTGCCAAGAGGCGTCGCTGTAGTCGCTGGTTTATTCATCCAGTTAGAGGGAAAAATCGTGAGATGGAAACATTATGGGCGATCTTTTTGTTGGAGAATTGCACAGATTCCAATATGAAGGCTCTCACTTTGCAGACTTCTGCTAATGAGCTGCAAGAACACGATGACAGTTGTCCGTTCCCTCTTGGTCATATGTAGGCTAATGGTTCTAAGACAGATGTTACAAACTGAAGTGATCCGCATGTGGCAAAACCCACGTAGGGCCGAGCCACAACAAAGGCATTCAGATGTCTTAATTAAGCACGTATGTAACACTGCTGATGTACAGTCACTTACAACAAGCTACCAAAACGACCGATGTAGTGCAGCGCAAGCGTTGTCCCCTGTGTAAGGAAGCTTCGAATCAAGCTGTAGCCATTGTGCAGGAATACATGCCCCCCCCACCCTCGCTAATAATCAAAATGAAACTCTCACACTCCTAGTTAAATTCATTAGTAACATATTTTTGTCTTTACGTACAATGGCACAATCGTTTTTTTTTTTCACTATCACGTTTGTAAATAGAGTAAACTAAATCATAGTAGCCAAACGATTTCTCCAACCACGCATCTGTGGCCTTGTACTCTTGCTCAACCACAGATATTATCTACAACTGACGAACAGTAAAGCTGCCAAACTATGGGCGAGGTGGATGTCTAATTAATCGATCTTTTGTGTTTTGGACGTTATTTTTGGCATGTTTGTGCCTATTATTCCCTATCTACCCTAACTAATTACATTAAATAGTCATCACTACAGGTAACTGAGCGAGGGAAAGACGGCTTGATGGCACACGAGGGACAGCAATCTGTTTTCCCATAGAACTTCGTCTTTAGCAAAGGAGCTCAGCTTTACGGATGACTTGACGAAGGCTTATTTTGCCCGCTGATAAATGAATGACGTTCTTCTTTCACCCCATCAGGACACAGCCGAATAATGATGCTGGATATTTGAAGGCGGTTTGCGCCGATCGGTCTCTCACAATTACTCTGAAACCCACTTCTTAACAGACCTTGCCTCCTTGCCCTCTCAAGCGTTCATTTTACTTACCATTCATAACTATAGAGATTGAACCTTTGTCCATGGTGCGAGCCGCTTTGAGGTTGATCACTGGTCGATTCTCAAACATTCCAATTTGAATTTGACTTCAGGGGAAATACAACTAAAGTTTATAAATCACACCACTTATGCTTTTTCTAAAACTGAAAATCAGAATGGACATGAGCATAATATGTTTGGACATGGGTGGGTTTGCATTCGGTGACCAGGTAATGTGAGAGTGGCGATGTAGTCGGGGATGAAGACAATAACGTGGGAGATATGTAATGACGTGAAGGAAGAAATTTCTGTGTTTTCGCTGAGCAGTTTTCATGTCCTAAACCGTTAACAATATGGTGAGAGGAGAGGGGAGGTAGGAGAGAGGAACTTGCGGTTGCGTTGCTGAAAATGTGGTTACACAACAAAAAGGGACATTAATATCCATCGTTGTGAACATACGTGAATGCCCAACAAGCTCAGCAAGCACGTGCCTTCGGTGTTCAATCTGAAGCTTTATCCGATGGTAAATTAATGAAAAATTCTATTTTTTCGGTGAGAGATTCAGAGAGGCTCACTGATTTTTTTTCTATTTGAGATGCACTGGATTTAAAGGAAAGCACAATTTCCAAGATGTTTACTTCACTCCAGGGAATTATTTCAATTAAAAGAGTGCTTTTGTTGTATTGATAGCCACTGGCAAATAGTGGTCAGTGAATTCACCTGAAATTATTAAAAATTGACCTGTTATTTTACGGATCGCATTTTTTTTTACTATTAAGTAAAACTCCTGGAAAAAAACGAAAGTATAATCTTAAAGTAAGGCAAGTATTTAGCCTTAAAGTTATGAAGGTGGTTCTTCATGGCACCGTTGACAGTCTTACTGCTTTGGTACTGGAAGGTGGAAATAAAAAAACTGAAAGAAAAAATAAAAATCGGATGACAAAAACCAACCCGTTGAACAACCAATGAAAGGTCCGAATAATCGACTATAAGCAACCGAAATTCGATATTCCTGTACGCGAGAAAGCACAAAAAAGCTTAAATATCAATAGTAACCAGTCACAGTGACCATCTGAGGAGCAGTTTGGAGAGGCTTGCACTAAAATTGTGAGGGTTGAGAGCGGTGTGAAGGAGGGAATGAACTAGGAAGCCAGTATTTTTGACACGAAATCATTAATTGTACTTCTACGAGGGAGTGTGACCTGAAGACTCAGACTGCGCGTTCAGGCTTCGGGAGATACCGGCAATTTAAGAGTCACTTATTTGGAAGACATTAAAAGACCTGTCTAGAACCGCCACGTGGACATCTCCATTTCCTTTGTTAGCGGGGATTCATTAAGCCGATGTACTGAAGCCATTCTCATTTACGAGTCTCTCCCGTAACTTGTGTGAACAGTTTGTGCGGGCCAGTACATTTGTCATTTGCCAGTCTAGGATCGCCGTATCCAGGATTTACTTTTATTGCCGTGCGGGATTAAAACAGCTCTGACAATGAAGTCAGCTTCTAACATCTAGTGAATGTTTACCGCAAATAGTAGATCAGGGTACAGGTAAACACATTGACCTGATAGCCTTGAAGACCTAATGGGAAGAGAAATTACCGAAAAAAGTATAACAGCCACGTAAATGACAATAACAAAGTGACAAAACCGTACTATTAATAAATCTTACAAATACTGGATGTACACATGCATAAACGACAAAACACACATCAAATGTTATCAAAACGTGAAAAAAGTCAATATTATGATGGCGTACAACTATCTACTCAGCGATTTCCACGACCCATACGCAGGTGGCTGGAAGACCTTCACATGTAGGGCCGGAGATGAAGCCAGTAAGAGTTGTACCTCAACCTGGGAATTATAAAATGTGAGCCAGTGAGTTTGTAAACACGATAACGTTCATTTCTCACATCAGCCCATTTACTGAGGGAACAGAAGTTTAAATTACCCACTCCTACTTTGGGGAAGAACTTTGATTAAAGAGTATTGAAGGTCAGGTGAGATTCGATAGATGATTAGTAAAACTTCCTAGGTCGGTGGGCTCAAGTGCACATCGGGTAGTTAGGAAAAACTCTTTAGGGTTAACCCATGGAACAAATGGATCCCAGTTCCTTGTTTGGTTTTGGTAATGATCGAACGAGGAACTTTTAGATTATGAAGCTACCTTTTGGTTAAACTGGGAGTAATGGTAGACGTGGGTGTTGTAGAGAAGACATAAACCGCTGTGTCTAATCAGAACATGATACACAAAAACGAGTTGTGTAAATCCAGCGATGTGAACAGGTACGAAGACATCTGTGGGGCCTGTGAAAGTGGAAAGCTAAGCTGTCATAGAGATAGTGACATTGCTAGTTTGCAGAGGGCGTGGAATGTTGCACAAAGTGCATATTAAAGTTCCGATTTTCTCTTCTGCTAAATGTGCAAAATTCGAAGATAATTATAATGCCGGTATTACATTTCATTCTTTTCAGCCGTAGCGGCCTTGATCAGTTTAAAAAGTCACTCTTCCCTAAAAAGTAATCGAGCTATCTAGAACACATCTGACAAATTACATCAGCACCGTAAGTCTGTACACAGAGCTTCTTAACTGCATAGTGACATGGATGATGAACTGACTAGAAGTCAGATAAAAAAGGCATTCTGTCGAAGTCTCTCATGAAAAGCCATTTTGTCAATGTCTTTCATGCAGATGTTGAAATGGCTGACTAGCGAAGAGTACAGGAGGTTTGCGCGACAAAGCCGAAAGTCTGACTCCCCACTGCTCACGAGATTTCAGGCGGCAGTCATGAACGTGAAAATCGTCCAGAGATGTTCAATGAGGTTTTTTTTATTTTATTTTATTATAGCAAAGACTGGATCGGTTTTTCCAACGACCATCTCGGAGCTCCCTGCAACTGAAAGAGAGAGTTCACGATGGACTATTTCGGAATCAGTGAACATAGCCACTTTTTGGTATAGTCGCTTGTGTCCTCACGGAGGGTCTTTCAGCCTGAGGTTTGTCGGATGCCTCTTGTGTAAATGTCCCAGACGCACAAATCAAGGCGTATAAGGCAATGGAAGGGAAGGCGATGAAATCCGTCAAAGTATTAACTCTAAATTTTTTTCTCTGACTTATTATCTACTCTCAAATACTTAATCTCTTAAATTTAACAGAAAGTCTGTTGTCCAATTTATGTTAGGTTGTACTCTATTAAATGCAACACACCTATCAATTCAACATAAAGATTCTATTAGAATATTGTGTTGAATATGACAGAATACTGTGTTGTAATAACAGAATACATTCTAGATTCAACAGATTTTCTGTTACAATTAACCATTTAGTACTTTAAAGTTATTTTTAAGTACAACTGAACACACGTTTTAAGCGTCTGACCACAGTTCTCTCGCTAAATGGACATCAAACACGAATTATCACCTAAACACGCCATGAAAGAAGAAACCCCTAACCCTTATCGTAGTAACTCGCTGGTGATGGTGCAGTCACCTTTTCCTGGGATGAGCGTGGGCAATCTCAAGCAAAGCGACCTCTGTCAGTATTGCAATTCAATTCAACTTATTTTGCGTCATCTCCAACGTCTAGCTGTCACAATACTGTGATGAAGAAGATTTGGGCAGGAGACAAGGGCACTGTTTTCCATCTAATATGATAAACACGACCTAATCGCAACGCGGGAGACACACCGAGGGTGCTTCATTTGGGAAAGAAAGGTGTCTAAATTCGCTAAAGTTTGAGCTGATGTTTTGGCTCGGTGCGTGATCACGCCGTCGATGGTGGAATCATCGTGGGGCATATCACAGGGTTAAGATAAAATGTAACCAATAAGTGAACCATCATTTCTTTCATGAGACTAAACTACGATTTCTATCTAAAGAAAAGGCCATCGATATGTGATCGCGTGCGGCCCGGTAGAAAGTGTGGTTTGAAGCCTGTAGTGAAGGCACAGGAATTATCTCTATCAGGCTATACCCTTATACACGCACTTATGCCAGGGACCGTCTGTAATTTACTTTGTCTACGCGATGTCTTGTTATCATGATAACCGTCCCCTTCCTTTGATTTGTTTGATAATCTCTTAAATAGCAACGTTGTTTTGCAATGAAACTGTGTTTTGAACTGTATAGAGATGAAGAAATGTGTCAGAAAAAATTGTGGAGAGAAATGCTATTCATTAGTCTTCTTTCATAAGCGAATATTAGATCGATGTTACGGAGAGTTTGTGTTGAAAAACAACACAGCCAGAGTTTGTCTGTTTTAACCTAAACCATCAGCTCACGTTTCAATCATTCCGTTTTATTATGATCGCTTGTTTTTGTTGTGTAACTTGTGTGAAATGACGTGATTCTCAACGAAGCAATTTATAAAAGAGAAAATAACAATATCCACAAATACCGGCCGAAAAAATATATACCCGGCGTTATGAACATTTACAGCATCGTCCTGTTCTTGTTTTTCTAAATTGGATCAGCAACTTGTTCGCCAAGACATGTTTTCAAAATCAAAATGTTATTAACGAGCTGGAAAATCATACATTCCATACACGTATGGATTGCTATAGAGCTACTTACTTTCAGCACGGGAGACGAGTGAGATGAGCTGAGATGTAACGTTCGCATTGCCGCATGACGAGTCCACAGCATTGTGATTCGCACCGTTTGGCTGCACGGTATTGATTTTTAGCGCTCCGTTGAGGCAGCCATTAATCTTCGCCCATCATTTTCTGCACCTTTAAAGATCACTAAAGCTATCCGAATGCGGCTACCTGTGCGAAGAGCGGAATGGTTTAGGGTATTAACTTGAAATGGTTTACAGGCTTTGACGCCTAATTCCATACCACTGCTTATGCCTGGTGGCCTTTTTGAATCGATAGCTAACAAAGAGGCATCAGTTTACCGATAAAACATTTGCGATAAATACACGTACCATTTTCAAGATAACTTTGTACTTTTACAGCTGGATAATAACCATGTAGAATTATTTATATATGTTTTTATCATTAATAATTTATTTATTGGAAGTTAAAGTAGAAATAGAAATCTTTTGAACATTACATTCCAGGTGAGGAATTTGACAGGTAATTTGGGGAAGTGCACAACCCGTGGTGCTGAAACAATTTCCCCAAATCACAAACTATGGAATAAATCAGGAACCATCGCCAGCGAGTTACTACGATAAGGGTTAGGGGTCTTATGTGCCCGTAGCGTTTATCGACATTCTCGATACTAGATCCACTAAGTATTGCATGACTCATATCCCTTGGTGGGCTTTTTAATTTTTATTTCTGGGTTTTCCAAAATATAGGAAGGAAAGTTGTGCGGTTGTGGTTATGACAGATAAATTATTTGGTGTGATGGAACTGAGTGTTATTGCTTGCTTTTTTCTGCCAGCCATCAAATCTAGTCATATAGTTCTTTGTTAGCTATCTGGAAGGAATGATACTTGAAGAGCATTTTCAAGTGTGTTTATATGTGCAAGCACATTTTCAATTTATCACTGATGTTGGTTACTCGATGGTGAAAGATTTGCAAAACCTGATATTGTAACATCATTTTTAAAGTGTAATTTAAATATTTTATGTTTTGTTTTAAAAGTGAAGCTTTTCTGTGTGAGTATAATATGTTGTGTTTGCTTATAGATTTGAAATATGATGTAAAGTAAATAATATAAACATAATAATAGCTACATAAGATAACCTTCGTGGCTGACTCAGCATCCTCTCTCCAATACGGTAATTGTTAATTTAGCTCATTCTGGCTGTTCTCCTATGGTACGAGGGTACGTCTACCAGCAGCCTGCGGGTGGTCTTGGCCTCTTCCTGGCAATGTCCGGTTTCCTCGAATCATCATGCTGACCGCTGTCGTAAGGCTAAAGTGTTCTTAAGTAGTCTGATTTACGCCAGTTAATTAAATCAAATACACTCGTCATTAAATGTTTAAAGATGTCAACCTGTCAGCATTTGACAACTTCGAAAATCTATGTTTTATTAACTTTGGCTTAGAGTATGGATTATGACATTCACATGAAAACACATGCGCCACGGTTCTACGATTGGACACTCTCTTGGACACGTCCGATCACAGTCTTCTCCTCAGATTATACATGAATTATCCCGAACATGCTCTGGAAATATAGAAATTCCTAACCTTTATCGCACTAACAGTTCCTATCTCAATAAAAGATAGGTCTACGATGTGTGTCCGTGTCCGGTTCGGCAGACAGTGTAGTGTGGTAATGCTGTAGTCTAGAGTGATAACTTGTTTGTTTTTGAGTTATCGTAAAGCATGAATGCATACCTCAGCTAATTTATTTTGACCTTTGAACTGAAAGCTAAGATCATGAAGTCTATTTTAAAGAAATGTTCGTCTTTCTGCTCGAGAATTTATTTGTCTATTATCTAATTATTATTATCACTTAAGTTATTGTAAATTACTATAGCGATAGCTGTTGTTCCAAAGGACAATTAAGCCATGGACATTTTTTTTAGCATTATTTCAGCAGATATACAGATATTGCAAAAATCTGCAAACCATCATAGACATGAAAAAAGTAATATTATATGTAATATATAATATTTAATTTGAAACATAGTCATTCAGGAACTAAAATTCATCTAAACCATTGAATATTTCATTTAGTGTCTACAGGAAACTGTTTACGTTCAGAAACTCAAAGGCCTTTGTAGACGTAAATCAATGTTAAACGCTTATTTTCAAGATTCGTCAACTGTAAGAATGGTTTCCTAATTCTATTATGTATCGGACGGAGTTCTACGCAAAAGTTGCAATTCTGTTTGTAAATTCTATATAATCGTTTCCATTTTATCATTTTTCAGCGCCTGTATAGCCTCACATTTGCTCAAAATACATGTCATCGAGGACTTGTGGACTTTTAAGAATGTCGAGTTCTCTGCTTTTGGACCCATATTTGGCGATAAATCACGTTAATAAAAATGATAAAACAGCCGGACAAAAATTAGGCTATCAACAGAGAGCAGGGTATGCTAAGTTACCTTTACTATGGTATTGAAGAAGAGGCAAGTGATGTAATGTCTACCGTAACGGACAAGGAGATGCTGATGAAGTAATGGTTACGATGGAAAGACAGACGTTCGAAAATCTTTACTACAGTTGACACGGAAAAGGGGACAAAAGCCAAATCGTTTATATTCTCCGTCAACAACATATGTGACAGCGAGCACATGTGTAATCGAGAAGTCACAGCCGAAATCTGAGCTTTCAATCACAAATAGGCATCAGCGGGTACAACAATGCTTTAACCTATCGCTCTAGACTGAGCCTCTGGATACATATTTCTGGAGTGAAAGACAAACCCTTTTTCAGCAGCTTAGGTTCTTGGGAAACTTGGATAACACAGTAACGAAAGAGAGATAGCCTTCGAATGAATGAATGATTATGGCTTAACGCCACATCGGCAATATTTCAACCATATCGTGGCGATAGATAGCCTTCGATGTTGAATCGAACTAAGGAAAATACCTAATATGGTACATGACGTTTGAAACCATTATGTATAAGTCCTGTTGTAAACTGTCACACTGTTAAGTCCTAAGTGCATCTTCACCTCGTTATAATGTACCAACCTGTTAGTAAGTCTTTACTGTACAATAGTGAACAAACCTACACGGACAATGGTCCTAAAATTTGACACTCTCTTGGTGGAGTGTAATCAGCCTTTTTGTAAAATAGGCATTAAACATGAATTATCGCTGACACAACCTTGAAGTAGAGACCAGTATCATGATAACTCGGTGTCGATGGAACAGGTATCTGTTCCTGAGTTCAGCATACAGAGCAGGTAGAGATAGGTTTTATCTCGTGGCATTTGAATGGCGCGATGGTCGTATTTGGCAGGTGGCAGCTGGCAGGTTTCAAACAAAACGACCCCTTTAAGTGTTGAGAAGAGTTCAACTGAATTTGTGTTATTTCCAATGACGGAAACAATGGCACAGATTTCTTTCTAATGTAACAAACACCACGTAATCGGTACGAGGAGGACACCCTAAGTGAGCTTCATTTGACAAACAAGGGTGTCTGCAAAGTTTGTGGTCGTGTCTTTGGCTCGGTGTGCAATCGCCCTATCGATGGTGGTATCTTTGTGCGATACAAGACAGTTAACATAAAACGTCTCCAAGAAACGCTCATTTCTGTTAATGAGCTAAACAACGATAGGCCTTACCCATCTCAGTAAAAGGTAATCAATGTGTGTTCACGTGAAAGGCATGGTAGTCTAAAGCCTATAGTGCACCCACAGGAAATATCTCTATCAGCCTAAAACCTTGTACCGGCATTTGTGCCCAGGGACCTTCTGTAATTGACTTTGTCTAAACGATATCATGTTATCATGAACACGCTAATCTTCCTTGCATGTTTTAAAGCGAAGTTCGGCAACAAAGAGGAAAAAAAAGAGGAAATAACAATATCCACTGTTATCGCCGGAAAAACATATACACAGTGTTATGCACATTAACAGCATCATGCTTTTTTGTGCCTTTCTAAGTTAGATTAGCAAGTTGATGGTCAAACAGACATTTTTTTTAAAGACAAACTGCAATTTCCTAAATGAGCTGGAAAACCCTAAATTTCATACACTCGTGGTTTGTTACAGGACTGTTCTCTTTCATAACGTAATGACGAATGAGATGAACTGAAATGTAACGTTCGTATTGCCGCATGACGTGTCCATTGAATTGTGATTTGCAACCTTTGGCTGCACGACATTGATTTTTAGCGCTCTGCTCCTGTAGCCTCTAATCCTCGCTCATTACTTTCTGAACCTTTCAAGGATGGATATCTAACTGTTGATGCCAAGTGTAGCTACCCCATTTCAACCCCAGGGTTTGGAAAAGAGCTGTGGATTGTGTAATGCTTTAGGGTATTAAGTGGAAATTGTTGGGATATCGTTAAGTTAGAGTGCATGCCTTAGTTGATGTATTTGGAGGTTAGATCTGAGAGCTGGGATAATTGCCATTTCCAAAATAACTTTGTATACTTTTTCAGCTGGATAATTACCATGTAAAGTTATTTGTCTATTTTTTCTATTATTATTACTTTAACATTTCTAAATATTATTATAAAAATAGGCGACGAAACTCTGTTTAGCAATGCTTTATCACATATACATGAGATGTGCGAAAATTTACAAACCACCACAGACATACAAGGACAACCGTTTCTCGTCACTTGAATTTTATCACTTTTGAACATCCTGGGGAGTGTTCGCCTGTAACTCAGCAAAGTTTTTAATGACACTGCCGTTTCCTGTTTTTACACATAAAACGGGCCGCCATCGTATATGTGTAAAATTCTTGCTTTTGGTATTACACAACACAGAAGTGAAAAAAAGAGCATTGTATAGAGCTGACAGATGTAAATAATGTTAAGAAAAGTTTACTGACAAAAAACGTCAGCAAACATCAGCTATACCATGTGTACCATGTGATACATTCTTGTGTACTTGTACCGCCTACGACAGTCGGCTAAGTGGAGGGACATTTGACCTTTTGCCGCGTAAACAAAACGTGATTTGTTCTCCTCGGGAATAATCACATTTAAATTTGAAAGAAATTGTCGTGCACTTGTGGAATTGTCTCATTTTAAAACCCGCCAAAAATTTCTCCAAACATTTGCATAGTTCATTTAACGGCTACACAACTGCTTATTTTATGCATATGTCGACATTAAAGGAAGTTGTGTGACTTGACAGTTTAGCAGTTTTTACTTGAATTCGAAAATAACCGCGAATGGCTTGTGACAAATTCTTGTAAAAGCACGACAAGAGTCATCAAGATTAGGCTTCTGAAGATTAGCCAAGCACTGTGAAAGATTCTTGAACTCTTTGCAATGCTGTTCAGGCAATCAGGCAACTCTACCTGCAAACTCCATATCAGCAACATTTGAACATTTTTCATGGCATTGAAAAAACTTGTTGGCTTTGTGGAATATATTTGGTCAAAATATCGTCAGATAAACTTGCAAACTGATGTCTTTAAAATATTCATGGTAAACACATTCAAGCTAAACACAATAATTCCTCAGTGGAAGTCATCTCATTCGTTTTAAGAAACATGTACTTTGCTCTTTTGTACTATCACTTTCACCCTTTTGGGCAGTAACATCAGTTCTGACTTGGATGCATGATTGCCTTGTTTCCAATTATGATATGTTCGCTATACCCTAAAAGGTGGTGGGAGGGGACAGCACTAATACTAACCTGTAGTGCAGTTGATCACACCCAAAGTATGCCTCGCCATCGTCTACTCCAGTCTGTTTTCTAGTGTTACGAATCCTGTCTTCAAATATTACATTATATATATATATATATATATATATATATATATATATATATATATATATATATATATATATATATATATATATATATATATACATATGTATTTGAAGAAACAGAGAAAGATCCTCTGATGAGGAGAATTTACATAGGAAAAAATACTAAAACGCCTTCTCAACTTTATGACAGAATGTGGAAAGTCGAGAAGGCGTTATATATTCTTGTTTTTACCGGGTCAATCTCTGGCCTACATTTTCCCCTTTGTGTACGTTATAGCCTGTGCTGTAATTCAGTCAAGCGCCCTCGAGGCTTCGGTGTGTATAAGTTTCATGTCATTGTAAACAGGGTAAACATTGTGGAAATATATATCGGTGTTATAAACAGATTTACGATCAAACCATCCAGATATTTTCTTTAGTCTAATAATATGAACCTCTGAACCTCGCAGTCATTTACTCAAATCCGTTTGAGTAATGTATATATTTACTGCCATTCATTTTGAGGATTTTATCGGCTTTCACACCAGTCGATATTTGTCATTTGTACTCCATTTTCTGTACGTACCACTTAGCGACCTTGTGTTTCGCCACTTGCTGTTTTTAGACGTTATTTTGGAGCTTGTATAGCTTATTGTTACTTTGTGCGATTACGGTTTCGTACGACTTTATGTATATTTCCAAGGAGTGAAACGTAGCTCGATAGTTCGGCATCACGGACGCTACTGTCAACCTGTCCGCTCTGAGAAGTTACAGCTTCACAGGCAGTTGAAGAATAAAAGATCGCTAGCGTACCGTGTCCAGCACAGCTTGGACGCTGTCATGAGTAAGAGACTATATATTTTGCAGTTAGTTGGGTTGTTTTGTATATTATTGTAAGTTGTCTATTTTGATCAAATATATGTATTGAACCTATATAAGCGTCTTCGTGTTTCTTTATTTCATCTCGTGTAAGGCCTATCACTTATCTGCGAGTTAAACAAGCCAGCCATTTCTCATCTTTATTCTCCGATAATGGTACTCTTACATCTAGTATGTCTGTCAGTTACTAATGGAATTATCTGTCTGCCATTACTATTTTGATTAGCTTTTCTTTGATAAAAAAAGATCTTCTGCCAATCGCAATCTCATATCTTAGACGCTTTCTCTGCTTGTCTTATTAAAGTACAGTACAACTTGCTAAATGGGACACGCTTAATCTTCCGAGGTGATGATACAGTGCTCTTGATTGCGCACAACCTTCACATCGTTATAGTGGTGTTAAAATCCTTTCGCCTATCTATATCTAACTCTAATCGATGAAAGAATGCCCAAACTGTTTATTTCAGTTTTACTTTGTACAGGTTGGAATCATAGAAAGAACTGTCAAGTTAAAACAAGGAAAGTTTGGAAAATCTATGACGTTACTTTCTGTCCCATCTCCGGATATGAGCATTTTTAAATTTTCTGCATGTCGTTTTGCCAGAGCCGCCAGTGATGTTAGGTAGACTCAGAGAGGCTGGGTTGGCACCGGGATGTGGATGTTGGAGGTTGAACTCTTCTAATGTTATATACGTATGGTTTGAGCATAAGGGAAATAGCCATACACACAAAGCATAATTTGTGCTAGCCTTTCTTTCTTAGCTTCAAACGAAGATGATACCTGACTTTGCCAAAGCTTACTGGCGGTTCAATTTCGACACCAGCGATAGTGCAAGTGACAGGTTTCCAAATCCTGCATGACTTTGTATTTAGCTACGGGTCGGAGTGAACAATCAATAAGTAATCAAGATTGGTGCTGAACTTGATTCGAGAGTTTTTCTGGGCTTCTTGGCAAAGACAGCAGTCAGTGATGAATGAGGGTGTCAATAAGCTGAGAGAAGTACTATAGAGACGTCATGAGTTGGTGTTTACTACCACTAGTGATTTATGCAAAACAGAAGAAAATCACGACTACATGTAGGGTCAACTGATAAGATAATTAGAAGCCACGGCGAAGTGACATTAAATGAGGTGTGGTGATTTTAGAATAGGTGTTCAGCTTTCAGGATCATTTCTTGCAGAAATGGATTATAATAATGGCATACGCATAAGATTTGATGTTTTTTTTATCAGTCATGTCGTTTGTTCAAATCTTTCTAAGAGTAGAATAACTTTTTTGTTACACACTAAAGACTTGTGCCTTATGGTTTTAGAAGTCATGCACAATGGAACGCGTATGTGTTTTAACCAATCAGTGTGTGCGCAATGGTTCTGATAATGGCAGTGTCCAATGCAACGATCTATAAATCAGTCTGTCAAGGTTTTTAAAAGTAAATTTTTAAGATCACAAATTTATTATCACGTTAATGGTGACAAGAAAGTGACGGTACCAAAATTCCTGGATCATGATAACTTTTCGGGTTACCTCCAAAATTTAATGGAATTGTCCTCAACTCTGCAAACAATATTTCATGTAAATGATTGCATGATCTGTTCCGTAAAACAGATAGAGAGACGGACAAACAATCGCCGGCTTAAACATAATCTCCTTGGAAGAGGTAATTGCAATAACTCGAAGTTGTCTTTTAGAAATGAAAACTTCCGATGATGGAATCAACTGACATTGAAATGATTGTACACATTGTTGTATCTGAACCGTGGGCCAGCAATTCGTCTTCCTAGAAATCTTTGTGATGTACACAACTGGAGGTTTTGACAAAACAATCAAAAAAGTCTCAATGCACGAATGTCTTAACTCCCAACCGAATTTATTATTACGGCTGCAACGTCAAAGTTCCCTGTACTTGGTTCCCTAAATATTGCATATCTCATAAGCTCCTGTGTCCTTTTAACTTTTGCCTTCGGGTTTTACAAAAGTTGTGTGGGTGTGTGTACTACAACAGACAGTTTACTGAAGCGATATATATGAGTGTTATTGCTTATTTAGTGCTAGCCATTACATCTGGTTGGTCGTCAGCTCGCTGGATGAGAGAATGAGGGCATTTTCAAGAGTATTTATATGTACACGCATTTTGTGTTTCACATGGATATGAAATATAGTTTGATGTAACAAATACTAGCACAGACATGTACAAGTGGCTCTGTCTGATTTTCTTCCACGATAATGCTGGTCGCCTTCGTATGGGTGAAGTATTCTAATGTATACCGTTAGCAAAATCTAGTAAACGTTTAAACATGTGAAATTGTAAACACGACAACTCGCAAGTATCTGTTTTACCGACATTTTAAAAATTCTGAATTTGAATAAGGCGTGGGGCAGGTACCTGAAACACAGTAGCACGACTGGACAGCTCCCTGTCGAAATATGACCACAGTGTTCTAACACGTCCTGAAAGTAGAGGCTCCTAATCTTTATGGTAATGATTAACTCCTGCAGGTGCCTTTACTTGGGCTGAGTTTGTGGAGCACGCCAGGATGGAAGTTATCTCGTGGCATTTTTATGGCGATATTATCGTATTAGGCAGAATATTACAAGACTCAGCTGGATGGTATCAAGTAAAAGGGCCCTTGTCAGTGTTGGAGTAGAGTTCAACTTATTTTTCGTCATTTCCAAGGTCTAGCAGTCACAATATTGTGATGGATTAGGTCTTTTCAGGAGACAACGGCACCGTTTTCCTTCTAACGTGACAAGCATTATCTAATCGGAACGCAAAGAAAGGTGTCTAAATTTGCAAAAGTTTGTGGTGATCTCTTTGGCTTGTTGCGTGATCACGCTGTCGTCTGTAATATCATTTGCACTGTACACACGGGAGTGTTAAAGCAAAGTGTCAACAATAAATGCACCCTTATTTCTGTGATGAGACTAAACAACGGTTCCTATCTCAAGAAAAGGTCATCGATGAGTGTTCGCGTGGGGCTCGGTAGCGTGTGTAGTTTAACCCTGTAATGAAGGTACCGAAAATATCTCTATCAGCCTTTAACATAATACCAGCACTTGTGTGTAGGGACCGTGTGTAATTGTCTTTGTCTACGTGATATCTTGCTATTACGATCAGGGTTCTCTTCCTTGGATTCATTAATAATCCTTCAAATAGACGTGTTCTGAAGCGAAACTGTCCTGCTTTGAACTTTATAGAGATGAAGAAATGTGTCACAAACATTGGTCTAGTGAAACGCTGTTATTGAGATTTCAATGAGCGAATGTAAGATCCATGTCACGGTGTCTTCATGTTCAAAAACAACACGGTTGTAGCGCGTCAGTTTAAACCGAAACAATTAACTCACTTTTTTCCATAGTGTTTTATTTTGAATGTTTGTTTTTATTGTGTAATTTGTGCGAAATTAGATGATTTTCCATAAAGCAATTTACAACAGAGGAAATAACAATATCCATAATTATCAGCGTAAAAAATATATATCCAGCGTTATGGGCGTTTACATCGTTCTTGTTGATATTTTTTCTAAAATAGATTAGCAAGTTAGCATATTTTTTGAAAAGTGCTATTGTCTGACTGAGTTGTAAAATCATACATTCCATACACTCATGGATTGTTACAGAGCTATTTAATTCAGCACGGTAGACGAGTAAATTGAGCTGTAACGTTCGTATTGCCACATGATGTGTCCACAGAAATGTGATTTGCACCCTTTGGATATACAGTATTGATTTTTGTCTCTCCCTTGAAGAAGCCATTAATGACTCCTATTATATTCTGTACCTTTGAAGCACACTGCATCTCTACCTGTTTGTTGCCGAATGCAGGTACCTCTCTTTAGCCGGTGGGTTCGGAGAAGAGATGAGGACTGCGTAATACTTTAGAGTATTAACTGAGAATTTTTGAGTGGTGTCAAGGCACGAGTGCACTCCTCAGCTGATGCATTTTGAGCTTAGAATCTAGAGCTATTAAAAGACAACCTTCAAGTTTACCGATGAAACGTTTCAGATAACTACCATTTCCAAAAATAACTTTGTATGCTCATTAAATTGACTAATTACAACGTAAAGTTATTTGTCCATATTTTTATCATTATTATTTTAATTACTGCAAATTATTATCAAAATGGTTACTTTTCTAATCCACAATTAAGCGATGAAAACATCTTTAGCAATATTTCATTTGCGTGTACTCCCAAAAATCCAAACAAAACCACAGGCATACAAATGAACAAATAAACTCGCAATTTGTCTTTTACGAATATGAAACGTGTGACACTGATGTCGCCAGTAACTCAGCAATATACTAATGACACTGCTGTTTACCTTTTTTAACCCATAAAACTTTCTGCCATCTATAAGTGGAAATTCTTGCTTTTGTTATTTAATAAAGCTCCAATGAAAAAAAAAAGATATAAGACGTATTTATTAGAGGTGACGGTTGTATACGATTTAAAGAGAATTTTATAGAGGGAAAAATACGCTCCTCTCGCAGCGGTTATAACCTAAACAATTCCTCCAGATTAATCACTGCTCTGGAACGCATTGTATGTCCCTCGTTCCCGCTAGGTGGTGCATCATTCGCTAAATATACCAGCCAATCATTGAACTCCTTATAGCTGTTTTCGGTTGTTGATTTGTTTATAGATACCAGTCCTGCGCAATTCAGCGTTCGTTGTTGTGGTTGTTTAATGGCGGCGTTTGGGAATCCGCAATCAAGAGAAACATGCACTCCACCACGAAAAAGTGGGCCTTAATCATCACATGACTACAGTGAAACAGGCTGCCAACAACCATTTATAAATAACATATTTTGCTCATGGAGTATGCAAAATTCGCCATCAGAAATATGATTTACTTCTAACACTCGACGAACCTTCGTTGTCTGTCTTCTTAATGAAATTGACTGGCCAGTTCTTACACAGTGAAAGTCTAGACCATTCAACCAATGAACAAAAAGCAGAAAGTTATGCATGACAGGCATCAATTAGTAAAACTGACGAAGAAACAAAATGTGCTGAACGTGGCCTTGACTTAGAACGGGTAATCACTGATAACACTAAACTTGAATTTCTGCTGAAAATGCTGCTGAGGTTTGCACAATTATTAATGGCTGAATTCACCAGATGTATTTTTGTAAGAATCAAGCTGTGTCTGATTTCGTGTAATTGGCAGACATGTCGCATTAATAATAATTATTGGTCTTAAACACGTGTAAGTGCTATCAGATTTTTAGTAACTGTCGCTGTCGTGATATATTTGGTGCACACAGCGATGATATTCAGCAAAACACCAGTTAAAGCCAAACATAAATCTGGGAGCTTATTAGAGGCCTATGACAGGAAAATATCTCAGTCTGCCTGCTTTATCCATCAGCGATTGCTGTTTAATATTATGTTTTAATCTTTTTTCCTTACATAACAGTGAAATATGGAAACACTGAAAAACACGAGTATTGGCAGATGGTGGATCGTTCGTTTCCAGAGAGTGTGGTCCAAGGAGGGAGAAAATGTGTTGCCCAGGTGTACGGTGAGTTAAAGGCAATGGGTTTACTAAGTGGAAACAATAGATGATTGTTATGTGTACAACTGCCGTCAGCTTCTAAATTTAGCTTGCCACTGTTTACGTATGCTGAGTTGAGGGCCTGCTGTCTGCCTCTGCCTTAGAATGTTCCAGAATACCCTCAGTTCGGGGCCTGTTTGTTTACAACAAGTGTTCAAAAATTTTCTTATTCTAGACAATTCCACCAGTCTATATAAGAACTATGAAAACAGGTCAAAGGAGGAGAAAGGAGAATTATTGAGAGTTTTGGATGCTTTCGCTGTGTGTTAATTTAGTAGGCCTTTTGTGCTGAATTTTGGTGTCTTTATAGCCTCTGGCTTTGTTATATCCTATCTCCACCGAGCACTTGTTCAGTCTGAGCTTGTATATTTAATTTGCGCTCTTGTGTACACAGTGCTTATTAGTACACGGACCCTGTCTGTGGAATTTTGTGTATATTTCGTCATACACTCAGTTATACTGCGGATTTTCCCTCTTATGAATATTGCCTCTGTGCAATTCTTTTGAACATTGTGGAGTATATGCGTTCGTTTGGACTTGACACTGTTGTACATGTAAGTACTTTAGTATTTGTAAAAGTCTTGTTATCTGGTCTTGTTAAACTCAATAAATTGTTGTAAAATAAAATCTGCTGGTTTTGGTTAGCTTTTTGTGCGGCTAAACTGTCGTGTATTTCGAGCAAGCCATCTCTTTATAATACTGACAGTTTGGGTTGTAACAATGATGATGTATGGAATTCATGGAAACCAAAACATAGTGATGTAATTATTATGCTTTCAAAAGCAAAAGAACATATGTATTGAGGAACATCTGTGACTTAACGAAACACTGACAATTTTAGTGCTTGATTGCCATATTACCTCAGCTGAGTAACCTAACCTGCGATGACAGTGGTGTTGTACAGATATGACACTAGTTCTGGTGTCAAATCTTAGTCCTCTCCAGAACATCTGGATTCCCTGGGCTTGGAAGAGTGACATGGAAGCAATTTGACAACTCAAGTTAGGCTCAGCAGAAAGCATATGTACGCCATAGTTTTAGCTGGATCCATTCTGCTCTTTCGACGATCTCAAAAAGTGTGTTTCATGCGGTTGGGTTGATGCTCGATATTAGTGGAACACGCAATGGTACAGTATCTGCTCTTAGTAGTTGTGATGTTTCAGTTAGCAGAACAACTATATATGAGAAAAGGAAACTAATTGAGAACTGCCATGACTCAAAGATCCAAGAGAAGCTCCTAGATTTGAAAGAAGCAGCAGTTGTCGCAGCAGTGTCTTCATTGCCATGTCTGCCTTTACCACTGTATGACACCCACAGCTGGTACTGTATGTTGACATACATGCTTATATCATTGTAGAAGCCTCAGCCCCCAAAACATAGGAGCAGCGTGAACACTTTGACGGTGTTTTCAACAACGCCTCTACCTTCACTCGGCTTGCCCTGCTCTTTCGGGGCACAAGAGATGCCTTCAAGATGGGTGATGGTGATAGGCTGTTCAGAAACATGACGTTCCTGGTGCTTTATTTTGATCAAAGCACGCATGTAAAATACAGGCTGTGGTTTTGAAAAACGTTGGCATATGATCAGGCAATCCTGTCTGTTTGAACGTTTGAACGTTACGCTTAACGTTCGGAATATGTCCATAAATGGGACTGGTGGAATTAGGCACTATATAGCAAATGTCAACGTAGTGGAAATCCACGTCCACAAGACGAAAGTCTTGATGCGTTTGATGGGTGCCAATATATCCTACGAAGCCGTACGATGTGCTGCCAAGTGTTTGGGAACTGTAAAGTCTCTGGGAGAAGACGTGGGCAACTATTTGGGTGGGAAACACTCGGACTACACCCAACACCAAATACGCGACATACAGATGTCTGTAAGCTTTGTCAAACACCACTCGTGAACGTGGTAACTTCCCAAACATGTCCGGCGATCTGTTGTCTGGTGTAAATCTTGTAAAGTTAAATGATTGGCTTGAAACTCAAAATCAAGGGCAAGTAGAGAAATGTTGTTACCTTTATAATACTTGAACAAAATGTACTTCCATATAGTGCATCGTTGTCGGGTTCATGATTTTGTACTTGTTCATAGCCCATCACCGCCCGTGTTCATAATTGTGTACGCACTGCACTATTTAACTAAGCACATGTGCGATTCTTTAGCTTATCAGCTGATACATTTCGAAAATTTGAAAACTAAACACTACTTTGGTCGATCTTCTGATCAAGCATGAGGAAGTTTGTCAGTCACTCAGCAAAAGTCATATATGTTACAAATTAGCGTCTTTTATGTTTATTTACAAAGCGCAGGTTGAAAGTGTTGGTAATTTCCAGAAACCCCATTATAGGCTGTGTAATCAGAATGTCTGCACTTATTCCTCTGTGCTGACCACATGGTAGAGAACTAAGCAGTACTGGTAGGAAAGGTCCCCCTGCAAAACTTAATGGTAGCTCTCCATGCGATTTTCTGAAAGTGACAAGTAACTACATGCAGGTGTTAACAGGCCAGTACTTTGTGGAAACCACAGTGACCATGTGATAATCACAGTAAACATGTGGTTACTGAACAAACAGCCGCATCAAAGTCCTGTGTGTTCAAAGTTTGCTTGTGTCTCATATACTCTGTTCTCTGCAATTAAAGAAGACAGATTATCATAGCCTATAAATATCTACTAAATACAACCCATGTCAATGTCTGTCGCTCAGAATTTGACCAACAAGATGAACTATTTCTTTACTTCACTGTATATATTTTTGTTTATTTACATATAAAACGATAAGAAGTGAAATTCACAAACAACTGGAAAGGAAACTCATTTTGGTTAAATGTAAAAATCACTTAAATAGCACATGTGCATTGATATTAAACGTGTGTAATTTTAAAACGCATTATTTTTGTTGAACATGTTGAACTCGATACCCAATGATAGGTGAAGCACATGAAGCTTTAGCGACATCATCTGTCCACTTTACGGTACATGTCATTAAAATACCCTTAATCCCCTCGGCCGCTGCCTCGCTTGGCGCTCAGCACGGAGAGGTTAGAGCAAATTAACACGACTGGTTGGCCTGGTGTCAGTACAATGTGACTGGAATGGGATGGCCTGTCTAGTGTCTTTGAATGATACTTATGTGAACGCAGCACTTAGTCGGCATGGATTCACCCTGCCATAAGAAGACACAGTATATGTACACACCCAGTGACTAGTCACATCACTGAAAAATTGTTAAGAACGACCTTAAATCCCAAGCATACACATTAATGCTCTAGCATTTTGCCCCTTATTTGCATACTAAGGTCTTGTTCTAGAAAATTTTACACTAAACCACCGGCTTAAATTTCCTGGTTTACACATGCTCTCGCCATGATATGGCTGAAATATTGCCGAAATCCCAGAAAGCAATAATCATTTATTCATTCTTCTTAAGAAGTGGTTAGGGCCTATATAGTATACACCTGCAATTTTAATACAGTGAAAAACTATACATAATAGCTTCTGTGGGACAAAGATAGTTCAAGGGATTTCAGACATTTCTCAGCTTAGCACTCAGCTTAAAACGTGATCACTCAAGCCACGTAATAAAAATGGTGAGGCATACGATGATTGCAAAGTTAATCTGTTTTCCGAGTCTTGTTTTTAAGTTCAAGTAACCATAATGTAAGCTTTGGTCTTCCACTGTCTACCCACCCACCCCGATAGCACAGGCGACAAAGTGTTAAATTTGGAAGGGGGAGATACAGGGTCAAGCCTGGGTCGAGTCACACCTAATTCCTTAAAAGATGAAGTTGTAACTTCCTCGCTTGGTGTTCAGCATGAAGGGGATAGTGCAACGACTGGTTGATTCGTATCAGTATAATGGCTCGTGCGGCGCGGCTTACTTGCCTTTGGTAAGGCGTCTCCGTGAAGCAGCACTAGATAATGAGCGATGAAAATCTGTCCTTCAACAAGGAGGCACATTACATGAACTCTAAGGATTTTTGTTAAGTACGACGTTAAACCCGAAACACTCACACGCTCTACTGTCTACCACATTCCTTGTTGCTTTTTCTTCCTCGCTGTCTTAAGCTTTTGAACTGATAAGGTACTTTTCATATTCATTCAGTTGTTTGTCACACCCTCCACATTTGCATAATGAAGAACTGTACATACAGCAAAGGTGATGCCCGGGAGTGCTTTTTCGATCTCTATCAAAGTCTTCTAGAAGCACATTTCGGACACATTCTTCCTCTGACTTGAGCACCCTAGTTAAAACTGAATCCAGGCCTCTCGACTGCCTTCCATGGTAAAGATGTACTGAATGTGACTGTTTGCCACCACGCCCTGCCCTACCAATCTGCTGCAAGAAATCATCAATGCTTCCTGGAGGTCCATAGTGCACAATCTGGGAACAAGGTACATCCAAGCTCATGCCAGGGATATTTGTTGATATCACAATACGAAGATTTGATTTATTTATTTGATTGGTGTTTTACGCGGCACTCAAGAATATTTCACTTATACGACCAGCATTATGGTGGGAGGAAACCGGCCAGAGCCCCGGGGAAACCCACGACCATCCGCAGGCTGTCGCAAGGCCTTCCCACTTACGGCCGGAGAGGACTTGAACTCAATAAGAAGTTTTGACCCTTTGTCCATAAAGCAGGTTAGTAATGAGTCTTTTACATCTGGTGAGATTTTGGAATGCATAATTTCAAACTTCGCTTATCTAGATCAAGGGGTTTGGGACTATACCCTCTTCAAAACACTGGTTCAGTTTTGAATAATGTGTGATACTCCTACAGTACACGATGGTTTTCGGGTACAAACGATCACATTGGGTGTTATTGTGATATCCCTCAACCAGCCACTCCACTCAGTGTATATCAGTGGAAACTCTCTGAATGTAAATTCTTATGTTTGTCCGGTCTGGTGATTGTACATACTCAAATAAGTCTCCCATGGGAACAACATCTGTCTTATTGTTGTAAGAGTTGTTCTGCTGGCAGTTGCGGTCAAAGAAAGCTCGATAAGTTTGACATCACAGGCAAGAAGTAGGCATTTTCCAGACTGTTCCTTTGTTGTGTAGTTTTGAGATATCATAAGACTGTTTTGCATACGACTGTTTTGCATTGAAATGTCAAATTAACGTTACAACGTCACACAAACTTCATGCACTAAGATGTCAAAATTGCCCTTCTTGGTAAAGATTTATACCAGTATACACCTCCATCATATCTTCAGCTTTGATCTGCAACATTATAGGGTCAGCTAAGTCACGTTTCACTGCGTCACAATCCATATGTGACAACAATTTTTCTTATACAGTCGTCACCTTCACAGATGTCATATATCGGGTGTGTCCCTAATATGCCATTCAAAATATGACGCAGGCCTATCCAGAGGAGGTTTCCGTACCACGCCACAGCAGTGTGGATTTCATCAAACGTCAAGCAGGACGCCTTGTGCTGATTCAAGTAAAATTTCAGCACCATTCCCATGTACGAACTATCAAGAAAACTCTCTGGATTTCCAACAAGGTATTTGAAATGACAAAACAATATATTGGGTGGGTAAATATTTATTTTATTAATCGGTGTTTAACACTATGTTTTAGAGTTTTTTTTATTGGTGGAGGAAACCGGAGATTAGAGAAAATAGCTCACGTAAGAATGGACTCCCTCCCGCATGGGATACACCTAATTTAGCGACCTCAGTTTTAGGCGTGGAACAACTTTTGATCAAAAAATAGTAGCGATCCATATGAAATCTTTCGCAAGATATCAACACACAGCAAAACAAGCAGCTGGATGTTAGAGAATGATAGAGCAGGATGACAGTGCTATAAAGATGAATATGTCTTCCTTGTTCTATAGTCTATAGTGACTATTAGTAGAACACATTTTCGGATAATCATACAAATTCACCAAACCAAACCATACCTAAATTACTCTCGCTTCAAATCGTCCTTTTGTACAGTATTCAAGCTACCGCCAACGCTGATAGCTGTAAACCATCTTTCGCGCAGCTTTCCAACCTGTGTGTTAATCCGGCTCACCAAGGTTGAGACCACAATGATAATGCTAGTATTAACTTTCACTTTTGCAAGTTCACGTTCTGTGTGACCGTGTACGAGCGGAAGACCCTCATAGCATAGCTATTTACCGCTCCCCGCCGGCACACACACAAAACAGTCTCTGCCTTTCACACCAACTTCGTACAAGACCTTTTTTTGAAATGGCCTTATCTCCTCGATTTTAAGAAGCGTGCGAATATTTTCAATAACGTGTCCGCTCAGGCTGTCATCGCTCTCTGCCCTGCAAAGTCGATGTAAGCAAACACTTTCCAGTGGCGCTGAAAAGACTTTTTGCCTGCGAATCAATACATATATATTTGCTCAAAATATCACAACATTGAACATTCAAACCATGCCAACGAAATGAGAAAAGTCCAGACTCTTGGTACTCACTGAATTTCTTTGGGTCTTTAAAATATTTGTAATCAACGCGTTCAAGCCACACACAAATATTTCTGAAGCGAAGTAATCTCTTCGGTCGTTGAAGGAGATTATGGACTTTTTCTATGTCGATTTTGAACCTTTTGGGCAACATCAGCGCCTTTCGGATGCATGTTTGCCTTGTTTCCAATCTTGGTATCGTTGCAATATTACTACTAAATTCCTGTGCAGTCGATCACGATTACGAGCTCAAAGTATGCCCTGCCATCGTGTAGTTTCCAGTACTCCAGTCTGTTGTTTCGTAGGTCAGCTACTCTTGGCATTATCTGTCTGCCAATTACTGTTTCCATTACCTTGTCTTTGATAAAGAGACATTCTGCCAATCGCAACTGGTACCGGTGATGATATCTTAGACGCAGCCTTCACTTCCCTTATTTCAGTCAGAGCACAAAGTGCTAAATGAGGTATGCTTGACCATCCCGTTGATACCCTTTAATGCGCGCAACCATTTCCACCATTCCAGTGATGTTAATGTCATTTGGTCTAGCTATAACAACTGAGATCTACCAGAAAAGTCTTCATTCCAACTTTACTTTGTACACGTTGGAATCATGGAAAAACTTTCAAGTAAAAACAGGAAAAAGTGTTGGCTATGACATCACTTCCTGTCCCATCTCCAGATCTGTAAATGTTGAAATTTCTCCCCGCCGTCTTTCCAGAAAGGCCAAGGATGCCAGATAGCCTCAGAGAGGATGGGTTGGCACTGGGTAGTGGAAGTGGGCTGATAAACTTGTATACGAATGTGGCTGAAGCCTAAGAGAAATGGCCTTACAAAAAATATTACAACCAAGTTTTCTGTCAGTTGTTTTGCGAGAGCCGCCAGTGATGCCAGGTAGTCTCAGTGAGGCTGGGTTGGTAATGGATTGTGGATCCGAGAGGATGACCTCTTATATACGTGTAGTTTGAGCCTCAGTGAAGTAGCGTTACAAAATTATGATTTCCAAATACACTTTGTGCTAACCTTTTTTTGTGCCTTTAAAGGAAGATGATCCCTGACTTTTCTTAGGTTTATCAACGGTTGTGTTCGACGCCAGCGAGAGTGCAAGCGCCAGGTACATTACCAGTGCCAGGATGGCTTTGTCTTTAGCTAAGGGTCGGTGTGAACAATCAATAAGTAATCAAGATTGGTCTTGAACTCGACGCGAGGGGCTTTTCTGGACCTCTTAATGAAGACAGCGGTCGATGATGAACAAGGGTGTCAGTAAGCGCAGAGAATTATCACTGAGATCCTTTGTGCTGGGGTTCACTACCACTGGTAAGTTGTGTAAATAAGAAAAAAAACCAGCTGCTGTCATCGGAGGTCAACTGGCAAGTTTATTAGAGAGGTGACGGTGAAGTAAAATTCAATGAAATCTGTTCATTTTAGATCTGTTGTTCAGATGTGTGGGACACTACATTGTACTTGTAGGAATGACTAACAACAATGTTATCCTTTTATCAAAGATGCCGCACGCTAAAATCATACAAGTAGAAGAATATGAGAAAACCCACCATGGATAAATCTTAATGAGCATTGTGCATAGTTACCACTAGAACGCTATCTGATCCCCTGTGCGCGATGCTTTCATTAGTGGGCGCATGCACAATGGAACGCGAATGTCCTTTAACCATTCGGCGTGTGCGCAATGGATCCGATAGTCAAGGTGCGCAATTGCAAGAATTGGTCTGAAAATTACATCAAGATGTCAAACAGAAAACGTTAATTGTTGAAAACACTTATCATCACTTTACGTCACTTTACAACCTGCTAGAGATTTTCTCCACAATGCAATATCTGTTAATTCTGTGATGTCAAAGCCAATGTTTCGGGTTAAATTTTCGGGTTATATGTTAAAAACTTAATATGATAAAGGGATCTAACTTTGGATAATTGCAAATGGTAGGACATTTATTCGTAATGATGGGATAGCAATGCCTATGTCTTTGTACAAGAGTTCCTGTTCAGCTTGCAAAATTTAATCTGAGCCAGATATTGAAACACAAGTATGGGAGTGATACCGTCAATATTGCCGACAAAAAAGAGACGATATTGCCGACAAAAAAGAGACGATGTTAAGTTTCGTAGATTACGATTGCGACCTGGATCGTCACCAAAATTAAATGGATTTTTCCTGAGACCAATCCAAGCCTGTGCACAGAGTTCATCTATGTAAGGTTACAGACAAACTGATACAGAGAGACGGACAAATAATCGCCGATGTACACGAGCAGCGGTTTTGACACAGTTTAATAAAAACAACAAGAAGTTAATAATTGGTCAATGTATCGATTCCCAACTAAATTTTTTTTAAAATTTCTTCTCGATCAACGTCTTGCCTTTTTGATTCCCCAAACATTGCATGTTTCCGACGCTCTTGGTCGCTGTTATCTTCTGTTTCTGGGGATATAAAAACATTTGTGGGGATATCAGTATGACAACATAGGATTTATCCGATGGAAAATGACTAGGTGTCTTTGCTTGTTTTATTACCAGCCATCTAGTTTGTTATAAACTGTCTGGAAAGCGAGACCTCTGCACATGGTTTTCAAGTGTAATCGTATTACCCTGATTACTGCTCCAAGTGAATCGGGTGTGACCAGTCTTAAAACTTAGCATGAAGTTATTTAGAGAATTTATTATATTGGTAATATATGGTGTATTCTATTATGGAAATGGAATAAGGAAAAGAGTTAATAATAAGAAAACAATAAAAATTACATAGCACACATGTACTACTATGAATCAGGACGATCGCTGTCAGTTCAACTCTGGAACAAGTTGTAATTTCCTTGCTTGGCGTTCAGCATGAAGGGGATAGTGCAACGACTGGTTGATCCGTATCAGTATAATGGCTCGGGTGGGACGGCTTACTTACCTTCGGTAAGTCGTCTCATTGAAGCAGCACTAGATTAAAGAGCGGTGGAAATCCGCCCTGCAACAAAGAGGCACATCACATACACCCTAAGGAATAGGAAAACCTTCGTCATCATATGAATGAAAAATTGTTAAGCACGACGTTAAACCCCAAGCACTCACTCACTCTTAAACTCAACGTGGAAAAGGTGGATGGATTTTTGTCTCGTGGCATTTCTATGCTGAGGTCATCGTATTTAACAACTGTATGTTCTCAAACAAAAACGACCCAAGTCGGTGTTCAACTTATTTTACGTTATTTCCAGTGTCTAGCTGTCACAATACTGTGACGGAGGAGGTCTCGGCGACAGACAATGGCATGGTTGTTCTCCTAATCCTTTCGGAAAGATGAGGACACAACATGCGTAAAAGATGTCTAAATTTGCAGAAGTCTGTGTTGGTGTTTTTGGCTCGGCACGTGATCACGCTTTCGATAATGATATTAGTGTACGGCTCGCGACATAGTTAAGATAAACTGCTAATCAATAAATGAACGCTTCTATTTGTGATGGAACTAAACAACGATTTCTATCTGAAGGAAAGGTCATCAGTTTGTGTTCGCGTGTGGCTCGGTAGACGGTCTAGTTTGAATCCTGTAGGGAAGGTGCAGAGATTATCTCTATCAGCCTATACTATTATACCAGCACTTGTGCGTACGACCGTCTGTAATTGACTTAGACAAAACGATATCATCTTTTGACAAACATCTTCCTTGGATTTGTTGATAAGCACGTAAATAACCACGTTCGGAAAAGTAACCGTACTTGTTCAGAGCTGAGAAAAACAAAACCTGTCTCAAGAAAAGTGTGGAGAGGAATGTATGTATCTATATATGAAAGTTCCACAAGAAATATATCTGTCGATGCCCGTGTGTCTTTCCGTTTAAAAACAACCCCTTTGGCTGCACGGTATAGATATTTAGTAATCTGTTGAGGTGGCCATTAATCTTCGCCCATTATTTTCTGCATCTTGTAACAGCACTAGAGCTGTAGGTGTTCTCTGCAGAATACAGGCACCTCTGTTTAGCCTATGGGTTTGGAGAAGCGACGGGGATTGTGTAATGTTTTAGGGTATTAACCGTTAGTTAATACTCAGCATGTGAAGCACGTTACGATGAGCTTTATCTCGTGGCATTTATATGTCAAGATCATCGTATTTGGCACTATAATGCAAGACTTCGCTGCATGGTCTCACGCAAAACAGCTTATTTTGCTTCATCTCCAGAGTCTAGCTGTCAGAAGAATTTGATGGACGAGGTCTCAGCAGGACAGTTGACACAGGTTTCCATCTAATGTAGCAAACGCCACGTAATGACACTCATGTTTCCTGTTTTTGCTTATAAAAGGTCGACATCGTATATGTGGAAGGACTTGCATTTGATATTAAACGAGGCTCAAATGAAAAAAGCATAAGACGTCATTTTTACCTATTCGATACAGCTGACGGAGAAAAATGTCAGCAAACATCAGGTGTACCATGTGTTTCACTTTATACATTCTTGTGTAGTTTTACATATATAGTCTCAACTATCGTGCAGGTTGACTGGCTTTTTGACACTCAGTGTTGTGCAATTGCCTCTGGTTTCCACTATAATGAATAGTTCATTTAACGGCTACGCAAAACTACTTACTCAATGCTCAGAAACGATTATGTAGATGTAAAGCGAAATCGTGTAAAAGATAATTTACTAGGTTTTACTTAATCCAATATAGGATTGCAAACATTGTGTGACAAAGAATTGTAAAAGCTTGACAGGAATCAAAGAAACGAGGCGTAAAGATTCGTTCTGGGAAAGAGATCCGAACTTTGCGCTGGATGAGACAACTCCATCTACAAATGCCATATCGGCGAAATTTCAAAATTATCAAAAGGCACCGAAAAGAATTGTTGCCTGTGTAGCAACATATTTACACTAAATATCATGACAATGAATTTTCACAAAAAATTCAACAGAAAAACTTTCGAGCCTTTGGGAACTATTACACTGCCTGTTATCAGGTCTAGGCATGTGTATTAGGTCCATCCTCCATACGCAGTATGACTGTTTTTGTTACACTAATAAAGCCATCCAGCACGAAGGATTAGCATAACACGACGTCGGTGTACCACTAAATAAACCAGTTACCCGATCTACAAGTACATGCGAGTGCCATTTATACACAGGTTATTGCAGCATGACGAAGCCCTCCTTAAGATCATTCACTGTCTTTGTTGGTTGCAAGTTTTCTCAAACACTATATCTCTTAGGATTTGAACGTACGGAATCTTTAAAAACAAGACTACATTAAATGCATTAGTCAATATTGTATTCGTTTCCTACAAGTAGGAAAAACACTTTATCTAAATTAACCTCATTAAATTTACTTCGCCATAAACTCCAATGAACATGTCTCTTGACCTCCAGTGAGAGTAGGCGTGTTTTTGTTCAGTTTACAAAATCTCCTTGTGGTAGTGAACCCTCGATCACGACCCGCCGTCGTCTTCACAAAGACGTCCAGAGAAGCTCCTGGAGTAGAGTGCACACCGACCCTTAGCTAAAGACAAAGACATCCATGCTGGAAATGTAAGAGTCACTTGCACTCTCGCAGATGTCGAATTGAACCTCGATAAGCCCTGGTAAGTCAGGGATGAATTTCCATTGAAGCCAAGAAAGAAACGTTAGCAAATATTTTGTTGGTTTGTCGTTTTTCTCTTGTAAGGTTACTTTGCTGAGGCTCACCTGTATACCTGTACCAGCACACCTGTATAAATGTTCATCGTCCCAAATCCACTACCAAGTACGAACACAGCCTCTCTGAGACTGCCTGAGATCACTGGCCACTCTGGCAAAACGGAGAAGAGAAATCTTCAAATGCGGAGATGGGACAGGAAATGATGTCAAAGGTATTCCAACACTTCTTCCTTTTTTACTTGAACGTTTTTCTATGATTTCTACGTGTACAAAGTAAATCTGGAACAGATTAAGCTTTTTCTGACTGATTACAGTTGTTCATACTCAGACGAAAAGATGTTTGCATTCAAGGACACACGGCTATATCATTAGGTCGATAAGTCAAATTTGGGTCAGGAAGTAGGCTGTGCTCTGACCTTAATAGAGTAAGTACGGGGAGTGTCAAAGATATAATCATCGGTAGCAGCTGCGATTGGCAGATTGTCTTTTTATGAAAGACAAGATAATCGAAATAGTAACTGTCAGACAGATAATGCCAATAGTAACTGACAAACAGACGAGAAAAACATACTGGTATAGACACTGGCGGAGCATACTTTGGAACCTGATGATCCTCGACTGTATTAAAACGTCATGGCCTAAAACAGTGCAGTTTCTAGTCTACCCTTCTTCTGCGCAGCCCACTTTTTGGAATCAACGATAGGGCCGCGCCGAATTACCTGTTTAAAAGGTGAGTTTGAGGAACACGCTGTGGTTATTAAGATTATGGCAATTTTCGGAGTTAAAAGCCACATAAGATAGTTGAAGACTTAGCTATAAGATAGATTTTAATTCTGTAAACTTATCTGGAATTAACGTTACCTATGTGTATTTTGTCAATCCATTTTTTTAATTTTAAAATTCTGGACCTGTTTAAATACAACAGACAGATTTGGCGAATTCTTAAGCTAGAAAACATACACTAGTACTTCATTCAAGATCTCGGAGCCTTTATGCTTTTATGCAACTCAAAGGGTGATATCATCTGCATGATACCTTTATGAACAGTTGCACTCAAAGCGCGACTGAGATACCTTGTTTAATTATTATTTAACCTGAAACTCATTCATGGACTACGAATTTGAACTTTGATATGGAATTCATGCCTGGAATATCCACTATCTGCCTGGCACCATTGAAAACTGATGACCGCTTCTCTCTTGTGTGTTACGGCTTTATTTCCTATTTGTATAATTTCTTGCATACCTTTGTCTTTGGGAGCTAGTCTTAAACATTGTTTAAGAAATGGATCTTACGTTATCGACTTGGAACGCCCTTTACGGACTACGAATGGCATGCGAATGTCGGACATGACGCTTATATTTACATCATGTTGCCGAGAAAATTTTTGTCGCTTTCGTGACATAACCTACATACTGTATGCTTTAATAGGTGAGGTCTATAAAATGAGCGACGAAGTTATGAAGCTCACAGTCATTCATTCAAGTCTCCTTGTGAGCAGTCATATACTCAAGTCCACTGGAGAGCAGTGATATTTACTCTCATCTACTGTGAAGGATTTTACCGGGTTCGGAGATATCGGCTTGCACGCCATTCGACATTCGTCATTTGTACTCTATTTTCTGTACGTAGCACTTTGTGAGCTTGTGTTTTGCCGCTTGCTATTTTTGGGGACATTATTATGGAGCTTGTATAGCTTATTGTCTCTTTGTGCGATTACGTACATTTCATCCCAGTGTACCCTGAAAGTGACTTTGTGTATACTTCCGAGGGGTAAAACATACATGGACAGCTTTGTTTCACAGACGCTACTGTCAACCTGTCCGACCTGAGAAGTTATACCTTCACAGGCAGAGGCAATTAACATCGTCAGCGGGGAATTCATCTTGACTGAATTCTACATTTACGTGGACTGACTCGTCTTTGAAAGCCAGAATATTCCACCCAGGTTTGGACGGTGTCTCCAGTAAGAGACTACATATATATTTGTAAATATTTGTATTGTTTTGTATATTATTGTAAGTTGTATTATTTGTCTATTTTGTTCAAATATATGTATTGAACTTATATCAGCGTCTTCTTGTTTCTTTGTTTGATCATGTATAAGGCCTATCGCTTATCTGAGAGTTAAACAAGCCAATCGCGATAGTTTCTCGTCTTTACTTTCCGACAGTGTTACCGTTACAACTGAATAAGTCAGTAATGCATCAATGTCCTAACCGGAATTTGTTTTTATTATAAACAGTCAGCGTCCTTTATACTTGTTTCCCCAAAACACTGCATGCATCTTATGCTTTTATGAGTTATTGCTTGTTTTACTGCGATTTGAATTGAGATATGGGTGTTGGCGTGCGGCTCGGTGGACAGTGTATATTGAACCCTGTAGTGAAGGTACCTGGATTATATTTCTCAGACAATACCATTATCCCAGCACTTGTGTGCAAGGACCGTTTGTAACTGACTTTGTCTAAATGATATCGTCTTCTCACCGGGTTCTTCCTTGGATTGTTTCATTAACCATGCTCCGAACACAAACTAGTCTTGTTTAGAATTGTATAGGGATGAAGGAATATGTCAAACAAAATTACTGAAGAATCGCTATTCATGAGAGTCCCATGAGGATTATTCGATCGATGCCATGGTGTCTGCTTGTTTTGAGACAACACCGCTGAAGTTGTCAAGTTTCACTCGTTCCTTTTTATTTTGGATGCTTTATAAAAGAGGAAATAACAACATCACAACTACAGCCCGAAAAAATACATAACCGGCGTTATGTACATTAACAGCAGTCTTTCTCAATTTTTTTTTCTAAATTACACGTGTAGATTAGCAACTTTATTCGGCAAACAGACATGTTTATAAAAATAAAATGATATTTCCTTAACGAGTTGAAAAACCGTGCATTCCATACACGCATGGATTGTTACAGAGCTGTTTACTTTCAACACCGGAGATGAGAAATGTAAACTTCGTATTGCCGCACGACGTGTTCAAAGAAATGTGATTCGCTCCCTTTGGGTGCACGATATTGATTTTCAGCGCTCTGCTGAAGTATACATTAATCGCATTAATTTCAGCACCTTTCAAGAACACTAGAGCTCTAGCTGTTTGTTGGCCATGGCATGTAACTTAGTGATTTTGAGAGCTTTTAAGGCTTGAGTGCATACCTCAGCTGATGTATTTTGAGGTTAACACAGAGCGCTAGGGACTTCCCTTAGGTTTACTTTACAAAGTTGTACGTTTTTGTACCAGAAAATTTACTAATGAAACTCTGTTAAACACCATCATGTTTGGAATAACTTCTCTTCCCAAATGTAAGTTTGAATATTTACTTTCTCAATTAGATCATGACGTTGTGAAAGTAATCTGTTTACCTTTTGATTATTATTACTTTTATTATTGTATTTGTTATAACAATATGTGTTTTTGTAATAGACTATTAAGCAATGGAAACATTTTTACTAACATTTCATCACATATACAGGAAACGTGCGAAAACCTACATCTGCGAAACCATCACGGACATACAAAGACAACCTTTATCTACCTTTTACCAAAATGAAATATGCCACCAATATGGGAGTGTTCGCCACTATCTATGCAAATTTACTAATGATACTACTATTTCCTGTTTTTACACATCGTATAAAAATTCTTACTTTTGATTGTTAAATAACACTCAAATCAAAACGGCATAAAACATTTTTTCATATTCGGGTGTGTGCTTGGGGCTTAACGTCGTACTCAACAATTTTTCAGTCATATGACGACGAAGGAATCAGTAGGGTGCATGTACGTGTAATGTGCCTCCTTGTTGCAGGACGGATTTCCACCTCTCTTTTATTTAGTGCTGCTTCACTGAGACGACTTACCGAAGGAAAGTAAGCCGCCCCGCCCGAGCCACTATACTGATATACCACTATATAGCCAAAAATTCCTCCAAACATTTGAATGTTTTATTTAACGCTACACAAAACGATTTTCCTTAAGCTCAGAAACACATATACATATCTAAAAGGGAAGCGAAATTGTGTCAATCGATAATTTACTGGTTTTTAGGTAATTTGATATAAGATTGCAACCATCGTGTGACAGAGACTTGTAAACGCTTGACAGGAGTCATAGGGCGTAAGGATTTTCCGTATCATCAAAGTATCGTCACTTTCCTATGGCCTGTGCGACAAATTATTTGTTCAAAATATCATGCCATTGAATTTTCAAGCCATGCCAGCAAGAAAATGCAAACTGCAGAGACTCACTAATTTGCCAGCTGCCTTTAATGTATTTGTTACAAACACATTAAAGCCAAACACAATGTTTCATGACGGGGAGTCATCTCCTGAATTGTTTAAAGCTGTGATGAACGACAACCAAGAATAATGTGTGCTATCTTATATTTCTTGGCTTTAAAGGAAGATGATCCCTGACTTTTCTTAGGTTTATCAACGGTTCTGTTCGACCCCAGTGATGGTGCAAGTGACAGGTACATTTCCAAAGCAGCCTTGGCTTTATCTTTAGCTAAGGGTGGGTGTGAACAATCAATAAGTGATCAAGATTGGTCTTGAACTCGACACAAGCGGCTGTTCTGTACTCCTGGGTAAAGATAGCGGTCGATGATGAACGAGGGTGTCAATAAGCACAGATAATTACTGCAGAGATCTTTTGTGCTGCGGTTTACTATCACTAGTGATTTGTGTAAATCAGAAGAAAAATCAACTACTCTCACTGGGGTTCAACTGACAAGTTTATTAGAGAGGTTAAGGTGAAATAACATTCAATGAGACGTGCTCATTTTAGATCTGTTGTCTGGGACACTGCTTGTAGGGATGGATTACAATGATATGATAATCACATGCTTTAGTTTTGTTTTAATGATCAAAACACACCAGATATAGTGTGAGAAAATTTGCAATTCACAAATTCAGCGACTAATCTCTTAAGAGTTTTGGTCATACAGCAAACACCTGTGCATAAATAGCACTTGTCTGTAAAATATAATCAACGTGTTTTACTTAGTGGTACACGGATGTCAACTTACTCTAATCCTCTGTTCCGGATGGCTTTATTTGTGTGATATAGTCAGGGTATTCGTAACGTAACACGTCTTGAAAAAGCGAAAAAAAAAGAAAGAAAAGAAAACATGTATGAAATGACTTGAGATTATGTCCCGATTTTAAAAAAGAAATCCCAAATTGTTGAAAAAAGACTACTTTAATTGTTACACAAAAGGCATTTAATGTCAATGGCTTTGTCGGAGAGTTACTAAGAAATCTGTGTTGCCCCAGCCAATATATCCATTGAGATGTCTATATGTAAAAATTTAATGTTATGAAGGGTTTCAATGTTGCTCGAATGTCATTGGTGGAGAGTTAGTTAGTTAGTAACGGTGGTTTAGCAATGTCTTTGTTTCTGGCGAGATTTCCGGGTTAGGTGGCAGACTTTAAACTGAAATATTAGCAATACCCTTATGTTGGAATTATTGAACATTATAAGACTAGGACTAAGAAAGTCAATCACTCCCATGACTACAATTGGTATAATTTTAACAGTTATAAATACATAAAGGCACTTGCATACCCTGGAAACCTCAAATTTCAAATTCAAATTATCAGAATTTCTCGCGCTATTGAAATAGAAAATAATACTGCATATCTGTCAATTATGAAGAATCAGTTAAAACAATTCATGAAGCAGGATAATGACCCGGGTCAAATATGCACAATATTTCATCTAATCCACTGCATATTCTTTTCCGAATAGTTGCAGACAATCAGATAGAGAGATATCCAAATAAAGAATGAAAAAAAAAAAAAACAAAAAAAAAAAAAACATCGTTGGCAGAAGTAATTGCTGAAGTGTAACAAAGGCATTTTTACAGGAAAGAGGTCCGGTATTCTACATTAGCGTGTCATTCACTGTTGAGGAGACATTGTATTACGTCGGTTTAAAACCCTTCATGGACTGAATGTTATGAACATGCTCATTACCTGCCTATTACAATTTTAAAACGCTTTGTCCTAGAAATCTTTTGACCATTTACATTAGATTCCGTGTAAGGAAGTTCATGCCTGGTTTGGGGATTAACACATCAAGCAGTTTCAGCACAATCTAGAAAGAAAAACAATGAAATAAATCAATAATGGATGAATATCTTAATTCCCAGCTACAATTTGTTTTTATTTCGACATGGTCAAGGTTCACTCTACTTGATTCCCCAAACATTGCTTGTTTTCTACGCTTCAAACATTTGTTATTTTCTGTTTACAGTGTTTAAAAAATAGGGGCTGATGTGTGAGTTTGACAGCAGACAGTTTATTGGGTGCAGTATTCCTGAGTGTTGTGGCTTGTTTCATTGGCAGCCGCCACATCGTCGTGAGATGTCTAGACATTTGGAGGGCGTTTTCAAATGTATTTATACGTACACGCACATTTTACATTTATCATTGGTACTGGTGGTTCCTTTGTGAATGAGTTTCAAAACCTGATATTAAGGAGTGGCACCTTTCTGCCTTTGGGTACGCTGTTCCATTGTTTTTGTCATGAAGGTGAGGGATTATTGTACATGTATAACATCATGGGTACTATTTAATGCTAGGTATAAAATATAAGAGCAGATAAATAAGAAAAAAGTAATTACTCCAATATAGGAATTGCTTAGGTGTAGCGGAGAGAGCCTGTTGTATTCTAAACATTTTAAATTTTTTAAAAATACAAAAATTAAAAATCGATTTTTTATATATCGGTTAGGGATGGATTATTGACAGGGTTTTTACAAAAGAATCTTTTCAATCAAAAGCAAGCAAAACTTTTCTCTGTAAGTCCTCTCACAAAAAAATCTCATTTTTCACGCCGTGGATGATAATTGTAAGACAATAACGAAAAAAGTAATCACAGTAACATTGAAATATTTTATTTGTAAATATATTATATTATAACTATATCCACTGAAAATGTTGAAACCGAACAAAAAAACAAACAAACAACAGTTTACATCAGTTTGTTACTGTAATGTAATTCCACGGACATTTGGTATCTGCAGAAAATTGCAAAGAATTTACGTTAATTTACAATTTCATTAAATGACGGGTTTGTCTGAACTTTGATTGACATTGTTTCACATTTTGCATTAATTTCATTCTTGATCAACCCATGATCTTTACCGGGTTCCCATTGTATTATTACTTTCGATTAGTGTTTAAAGCTGTTTCCAAGAATTTTCCCTTACAACGACGCTCAAGTTTGACCGGTGGAGAACACCACAGTAGCCGGGAGGAAACTACCGCTCTTCGCCGGATACCTTACAAAACTCCAGACTTGAAACTAAAGCCCATGCACCAACAACTGGATTCCAGAGTACAATCTCACTGGTCAGTTGCCAATCTATTTTAGCGAGAATAATGGTTTGTGTTCGATCCAGCGAGGCCTCTTTGACTATAGTATTATAATGCAGAGCAAACGCTGTGCTGTCAACCCAGCTCTTCGTCTGAGATACAGTCTACATATACAGAGCTATTTTAGATGAACGCACGTTTCTACATTGGTTTACATCTCTGAACCGCGGCACACTCAGCTTCTTAATCAAACCCACACTCGGGAGTGAAAGAAATCTAATTTTGTTGAGCCAATTTGGGGAACTCTTTGCCGGAGGATCCGGCTATTCCGAAGGAACTCTGAACAAACTGACGGTTCTGTTGTTCGTGACCCAAATTTTGACACAAACAGTTACACAACTCTGTAAACACAGCTTTATACCCTACGCGTGTGGTTTTAGAAAAATACACCACGTGACATTCGATTGACGTTGGAGCGAAAATGTGTCTTGCGACATTCTTCCCGAAGACAGCTGTTAAAACTTCAGCCGGGCTTAAATCTTAACACGAGTCTTAATCCGATACGAAACTAATTAGATTTTAGTTGGGACTAAAGTTAATACCAGACTTAACTTTTAATACCTTTTTGAACAACTAGCCGATAATATTGTATAGTGTATAAGTGCTGAAGCACCTAAACCAAATTAAGTTACTGGCCATGCATATACAGGTTGTCAGAATAACTCATTGGAGTTTTGAGTCGGAAAAGGCAAACCATCGATATAGCGCATCAATAGGTTATTATTTAGCTTCCACTTGACAGAGTAGAACATCATCTTAATTTTCTACAAGTACAAAAGCTTCCCAAAGCAATCAAACCAATCAACCAACCTGCCACTCAGTCTCACGACTGTTTGTCAGCATACACTACAGGCAAAAGGGCCTCCGTAGCCGATGGGGTTAGCATGATATCAAGTACCAATATATTTGCTCAAAATATCAGCCGATGCCGAGGCGGTTAGCACGCCAGCGCGGCGCAATGGCCCAGGAGCTTCTCACCAATGCCGTCGCTGTGAGTCCTAGCTCATGCTGGCTTCCTTTCCGGTCGTACGTGAGAAGATCAGGCAACAGTCTGCAGATGGTCGTGAGTTTCTCCCGGCTGTCGTCGTATAGGTGAAATATTCTTGAAAACGGCGTAAAAGACAAAGCAAATAAATAAACTACTTGCCTTAATAAAGTCACCGTACAGCGTGCCACATCAGACATGCTTGAACTTTCGAGCCGATGGTACAGCCTTGTGTCCCTGAATGCGAAAATCGTTTCCACCATTACAGAGGCGTCAATATCTTTTGGTTTATCTAAAAAACAAGTGTAGCCAGTCATAAAAGCATAAACTGTTTATTCAAGTTTTGTACACGTCAGAATCATGGAAATACTTTCAAAGTAACAAGAGGAAAAGTGTTGGAAAACCTTCAACATCACTTCCTGTCTTATGTCCATATCTGAGAATTTTTGAAGTTTCGTGTCTGTCGTTTTACCTCGGTCGCCAGCGATGGTAGTCTCAGTGAGGCTGGATTGGTACTGTGTTTGGGATGTTGGGGGATGAAGCCTATATACGTGTGGATTGAGCCTCAGGGCAGTGGGGTTGCAAATATAGTGACAAATATAGTTACTTTGATTTTGGAAGATGATTCCTTACTTTCGCAAGGTTTGTCCACGGTTCAGCTCGATGGTATCGATAGTGCAAGTAGCAGGTACGTTTGCAAAGAGGAATGGCTTTGTCTTTAGCAAAGGGTCGGTGTGAACAATCTATACGTTATCAAGACTGGTGTTGAACTCGACTGAAGGTGGTTATGTGAACAACTGCTGTCAGCTTCTAAATTTAGCTTGCCACTGTTTACATATGCTGAGTTCAGGGCCTACTGTCTGCCTCTGCCTTAGAATGTTCCAGAATACGCTCAGTTCGGGGCCCTGTTTGTTTACAACAAGTGTTCAGGAATTTTCTTATTCCAGAAAATTCCACCAGGCTATATAAGAACTATGAAAGCAGGTAAAAGAGGGAGAAAGGAGAATTATTGAGAGTTTTGGATGCTTTCGCAGTGTGTTACTTTAGTAGGTGTCTTTATAGCCTCTGTCTTTGTTATATCCTATCTCCACCGAGCACTTGTTCAGTCTGAACTTGTATATTTAATTTGTGCTCTTGTGTACACAGTGCTTATTAGTACACGGACCCTGTCTGTGGAATTTTGTGTATATTTCGTCATACACTCAGTTATACTGTGGATTTCCCCTCTTTTGAATATTGCCTCTGTGCATTTTTAAACATTGTGGAATATATACGTCCGTTTGGACTTGACACCGTTGTACATGTAAGTACTTTAGTATCTGTATAGATACTGCTATCCTTTCTTGTTAAACTTAAGTACTTTATTTGTATTAGTAAAAGTCTTGTTATGTGTTCTTGTTAAACCTAATAAATTGCTGTAAAATAAAATCTGCTGGTTTTTGGTTACTTTTTTGTGCGGCTAGACTGTCGTGTATTTCGAACAAGCTATCTCTTTATAATACAGACAGTTTGGGTAGTAACAAGGTGCTTTTGTGGACCTCATGCCGAAGACAGCAGTCGATGATGAACGAGGGTGTCAATCAGCAGAAAATCACTGCAGAGATCTTTCCACTACCAATAGTGATATTTTAGTAAATTAGACAAGAAACCAGAGGGCATCTTTGGCCAAATGTTCAAAAGTGTATTAAAACTGAAATCGGGCTTTAATCTTAATACCAGTCGTTGTTGTGATATAAAACTAATTGGATTATAAGCTGCACCGATAATAGTGTATAGCGTTCGAGTACTACAGCAACTAAACCAAATTAAGTTACTGGACATCCATATAGATATTGTCAGAATAAACTCGTTGGGGTTATGAATCTGAGAAATGACAGTATATCCCCGGCAAAAGCAAGTCATAGATATGAGGCATCAAAAGAACATTATCCAGCTTGTAGTTGACAGGCAAGTATATAATCTTAATTTTTTACTCCCAAACTAAACAAACATTAAGTGTCTCGACTTTTCGGCAGCATACAATCGACCAAGAGTGGCTGCTTCGTTAATATATAAATATGTGACATCCCTGTTTGGGTCGTCGGCTATGTTTGCAATTTTAGTATTGTCGCTACCCTAATGGGTGCGGGGAGGGAACTGTACATCCTCGAGTAATAACAGTCAATCATCCTCAGAGCCCAAAGTATGCTCCGTCATCGTCTTCTGCCATCTGTTATCTATTATCTGTCTGACAATTACTGTTTCGATTAGCCTGTCTTGACAATCTGCTACCGGCGATTATATCTTAGACGCTCTCTCAACTTGCCTTATTAAAGTCCTGCTACATGAAACATGCTTGACCTTTCGACCCGATAGCACAGCACTGTGTCTTTGAATGCGAACATCCTTTCCACCATTACAATTGGAATCATTCAGAAAAAAGCTTAAACTGTTTAATTCCAAGTTTACTTTGCACAGGTTGGAACCATGGCAATACTTTCAAGTAAAAACAGAAAAATATGAGAAAAGCTTTCATATCTCCAGATCTGTGTATTTTTGAACTTTTCTGCCTGTTGTTCTGTCAGTGTCGCCAGCGGTGTCTCAGTGAAGCTGGATTGGTAGTCTCAATGAGGTAGTCTCAATGAGAATGGATTGGTAGTGCGTTTTGGATGTTGGATGTTGGATATTTCTGGACTGAGCTTCAGGTGTATGGCGTTGCCAAAAAAAGTGACACAAAAGCACACTTCGTCCTAAGCTTCCTCCTTCTCTGACTTTAAAAAACGATGATTCTTGACTTTGACTAAATTTATCCATCGTTCGGTTCGATGCCAGCGAGCGTGCAAGTACCAGGTACATTTCCAGTGCCAGGATGGCTTTGTCTTTAGCTAAGGGTCGGTGTGAACAATCAATAAGTGATTAGGATTGGTGTTGAACTCGACGCGAGGGGCTTTTCTGGACCTCTTAGTGAAGACAGCGGTGAACGAAGGTGTCAATATGCACAGAGGATTAGGCCTGCTGCAGAGATCTTTTAAGTTGCGGCTCACCGCCAGTACTGATTTCAGTAAATCAGAGAAAAATATCACTTTTGTCACCGGATGTGCTCAGGAGAAAGGTTAGGCTGCAGTAACAATAGATGAGGTGTGCTCATTTTTAAATAAACTGTACAACTGCTTTGGAACACTACTTGTAGTAATGGATTACAGTAATGATATTTGCATATGGTTTAGTCTTCATTTTAAGGATTCTGTACATTCATATCCAACGAGAGACATTGTAAGAGAAAACTTAGTGAAAAATATTAGCGAGACTCTGTAACATATTTTATTTAGTGGTAAACAGACGTTAATTCATTCGTATTCTTTGTGCCGGACGGCTTTATTTGTTTAAAAAACACCCAGGGTATGCGAAAGGGACCTGATAAACACAACGCAGAAATGCAAAAATTTGTACGAGGAAACTTTCACCGAACTAATGTTTTGAGCATTTATATTACTTTCCTCTTACAATTTTAAGACACTTTGTCCCGGAAATCTTTTGAACACTTACGTTACATTCCGTGCAAGGGATTTGATAGCTGGTTTGGGAATGAACACAACAAGTAGTTTTGAATCAATCTGACAAACCAACTGAATAAGTCAATAGTTCATCAATGTCCAATAATTCCCAAAAGCGAATTTGTTTTTATTCCTACACTGTCAACGTCCTCTGTACTTGAGTAGCCAGATATTGCATGTTTTCCACACTCTTGTGTTATGATGGTATGTTTCCGGGATTTATACAAAAGTTATTGGAGTGTGAGCAGGACATCAGGTAGTTTATTGGGTGCAATGTACCTGAGTGTTATTGCTTGTTTTAGTGCCAGCCATCACATATGGTTTGTCCTGGAAAGAGTGACAATTGGAGGGCGTTTTGAAGTGTTATTTAAATGTACTCACACATTTTACATTTATCACAGGTGTTGATTATTTCGATGTGAACGAGTTTCAATACATGAGTGATATTAGCATTATGAGTATTATTTGATTCAAAATTTAAAATGAAAGTATGTCAGAAAGTATTTACAGTTAAATACTTAATTGGTATTTTATAACGTTATTACTACATGTTTATCCACTATAAAATGGTAAATAAACAAAACAATTTACATCAACTTGTTATTGTAACGTAATACCATGGTCATTTGGTAGCTGTAGGAAAAAAATTATGGATTGCACTAAAAATAATTTAGTTGGATTGTAAGAACTGCTTCACAAATATCTGTCTTTGTTGAATCCGAGATCTGCAGAATAAGATGACTAAATGACTATTTGATCTGAATTTTCTTCCGCATTTTTATCATTAAGGATGATTTTTTTTATTTGATTGGTGTTACTCAAGAATATTTCACGTATACGACTGCGGCGAGCAGTAAGGTTTACGGAACCGGGGCAGAGCTCAGGGAACCCGTGACCATCCTCAGATAGCTGAAGACCTTCCTACGTACGGCCGGAGAGGAAGCAGCATCGATTTGAACTCACGGCGACCGCATCGTTGAGAGGATCCTAGGTCATTACACAGTGTTTATTAACCCATGATCTTTACTGTGTTTTCATTGGCTTATCCTTCCGATTACTGCTTAACGCTGTTTTTTGAGAATTTTCTCTCATGAAGACGGCCAAGGGTTACGGGTCGAGGAACTGAACTACCGCTCTTAGTCATATACCTTACAAAACTCCAGACTTAAACCTGCAGCAAAGCAGGTCCGAGCCAGTTTTTTTTGTTTTCAGAAAAAATCTATTTTAGATGAACACACGTCTCCACCATTGGTTTACACCTCTGGACCGCAGCGCACACAGCTTCTTAATCAAACCCACACTTGGAATGTGAAAGAAAACTAATTTTGCTCAGTCAATTCGGGAGAATCTCCCATTCCACAAATTCGAAAAGAACCCTGAACAAAGTGCGGCACTCGTGTTCGTGGCTCAGATTTTGACATAAACAGTTACACAACTGTTCACACAGATTTACACCCTGCGCCTGTAGTTTTAGGGAAGAATACCACTTAAAGCCTCGGGGTCAAAAGGATAGGCAAGGGAGAAGGCAATATTTTTGATAAAATCAGGTGACTTGTGCAGATAATTCGTAACACACTCCCTTCAGTTTTGCCACGGTTCAGGTGATGATATAGAATGACTATTTTTATCAATAGCCTCGGAACATTTCTTCTTTTCTACACATCTCTTTTACTGTTCCGATCGATAGATTGATTCTACAGACGTTCGCGTGACGTCACGGCAAAAATGAAATCGAGTGTCTTGCGAGGACATCTGGGCTTAAGTTAGTGCCAGTCGTTGTTGTAATTGTAATTCTTTATTTGTTTACTGAGGATTTCCCACAGCCCTATAGCCATGAGGGATCTCCTCAACATAAAATCAACGTAATATACATAAAATAACATAGAAAACAAAGAGAACAAATGACATGTACATGTACAGAATAAGGTGATGGGAACAAAGGAAAGATCAAAATCAAATCATATTACTGCTGGCTTGGACGGTAAATTGGACATGCGTATAAATTATGTACAGATTTTAAGATCAATTGATTATTATTCACGTTTAGTTCAGGTGAACCAAATAAGAGTAAAGTACAAAATGTGTTTAGAACAACTAGTTAAAATACAGAAGAGTGAACTCCTGGAGATATAATTCTAAATAAGTCGGTTGAATTTAAACGTTCCCTTGTTTGATTCACATGAAACATTAAATAAAATATTAAAACTTTGTGTTACATGTTTTAGATATTTCCGCGATAGCGTCTGTATACGTTTTACTAGCCTATTTTGTTGCCCAAGAAAGCAATCTTGTATCAGCACTATCGGTATTTGTTATGTTATTTTCCTTGTGTTACAGAGTATACTTTAAGAGAGTTCTAAACTGATGAGCCAGTTGTTCAGAACTGTATTAAGAGTCAGACTGGCATATGGTCTAAATTGCCATTTGATTTGACTATTAAGATAAGACAGTATTAAAATTTAGCTTCACTTCAGTTTTAATGCATTTCTGAACAACCGATCAGTTATCATCACAGTTGGTAATCTGCGTTTGCAGTAAACCAGAATGTGTTGTTTACCACATGTAACAGACTGTTGTGCACTGGTTCGAAATCAGATATGATAATTTTCATGACTAGCATTCGCATTTTATCAATGAACAAACCAGAACCACACATAATCAACTAAAATATGATTATTTTCAAAGGCAAACCCTACCTTGGACAGCGAATTGGTAGATTCTCTCCATTTTACTACTCGTGGGCTCCCTTATTGGTAGACGACGGTCGTACACAGGAGAGGTGGTAAACTTTCATTAAATACCATTCCACCAGTATGGTGTGCAATTTGTACGTCATATGTGGGGTCTGGCAGCAACATGCTGATGGCCGTGGGTTTCCCTCGTGCTCTGTCGTCTTCCACACACAATAATGCTGGCCGCCCGTCCAATAAGTGAAATATTCATAAGTACGGCGTAAAGTACCAATCAAATAAATGAATAAAAAAACGTGTGGGGTCTTCCAGCAACCTGCGGATGGTCTTGTGTTTCCCATGAGCTCTGCGCGGGTTGAAGTCATATCTAGGAAATTCCGTCACTAACATGGCAAAGCTCTTTGGTTCAACGCTGAGACTCCGGTTTTGCCGACCAACAAAATGGTCTTTATCCGATAATAAATAGAGAAATGAATAACTTTGAAATCGGCAACAATTTAGTCCGTGACCGAACGCAAAGTAATGTTCTGGACATCCACTCCACGCGAAGCATTCCAATCAGGCGTATTTCGTCCTTCTTAATTAACACATATAAAACAAACATCATTCTATGGGAAAGAATTGGCTTTTCGACAGTAATTAAGTGTGCACTATAATTCAGCTATTTTAAGTGGACGCCCTGTATCGCAGTCTGTAGTAGTCCGGATTAGCCGAGCGGACGTCTCTTCCATTCCATTAGCAGATAGAAGCTCCTAATGACCTCCTGGAGTCGGTTTCATCATGTACCATTCCGCTATTATCTCTTATTTATGGGAGCATTCACATGGTTCCTCTGAAGTAAATTTGCCATTGAGGAAGCGATCTCCCTGGCAGAATGTGTAGCGGCGTTAGCATAATTGTCATTAATTTGACTTTCCTGCATCGTACTGAAATTCCCCCAATTTATATTTCACGATGTGGTTTAGTGGGTAAGGTGGATGCTTCGATTTCACCGATGTTAAAGTAGATTTTGTAGATAATAAGGTCACTCGGCTTTTCTTTGACAAACGGAATAATAACATTAGAACCACGATTACCATCACCTCGTTATTGGCTAAACATTTTCCTGCCTCTACACTCGAACTCGAGCGTTCTTTTCTTTCACGGGCTTGGTATCTCTCTAATAAACCATCTCCTCTCACCGAAAGTTTTAGAGTAATTATATTCAATGGCATTAACTTGGTTCAGAGATGATTAAATATGGGCACTCGACTTAGGCTGCACAAGCTAGTGAGAGAGGCACATTGAAATTTACAGCAATCTAATGTAAGCAACAGGAATTCAGCTCAAAGTTGGATGTCCCAACAATTAAATCAATGCCACTTTTCGTTATGCTTGCATGTAGCATTATATTTGTATACCCCAAACTTTGACATGCTCTTGTTTTTTCTCTCATCTTGAAGCTGTACTGCACAAAACCTTGCTTGCATCTTCTCAGCTGCTAAGTTTGTTGATACATAGATTAGAAACTACTCTATCACATGCTGCAAACTTGACCTAAAGATTAATTGATTACAAACGGTGCTAGAGTACAGCATGTACATGGCTGTGAAATTCTTGTGTATCTCTATTTTCCACACAGTTAGGCATCCATCTGTGTGGGCGTTACCTGTTTGTAACTAACAACTGTAACTACATGAACTTATACAGGTTCTACAACATGACCGAGGTGGATTGTCCTCCCATGAACTCGAAGACACGTGCTTGTTGACCCGCGAGGTCCCAAGGTGTGAAGCTCGAGGGTTCTTACGTTCGCGGGTTTCTATGGATTTTCCTAGACACTCTCGTCAATTCACGATGTCTCCTGGGCCCAAGCACCGAGAAACATGGGTTTCCACTTAGTACGTGACCATTACAGATGCCACCGCTTCCATTCATTACAACTTGTTGAAGATTTTTTTTCGGCATGCAGAGACAGTGATATATTGAACGGGTGATTACCTTTTGGCACATCTAATGAAGCAGCCCTAATGTCTGGACGGCGCTGCAAGCAGGTGCGTCTGCAATGTAGAGGAACCCATTGTATTTATACAGTTAATCACCCAAGATAACTACACACGAACAGGAAAAACGAGATGCAGATAAAAGAGTCGTCGTTGATTAGTCCTAATTTAGCCCAAGAACTTGTGTAAATAACACGCAATTTAATGCTCCCCTAGGCATGCGTTGTCCATCATGCACTCTTAGCAGAAGAAGGGAAACGCATTCGTCTTCTTATAATCTTGTATTTCACTACAAGCAATAAGCTACGATGAAGTCAGATACATGACCATATGCTATCATCTTTTTCACTTGAAGTAGCACCAAGCATTTTTTAGCCCATTTTTTATTTATTTTATCGCCACGTTGGATGTATGGACAATATGGACAGCAGTGGCAATCAAAGCGCAACTGAGATAAATATTTTATTATCGACAACTTATATACTAGCATGGTGCACCATCCGGTCCCAGTTGTTCAAAAGTGTATTAGGGCTTAATCCCGGTGTTAACTTTAATCCAGACTAAAGCGTCATTTACTTTGTATTAGGATGAGACTAGTATTAAGATTTAAGTCTGGCTTAACTTCAACACACTTTTGAACAACTCGACCCTGAATATTGATTCCGTTCATTCGCCTAGAATATACCTTGCACGTTTTCAACATCATTGCTTCCATTTGCAGGATTCCGCCCTAATTTCGTACTTTTTATACTTTCTAAGTTCTTTGGTGGTTTGTGTTAAACGTCGTTTTGGGTATTGGCCTTACGGTTGGTATACAAATGTCTGCTTTGACGCATAGATACATGGATCTGTTCATACGCCGTGACTTAATTATGTGCCATCGACAAGGACACTGGGGTACGGCAAGATATTTAGATAGAATATTCATTGAAAAACTGCACTCTTCCTGTATTCAGTGAATATGTTGGTGCAAATAAAACCAAGTTTTACATACAAAGCTCAAGTACCTCCCAGCATGACATATGCTGGCTGTCCCAGGGTAACTCTTCCTACGAAAGAGCAGAAAAATACATCATGATGAACAAATCAGCCTTGAAAGTATTTCCTGCTTTCCGCCGCAGGGTCGTTGTTGTTGAATCACAGTACTTATACGCCTTATCTTCATGCTCTCGTCGTTATTCAAGTCCTGGTTAGATATTCCCTTCTGTCACATGTATCCCTGTTTCTTAAGTATCACGATTTTTATCTCTGGGAGCCCAAAAGCTATACGTCCTGTGTAGTCACAACGATGAGTCTAACCAGAGTTATTAGGCCACAATTGAGAATATCTGACAGGGTTTGACACATCTTATAATTAAACAATTATCTTCGTATATTAGCCGATGGAGATAGGTCGGTAAAGTTGAACTGCCTATGTGGCCTTGTCGAAGTGTTCGATTATCGCTATACTACGCTAGCCAGTCCTGGACGCCTTCTTGAGCTAAGTGCTTGATAGAAGCTCTGGACACTTGAGTGGACACCCATGAAAAAAATGAGTTCTCAGGAACCAGTTCGAGCTGAGACAGGCAAGGGAGAGAGAGGGCAGGGGGAGATAAAGGGGAAGGGGGGAGAAAGAGGGGAGAGAGAGAGAGAGAGAGAGAGAGAGAGAGAGAGAGAGAGAGAGAGAGAGAGAGAGAGAGAGAGAGAGAGAGAGAGAGGTGGGGGTGGGGGGAGGCTGAGCACGAGAGAAATACACGCAAAATAAAATGATGGATGAGGTGGAATGGTATATGTATCACGGTTGAAGCAAATAACCAATTATTATTAAACTGGGGAATGCCCTCAACTGGCGTTTCACGTGACAGGGCTGTGGTTTCAGTGGACGAACCGTTGTCACCCGTAAGTATTGTATTGGTGTGAATCTTTCATAAGCGGTTAATTAACTGGAATATGCTGCGGCCGACTTTAATGCCTAATAGTCAGATTACTTTTTAACGCAGACATCTAGTTCTATGTCAGTGACTTAAGCTGAGATCAATACCAGTCTGGCAGATAGCCAGAATCTAAATTATAATGTTACCGGGATGCAGATTAAACTGCCAATTACCTCAAAGCGCTGTTCCTGATATTCTTTTCCTTACGAAAAATTGATTCACGCAGTGGTCAGTTCAAAGCTTCTTTAACGAACTCTAATAAACGTGTTATGAAATGTTTTTATGTCTATCGCTCTTGGTATTTAAATTTTTTTTTATGTAGAGGAAATGTTTGCCAGTTAGCGTTCGTTGCAGTTCTTCCAGCGTCGAAAGCCTATATAAAGGCATATACAATATGCCAATTTTCCTTAATACATTTTCCGTAAATATCAAGTGATTGAGACGAGTAAACAAAACACTATAATCCTGGCATTTCATGGGATAAATCGAATCGGTCTGTATGTCCTGTGAAAGACTATTTTTATCACGTGATAAATGATGTTAGAGTCAAAATGATTCTGCTTGAATGAGCTGAAGAGGATGACCGAACCTCGTTTCACCAGCCTATCGACAGATGCGTGGGCGATCATTGTCAAAGACAGTAAAGGAACATCTGCAAACAGATTTTGGACATAATAAAGCCATTAATTACCCCCGATTCGCAGTCATTAGCAGAAACTCCCCAGTCCCTTTGCTGGATTGCCCTGACCTTGAAACTTGACGTCGGCAGGTCAATGCACTTCTGGGACAAGGAACGAATTTGCATCTAATGACCTGACCGAAGATAATTAATAGTACATAGAATATATTCTTGGATAGGATAAGCGATGACAAGGAGATGAGAGACAGCTGGGATTTGGCGAGACAAGTGATTGAGACGAGTATTGAGTATTGATACATCGTACAAAACTTAAACTTTCGTCCATGATGCACAGTCTGGTGTCTTGAACTTAAAAAGGTGTTTTGAGGTTTGTTTAGAAGGCAGGGTGATATCCTAGATGGAAAATGAAAGCTTCGCCACCAAATGTAAACTTGAATGACATTTATTTGCCTCTAAATTCCCTTTTGTGAAGCTAAATTTTATGTCATTTACTTTGTCAGAAGGCTCATCTCTAAAAGGTTTATATCAATAAAAGGATGGGCGTGACGATATGCGCTAACTCAAAGTGACGAGCAAACATGAACTCGGTGTCCTGTGCGACCAGTCAGAAGAGGATATGAACCTGTTTATTTAAATCTGGCTTATGCTTTCTATACATACTTATCTGGAAGGTTTTTGAATACACAATTTGCAGGATCCTTGCAAGATCAATAAAATTTAAGGAACGATGTCTTTCCAGTAGTACAATAGTTACAAGCATAGAAGTGTCGTGTTTAACAAGTTCTCAACAGGAAGGTTTTTCAATAAACGGTTTGCAGGGTAGAGACATTTTACCGCGACAATGTCCAAACATGGAACAAAATTCCTACGCTGTGAGAACTTTTGTATTTAGGATGAGATGACCCAAGTACTTAACACGAAGGGTTTTAAATAAACAATACTCACTTTATAAAGGCGTGTCACCATAATGTCAGCTGGTTAGATATTAAGTTAGATATTAAGTATAGAGTGAAATCAGATTTTCTATTTTTGTGACTGAACGGGTCCTGGTCTTCTCGTATTCCACCTTTCGCTGCAATACATTATACCAGAGCTAGGCGTTAACTATCAGTTGCCCAATTCACATTTTCCGGTGTGTTTTGTTTTCAAATCTGCTCTGTTACAGGACCGGCAATGTATATTGTTGCCACAATAAATTACAATTCATGCATATACAAGAGATACAACTTTATTGAGCCACAAAGAACACATGCACATAATGGTAATTTCAATGTGTCAGTTGACGAACCGGTGACCTGCCATGATATATATGGGTAAGTGAGTGAGTGAGTGCTTGGGGTTTAACGTCTGATATATATGGTGGAGTGCAATGTCGGCTTAGTGACCCAGCACAAGTTGCAACAACACTCTCCCCTCCCATCCCCTTTCCTTTCCCTCACTTCCAGATCATCGTGAGATAGGTTCGTCCAGGGAGCAGCTGTTTTCCGCCTCGTGGTGCACCGCGGACAAGACACGGTTTTCTCGTCACCGCAATTTTCTGCTCGACTTCCGCTGATGTAGTGATGTGCCATCGCCACCATGCCATGAAAATGAAGCAGCGTGTTTCTCTACCACTGGTAATCTAACATGATGAGCCAACGCCCAGTGTATCCATGGCGTTTATTAACTGTTAGCTGGATGTGAAATACACACCTGCTGACCTTTTATAATGACATACACAGAACACGAGAGCATGTATGGAGCTTGCGTCATGTTGTATGTCTTGTGCACAGGTGATTCGTGTAATGTGTTCATGTAATGTACGACGGCATGGTTGTACAATGTCTGTATTTCAATTATGATTTTGTGTCATTCACTAGACAAATGACTTTTTCCACCATGTTAAAATCATATTTGCCTACTATTTGAGATTGGTGAAACTACTAGTTAACGTAGATCGTGAACCAAGATAGAATATAGTTGAAAAGAATCATGACTCGGTACAGCTGATTAAGCTAACAGAACAGCTCAAACACGCAAGACTTTGCCTTAGCAACCTTTTTGCCATTCTTATTGGATTTCTGAGAAGGACAAAAGCGTGCGGTAACTTTAGATGGTCGATCCAAGCAGATGTGCTTTATTTATTTGTTTGGACGGCGGCAGCATTGTGGTGTGAGGAAATCGGGTAGAGAGAGGGGGAAACTCACGACCATCCGTAGAATGATGACAAACCTTCCCGCAACCAGAGAGGAACCCAGGACAGCAGCGAGAGACTGCTGGGTCATTGTGCTGTTTTATCAAGCTTGGTCCCAAGCTAATGAGACGCAAACAGCGCAAACTAATATGCATGTCTGATTTTTCGCATCTGATGTAACTATCATTTCATGGAACTATTAGCACACTAATACAGTCAATAAGTCAATTTAGAAAAAGAGTTCAAACGCCTTTCACGGTATTATAATGCTATATGAACATCAGTTGTAACCATCAGTTGTCACCACAAATAACAGATGATGGTTATATAGCATACATACAGTAACACTGATTTTTGCAGGCATTATTATATGCGTACCTTTCATGTTGTAGCTGTTATACAAGACATCGACTTGTGGCTTGTGCGACTTTTAAGATTCACTGTAAGAATATATAGTACACCTGTTAACTGACAGAAGATTCCGATATTTTAAATCAGATCAAGATACCTCATGTAAGAACCGCTGACCGCGACCTAAGTGGCCCCCCATCCTGTATTCCCTACCTTTGCAGTGAATTAAACATATCGGAAATCTACACGCTGTCACATATTAGACCGGGACGTGCTATTTTGTATAATAAATCAACTATTGTTTGTTGCAGAGAGGAACGTCGTGATGTGCCGCCTCTCGACAGTTGGCGATCAGCTCACATTGCACGATCACTTGTTGTACAACAACTGCCTAGAACCGACGATTCAAAGATCCACTCGGCAACATGGAGTAATTGTATATTTCTACGTCATGAACTATATTTCCTCACTGCTAGCCTGACTGGTATACATGTGACGACTTGCATACTGTGACATTTCGAACTTCTGAATTATGTAGGCAGTTCTCAATGGTTGTCATACCTGGTTTGATCTATCCAACGATATATAATTATGTTATTGTCGTCTTTTGAGCTTTGAGGCCAAGATTCCATTAGCCGCTAGGAGGCGTGTTCTAGGGCTACAATTACAAAACGAAAGCTGTAACACCCGATTAACTCCATATTGTCATATTCTAGCGCTTCCAGTCTGAGACTTACGGCACAGCTGTACAATTTCCCCTGCCTCACTCCGTGCCAGTTTATGATTTATGAATATGATTACCGAGTTAGGCCGTATGTGAAAGGTCATGAAACGGCTACTAAGTCTTCTAAATTCGGAAACCCAATCCTTTAGTTTCGCGCTACTTGGCTACTTTCCATTATTTGGGTGCCTAGCACTTTGGGCTCAGATTTGTATGATGATTATTAAACCTTCACATAAACGCTTATATAATTTCTACCCCTTCTGGGAGTGAAATGAGATTTTACGAAACGTATGGCCAAAGTTGGAGGCAAAACGTTTGAAAATATTGAGTGATTTAGGTCACATGGTTATATCGGATTTTGTCCAAAACCTTTAAAAAAATTCTTCTCCATAACCAATGTGTTATAATTTCGGATTTTGGAATTTCGAAAATTTACAGCAGCAAATTTTTGTCCGAATCTGTCACGAGAACGTGGTGTCATGTTTTGTTCTGTAACCTGTAAAGATTTAAAGCTAAAATGCCCAGAGCTGAGAATGATTCATGAAATTGGGAGCAGGTGTCAACACGCCATACACCTGAAGTCGATGAAGTATAGCACGTAGTATAATTGCAGTGGCGACAACATATCATATGATACTACGTTTGACTGTTACCGCTTGGCACCCGTTATCCTTATCGCTGTAAGGAACGTAACATGTCTAATTATTATTATAATTATTACTATTATTATTGGTCAAAAGGAAATATTACTCAACCAACAGGAGATAATCAGTTTTGGATTGGAAGAAACATGCGTCAAAATACCGCGAAAACTCCCTGACGAACTTTATGACACCATGAGCGTGGCCTACATTTGAACTCACGACCGTACGAGGTGACGACGAGTGGACTCGCTCGTCTATGGTCCAAGGTTAGTGTTCAAAGCTGGATTGTACATAGTACCTTAATTAGTCCTTATCGGGTTACACGAGATACAGTGTATGGCCTTATCCGTTTACACTGAGATATGTCTTTATCGGGTTACACTGAGATATGTCCTTATCGGGTTACACTGAGATATGTCACTGTCTCTCTGTTTCTATGTATGTCCATTGATTTCCTGTTGCGCCTTAGGGACAAATAGACTGTAACATCTGATAACAGTAAATTATACTGTCGCGGAAATGGATATGATTATATTCTACATTGGATTTCTAGTCAATTTATGTCTATCTGTTTGATTATAGTCTGTTCTTGTTGCCTATATTTAGCTATCTGCAGAATCCATCATCTGCATGACCAGCATTGCCTTTCCTACGATGGCACATAAAACAAGAAAATGTACACATTGATGCGTTGGACTTTCATAATATTATAAAGAAAAAATTGTTAGAATACATGTCTCGGGTGACGGCTTACTTATTAGAAGACTGGCATGCCGGATAATGGGCGAATTCTAGCAACTTTTAACGAAAACAAACTTACGGAGTTTAACATCACGAATACAGAAAAACGCGTCCTAACTGCATTTACGTTCCTATATTATGGACATTTGACTTATCGATTATATGCTTGTAATGATACAAGTGACTAATGTAAAGGAATCTTTTTGCAGAATGTAAACGATAAGTTACAAGAAAAAGGTTACAGAAAACATTTATACAGGACTACTTTTCTTGATGAAAAGCTTTATGCGTACCTTCCTTTAGCTTTAGCCTTGACTTTTGGACATAGAACTTGTACACCTCGTTTCTAACGACATTAAAATCAAGTACTGTGTTAGTTGCGTGTACTTGGCGATCAATGGATGGCCAATGCGTTCAAACATGCGTACACTTTTGTTTCCTCTTGTAGTTGGCCTGTGTTGCACGTTCGGTGTATGGATGATGAAAAGCACTTAGATCGTACACGTGCACTAAAAAACTACAGCAGAAAAAGAATTTAGAAAACCTGTTACCAGGCTGATGGTTTGAACTACCTTCTGCAGCACGTGCGGTTAGAGTCCCCTGTAAAGGTGGCCGTCGTCGTGTGTGTAATTGAACAATTAATGACTGTTATGTGATCAATTGCCGTCAGCTTCTAAATATAGCTTGCCACTGTTTGCATATGCTAAGTTCAGGGCCTACTGTCTGCCTCTGCCTTAGAATGTTCCAGAATACGCTCAGTTCGGGGCATGTTTGTTTACAACAAGTGTTCAAGAATTTTCTTATTCTAGAAAATTCCACTAGTCTATACAAGACCTATGAAAGCAGGTCAAAGAGGGAGAAAGGAGAATTATTGAGAGTTTTGGATGCTTTCGCTGTGTATTACTTTAGCGAGCCTTTTGTGCTGAATTTTGGTGTCTTTATAGCCTCTGGATTTGTTATATCCTATCTCCACCGAGCACTTGTTCAGTCTGAACTTGTATATTTAATTTGTGCTCTTGTGTACACAGTGCTTATTAGTACACGGACCCTGTCTGTGGAATTTTGTGTATATTTCGTCAAACACTCAGTTATACTGTGGATTTTCCCTCTTATGAATATTGCCTCTGTGCAATTTTTAAGCATTGTGGAGTTTATGCGTTCGTTTGGGCTTGGCACCGTTGTACATATAAGTACTTTAGTATTTGTATAGATACTGCTATCCTTTCTTGTTAAACTTAAGTACTTTAGTATTTGTAAAAGCCTTGTTATCTGTTCTTGTTAAACCTAATAAATTGTTGTAAAATAAAATCTGCTGGTTTTGGTTACTTTTTGTGCGGCTAAACTGTCGTGTATTTCGAGGAAGCCATCTCTTTATAATACAGACAGTTTGGGTCGTAACGTTGACTAATACATGAATGATAATGATATAGCTTTCTGAGTGTTGTGTTTGTAAACCAAAGTAACCATTTTTTGTTTCGCGCGTGAGACTGGAAATTTGTTAATAGTTAACAGTTTAGCATCGCTTTCAAGGTCGCAATGCCTACAATATGGACAGTTCTGTCTGACTAGAAAGCCATGTTAGGGACACCTGACAACGGATTCGTCATACATGGAGGCATACAGTGTTGTGTACTGGCAATTACTTTGTCCATCTTCTCTCTGCTGGTTTGGTTTGTTATTTTATTGGCGCATGCAGGCTTTAGGCTATTCACGATATTCTTCTTGATGCTAGGGCCAAGAGTTTCAGTTTAAAACTGACCGGGGTTGGGATTAAACCCAGATTTACTCATTATTAGTGACTGTCTGACCACTTCGACACAAAACTGTTATCTTATTGTTTAAATTCATCTCGCTGCTTGCAGGGCTTTGCTGAAAAAAAAAGACCTCTTATGTTCCATCATTATGGGAGAGCCATACAAACGGTTAAATAACCATTTAACTGGAGAGTAAACAGGCCTGTACGGAGACTGAAAGGGATCTATCTTGGTACCGTTGCACTCTCCGTCGCTTGACATAAGCTGATGCTTTTTCTTGTTCCGTATGTGTAATCAATGACTTGTGGAGAAATCTGTCCTTAGAGGAGACTAGTTTTGTGCAATCAAAGTTCACTAACGTGAAGTGCATGTTTGTTGTGTCAGATTTCTTGACAGTTCCGCGAGACTGAAGATTCTAGAGACCATCTGATTGTTAACACTAGGTCGCACCTAACTGGTGAAATAAGACCACTTGACATATATACTCAATTCAAGCTTACAACATGTACCTAACGTTTCAGGACAGTGCTTGAAATATAACATCGAACGCATAAATATAAGCTGCTTAAAAGTATGTACCATATGACGTCAAGAATTTCATGAACGCTTGGAAGGGCGTTGGGAGAAACTGGGAACTGAAATATTTATTGTATGGTAATCAACTCGTAGCCGTCACGCCTTTAAGCAAATGGAATCATACATAAGACCTTGTAGGACCTGCACAGCATCTTTTGCTCACAGACGCACAGACGAGGTAATAAACAGAGCAAAGGTTGAGTAAACCTAGTGCAAAAGCAAGCTGATTAGCCTAAGCGCTGAGAGAATTTGTCTCTCAGAGGATGAAGCCAGCAAGCTGCGATCTTCTTGAAAGCTTCTTGAATAAAAAATATTTACTTCAGCATTACAAACATTGGTGTGGAGTTTAGGAGGCCAGAGAAGACGTGTTTATTTTAGGAACAAATTCGAGTGGAGATTAGTTGGAGATTTACGTTAGAGAATCATATCTCGTGTATGAAAGAAAACCAAATGAACATCCAAGAAAGAAAAAAAGAAAAATATTGATTTTTGGTATTGCCTTCAAAGGCCGCTCACTAACCTTAGAACGTTTTTTGGGGGGTTTAAGTGCCATCATCTCGCATCATTGATGGTAGAGTTTAACGAGAAGAGAGCCAAACTGACAGCAGGAAATCACCAACGGCAAAGATCGTTTTCTCGCGCCATTTCATCAGTCTACACAGACAGAGTTTTTTTTTTAAATTTGCTGCACATGCTTATCACGTGATATCTATAATGGTAACCATAAATCTAGAATTCATAGCTTTGAGAGATACAGAGTCTTATATTACCAAAATCTTACATACTTATATCACTAGAAATTCTACCAAGGAACAATCAAATAAATCAATAAATTTTACTAAAAATGCAAAATGTTGAACAGAACTTCAACTGCCTGACGAAGGATTGCGTATAAGACAACGAACCCGGAGCTGTCCCACGTGAGCCAATAGGTGTCACCAATAGGTGAAACTGGCCCCTCTTGTTTCAGACAACCTTGTCCTTAATGTAGACTTAGCCATCGCGTGTTTTCCATGTAATGGCCATTACGTCACCATGTCGTAGTCGCCTCTGAAGATTTACCGCATATCCGGCGGTGTTTCTGCACACTAAAAACTAAATTTTCCATCTGTTTCAAACTACTTTCGACAAATTTTGGCTGAATTGCTGACAAAAAGCTTTAAAAACAAAGAAAACTCTGATATCAGTTTTTCTGGATATGAAAGCCTATTGCTTAGATTCCCCAATGTAATAATTATTTTTTCCACAAAAACTTTTGTTATTAAAGTCACGCACGGCTCTAAAGATAGAAACACAAGCAAAAGCTGTGCCTTTCCCGGGAATCCATATTTTAAACCTGTAATTAGACAGATTTGCGTTAGAGAAACTGGCAAAAAAAAGTTACACCGCGCCCTCTTGTAGCTAACGTGGTAGTAGAGGCGGAGAGCAGGTGAATACAGAAAGCATTGAGTAAGACAATATAACCTCCATATGCGGAACAACTCAGTGCAACCAGCCGAACAAGGCAACCCCATGTCCGTCTCTCTTGAGATCAAGAGAACTCTTCCGTTTGTTTTCAGAGTATACATCGTCTGGATGTTTCCTGTCTATTAATTATTCATTCATTCATTTATAAATTTAGCATTATTTCACCTACCTCCAACGACTATATCGTAGTCGCCGATCGGCGTCAAGGCTGACAAGCGGCGTAGTGTCACTAGAAGGCCATACCAAACATACTTTTTTTACATGTCACAACATGTGTATACGCTCTCTAGCATTCTCCATGTCGCCACGATTCAAATTTGCAGAGCAAGTTAAACCTAAGGTATTAATGCCTAATGAAATTTTATATATGCCGTGCATACAGCAAACTGATAAGATAAGTTGCTGTACCATTGCAAACATACATAATCCTTTGTCTAATTTTTAGTAAAACTAAATACACCACATAAATCCATTGTAAGCAAACGAACTTGGATTCGACCTCAAAAATAGTTGTATAATACCGTGTTTACGAGGGCAATTGCGTTTAGATTACTCGTCCGATAGTTTTTCCGAGATTGGGAATTACACGCTTCGTAACCATGCTGGACTGTTTCCACAGACTCCCTGACATAGTTGAGCGAAGCTTGTCCCATTTTGTACGGAACGGACGAGCGTTAATTGTTGCCAACGCTCTGGTCAGGACAGCCAATGCTCTCGTCAGGTGAACACTATAGCAATTGCCAGTGTGATCGCATACATGTCCGTGGAAACTTAGCGCTATCTGTTACCACTCGAATCATCACTAATGTAATTTCCGGCAAATTAGAACAAAGAAGTGTTATGCAATGGTTTGAATTAATGATGTCATTTTAATTCAACAAATTATGTAAAGACTGATCGAAAGAAATGACATTATCGCATGTATTTGGTCCAAATATGCTTGAGAGTGTTTGCATGCAACTACAAAAACTAAGCCGCGGTTTAAAAATTGTAGAATGTGATAAAGTTTATGTTCTTTGAATTTAATGTTTGAATTCAAAAAATAATCAAAGACCCACAGTATAAAGAATAAGATCAGAGCATTGACGACAATGTAATACGTGGCAAATGCTCACGTTTAATTGGTGAAACACGGTCTCTTGTCAATTTACCTTAGTCAGGTTTTACTCTCACTGTTCATCTAATTGCTTAAGCAGTAACATATGACACGCTCCCTAGCACCATGGCTTAAGCAGAATCAGGTAAAAAAATGCAGTGATGTTAACTGGAATTTATTAGACGTCAGTGCTATAACAGGTACAGTGTTAAATTGTGAATTATAAAATCGGAGGGACAACTTGTGTAGACAACATCTCTCCAGTGTAAGATTAGTACGAAATGGTTAAAGATAACCTTCCCTTTGCTAGGGTTGCCAGATATAGCCCCAGAGCTAAAATAATTACATGTATGCCAAAATTCTACACACTTTGCAGCAGAGAGTTCGTTATAGTCATTTTCCTTCAGGAATACTTTCAACGCGTACTTCAATTTATTGATATTATGGCTGGTGTTTATTGTTCCAAAGCTCTAGCGATCTTTGGTGCAGCAACAAGTACTCCGACGCAAAAATTAACCCCAGGGATTTTAGTGTCGTGTGCAAATCTAGGCGTATTTTTAAAACCCGAGGTTTAGTGTTTTCTTATGGTTAACAAATGTGGGTAAACTATGGAAGCCAAATCCGACCATGCTGTCTTCCACATTCTTGTCTACAAAAAAGGAAAAGCGATATCTGAATGTCATCACAAGAAACATTTCGTCGAAATTACGACAAGAGGACATTCTGATGTTATTTCAAGAAGAATGTAAGTGGAAAATCTAGTGGAAATATCGCGACCTTCTCTACATCTCGCGGTTAATCTTTTAATTCTCGATCAAACCTTGTACATTTATTTATTTATTTATTTGATTGGTGTTTTACGCCGTAGTCAAGAATATTTCACTTATACGACGGCGGCTAGTATTATGGTGGGTGGAAACCTGGCAGATCCAGGGGGAAACTCACGATCATTCGCAGGTTCCTGGCAGACCTTCCCACTTACGGCCGGAGAGGAAGCTAGCATGAGCTGGACTTGAACTCACAGCGACCGTATTGGTGAGAGACTCCTGGGTCAAACACTTTCGAAAGACTCAAACCAGGTCACGTGATCTTTTTAATTCAATGATTCATTCATTTTTTTTTACACTTGAAGCACTCAAGCTCGTTCTGCAGCTACAACATGATACCAATTTACGTAATACAGCAGGTGTACACATGCATAGATTTACAACAGGTATAAAATAATATACTTTAATTTCTATATTAAATATCATTTCGTTAGAGGCATCGTCTTAATCATGACCGAATCTCGATCAAATTTTGCAGTGTTGGTCACAGGCCACACTTTGAAATAGATGATGTCCGCATCCAACTGGAAAATATCATTTTCATGGACATCCAACCGTGAACGTTTGTGTCCGCTCTATCGACCATTCCCAAACAAAGGAAAGGTCGTGAAGTACGGTCATTAATTTTATTTCCTGAGTTGCCGGAAGCTCTCGTCGGTGATCATCAAAAATTTGGATTGTTCTAACAATAACCGCTTCTATATCCTCCAGCGTTATGTGTGTGTGAGTGTGTGTGTGTGTGTTTTTTGTAAATTTTTAAAAGAAATCGCATGTAATACATTCTACTCTTGACCAAACTAAACATACTTAAAATGCACTGCCGACAAAGATTTTATTTCATTGTTGCTTAAAGCCTTACTCAAGAATGTTTCTCTAATACGATGGAGCTCGGTTGTTTTTGGCTGTACGAGACTGGAGTTTCCGGGCTAAACTACCGACCCTAAGGATGGTACTGACAAACTTTCATATTCCTGACTTGCACATTTTGAACGAAGACGCCCGAGGGTTTTGGGGATGCTGATGAAACAATCGCATAACGAGTGCCAGGTACAGCCATATAGGACAATTGTCCAGGTTCTAACTTGACGGTGTAAACCATTTCAGACGCAATTAACATGGAGATGTGATAAATGTTAATATTGGTGCAGGTGTTGGGAAGTTCTTGCATAACGCCACTTAGACCAGCGCAGACTTGTTTCATTTGGCAGGGAAGTGTTAATCCGTCATAAACTTGTGCTAATTACTCCATTTATTTCATTAACATCATTCAGTTACAAAAGTCTTCCTGCATTATTCATTTCGTCTAACCCTTTCATATCCACTTTCATCGTCCGCAAACCTTAGCAATATTATTGGGTGAGTTTTACATGCTGCATGTGTGCGGGTGTATATGCGTGTGTGGAAACACACTACATTCGTTGTAAAGCTGTTTGATGGTATGTACTATTTACGTTTCTTAATTTTTTTCGTGAAACGAATATTCCCATATCAGAATTGAAAGTCCAAGGCCAAATGGTATGTTTTGGCTATTTCTGATTATGTAACCATAAGGTTCCAAAGATAAAAAAAGCAAAACCTTCATCTCTCAGGTTCGCCATGATGTGTATTTTTAGTTAGATCCATGTCCCGTCCCTCATTGGAGCAGTCAGATGTGACAAGTGTGAAAAATTTGCTTCCTAACGTGATATATCCTGCACAAAAACATACACACCAAGTGATACATTAGGGGACAGAAACCTTAATTCCCAATCTATGATGAACCAATGCAACGTTCCCTCTGGGATTATGCATATTAAAGGATAGTGACACATCCTGGATTTGGGGGCCTGTTTCTAACGGCCGGTTGTCCTGCTGTTCGTACAAACTGCTAACATCTTACCGCACTCATCACTTAGTCTGTCCATGCATAGAATCTCAGCTCGCTGTGCTGTCTGGCACCGGGCCAAATTTATTGCCTTGACAAGCAGATTTCGGGGGGTCAGAAGGCATTGGTTGCAACGAGTTTTGACGTGACATTTTTTCTTGCTTTCCGACATTTTCTGTAAAACTTTCTACTATAATGCATTGCGGCGCCTTCGCCTGTAGATATAACAGCATGTACCAGTCAGTGTGTGTAGGATTTTGCAGTAATATAGAGCTTGGTATACTTCTCTCTATGTACTTCTTATATTTAGTGCATCGTTAGTCTACAATTACTTGTCTGTGTGAAACAGGGTTTTAGTGCAGACGCCAAAGTATTTGTCATTTCCCATTTCCCAAAAGTAGACTGGTATATGCTTCCTCAAACATTACAGCGCCGTGCTGAAGTAACACGTGAAAACGATGGGATTACACACCGATTTCGCTACCAACAGGAAAAGCGGGTGGTGTAAAATTCTTTCTGTTTCATACTTACGGTGATTTGGGCAATTCTTCACAAAATATAAAATACATATGAAGTGGTTTTTACTTTACACTTAGAAAATAAACGACAAATGTTTGCAGATCTATTAACCGTCGTCGTATTGCGAAAATTTCTTCACAGTGGAGTTCAGATCAATAAATTAATATTAATAAGAGGAAAATAAATAAATAAATAAATAAATAAATAAATAAATAAATGGACAGATAAAAACAGATAAATAAACAAACAGAGTTAAAAATAATATCAAAATACATCATTCTGATGTGCCTTCTCGGTTGTATTATATGTTTTAATTTCTAATCTATTTGTATTTTTGTATTTTAGGATTCGTCTGGGACGTGATCGTAAGCTCAAGGATGTCCCAGATTTAAAGCTCTTTCTCGGCATTCATACATGTTGCTTCCTTTATATTAGCGCCTTGTCATTTACAAGTATGAGACACTTTTTTTTTTACTGTAAATGGCGTAAAGTAAAATCTCAAAGACCATAGTCATTACTTAAGTCGTTAACATGAGATAATACCCTCTAGACAAGAGGACATTATCAACAGGACAAAAAGGGAATTAATTTTCTGTCTGTGACTGATTGATTTTAAATAAAACAGAGGCAATGTGGGTGGATTGTTCCAGAATCAAGAATGTGATAGAAGTACTTGAGAGTCAAGTAGGGACGGAATGAGATGATTCCTAAGAGAATTATTCTATTCAGTTTCTCGCGTTTTCTCGTTTTTTATTTACGGTGCTCATTTGTTAGGATCATATCAGTGAACAGATTGATTCATGTTTCCGTGAAAAGCAATGAAGGAAGGCTTCACCTTGGAGCGAAATACGAGTAATTTTAAACTTGAACATGTCGTCACCCAACTTGCTTAGTATTGTCCCATGCTTCAAAGTGTTGTCCAGGGTAAGATCACCTACGTAAAATATACCGTCTCCAGTGCTTTTGTTCTCTTCTGAAAGGTAAACTGCAACTCAGTTTTCGGACAAAATGTTGTAAATCCGCTTCAAACGATATAGAAACTTGTAGAAGTTAAGATATCATGTATTTTTATACAAATCTTTACAATTTTCCAGTGTAAGGTCCATCTCTGTTTTTAATACCCCACGACACCATTGGTGCTGACCGTTATTCGAGTGTACAAAAGTGTAACAGTTTTTTGTGATACGTTGACTGTCAGATCAATATATCAGCTTTCGAGTTGCGTCATTACGACAGTACGCAGAGCGACCTCCGGGTGGAAAATGGCGTCACGCTTCACGGCATACTAGGGATACTTGTTTATTTTTAACGTGGTATTATTCTTATATATTTATATTCTTGCATATACAGTGTCGTATATCTGAGACTCCATGTCATAACGCGAAGTCACTTTTTAACGAAGTTGTGTTAACGTCATATCTCGAAACCTGCGTGATATGATATACTGTCCACATTTCTGGCCACATCTGAGCATTAAATGGCAGAAAAAAATAAATAAAGAAAATAAAGCATTTAAGTATTTATATTATATCCGCTGAGCAAAAAGAGCAAATTACCTCGGGTTATTAGCACTATATTTTATTTCCACAAGGGCCCACTCCCGCAGCTGTAAACATTTACAGGTTTATAAAATTGTCATCTTGACCTTTGAAATATTATTGTGAATTGATGTTTAAGGTTACAGGATATTTGATAGCGTTTAACGTTATTAACTCTGGCTGTAATGTTTCCTGTAGTCAGTTTCTCTCTATGCATCTGTGTTAGCTATTTTTATCTTCCAGATTTTGTTGACATTATTTGTGTTTTCTCTTCCTTCTTTCAGTCCACGTTTTAACTGCTTCAAATGCAGGTTTCATTAACAGCAGCTTTCGAGCACTCTTCCATTCCCTTCACGAGAGGACAAGGGGAGTGAGGGTAGAGTGGGATGTAGATGCGGAATGGGGTGATTGGGGGTGAGGGGCACCGTGGATATTATACAAGGGAATACCACTTGTTATCTGCTACGGTGATACTGCAAACAGCCCCATGGCTTCACATCTGATATTGTATCCATCTAACAGGCTGTTACCGTTACTGATCTATATCCAGACTGTCTTTCTCCGCGAATTTTTATAAGCTTCTCGGTGATATTGGTGTTTCACACAGGACGTATTCCAAACAGCAATAAATCGTGTCGAACAGCATATGTTATTGGCACGGTTCAGTTTTATTGCACAAGAACGAAATACGAACCTGAGTACGATGGTTGAAGCAGCTTGGACCTAGAAGCCATTCCGATTATCTGTGTTTTCCTGCGTTGAATCCTAAGAAACTATATAAAGTGAAATGCCCAGTTTAGGATTTTCCATCGACTTTGGCTTGCGGCAAACATAAGGATGATTTCACGTTCGCAAGAGGAATTATTGGATGAAAAAAATGCGTAGTACGTTTGACTACATAAGGACAAGTGCACAGAACATGAAGGCATATGGAAAATAATGATGATGGAAGAACCACACGGGCTAGGGCAACACCTGCGATCAACATATACATAATGCCGCTTGTAACTCAAGATGTGCAGTCTTTTGACCTTTATTTATAACGCAAAACTATATACTTCATAGACTAAGCCGCGATATGCTGTACTCTTCAGAACAAGGAAATCAGAATTTCAGCATTTTTAGTTTGTATACCTTATTTACATCTGTCAATCACTCCTTAAATCTTTTTATTTAACTGATTTATGTGTTAACGCTAACCGTAACACTTTTCCCTTATAACAAGGCTACCATGCCTATGGGTGGAGGAAACCGTAGTGCTTGTAAATCGCCTGATATACTTGGTGACCTAAAGCCCTAGACGCAGTACACAATCTCTAGAAAGGATTGGTCAACACCCAGTCAGGAAGTTGGCTTGTCGCAATTACTTATAACTGAGTTAGACTCTCGTGTTATAACAGGGCTTAGGAGATTACTTTTCCCATACGCACATGTTGCTTATCCCAAAGCGGAGCTATGCTGTAATACCGTCGAGTAAATCTGCCAGCAACCTGCTAATGGCCCTGGTTGTATCATACCTCTTTCTGCTTGCCTTACCACAATATACTGCTGGCGGCCGTCGTACAAATGAATGAATAAACGACGGCGGTCAGGTATATGGACCCATAGAGAAACCTATTGTCTGTTACCAGGTACCTGATGAAATTGCGGGCTGAAACCCTCTGCTAAATCCGTCAACTGGACGTAGTATTGGCGGAGGACACGTGGTTTTCAAGTTGCGCGAAAAGCCACACGAGAAGTGTCGATCGATTACTGTCACTGAAGCCCCAAACCATTTTTTACTTGAGAGGCAAAACGATGCCTAAAATTGTTATAAAAATCAAATAATAAGACGATAATTGCAGATTCTATCCTGCGGAAGTAAAACCCGAGCTATGTTTATTAGCACCCAGCTTGAAACATTTGGTTTTGTAAAGAAGAATACATTTTTGGACTTTAGCCCAAAAAAGGGCTGTGTGAATTTGGCCCCTGTTCTCTGTATGGCTGAACGTAGTTCTTATGTTTGGGCATGCGGAAAACTATTCGAAACAGTTACAGCTTTAACATGTTATTATACCATTAAGTGAAGATCACATTCCGTGCAATCCCACGACATGAAGTAACGGGTTATTGTTGACACCATGCACAACAGCAAAATCCTTTGCCTGCTTAAAAATTATCACCCTGTTAAAATGTATGGATCCATTGATTTCTCTCTTTTAACTGGTTGCCTCGTCTAAATAATCATCTCTTATCTATTGAACGAGTTAAAGAAAAGTACGGCAATTTGTAGACAATGTCAGCAATCTTCTGTAAGTTCAAATGAAACATTATTCCTTTATAAAGCTTGATTCAAGATCAGGGACCAAGGTGTAAAATAAGAATTTTTATAAATGCATAAAAATATATATCAGTGATAGACATCAAGCAGATCCATCCTCGAAAACCTTGAAAGTATCCCTTTAAAAACATACGGGATTCACCAAATAACAAGTGTTAATATCACTTTGAATATATTGTTAGGCTACTTTTTTGTTACATAAACGCTGCACATGCGTCAATATTTCGTTCGAATTGTGTAATCTTCATCGAAGCCAGTTACTCATTCGTTAACATTCAGTTCACCTGTTCAGTTAAATGATTTTGTTTCTTGATAAATGAATGTGCAAATTTTGTGACAGATGTACGCGTATGTACTGCTTGTGTAGTTGGTACTAACTGCATTGTGAACGTAAAATCAATTGTCGGATAGAATTCTCTAGCCCAGTGTTCACTGCTAACGGGTAGAATATGGACGCGGTAAATGAATTAAGCCTTGTTATCAGTAATGCGTTTATGACATGATGGTTATCACTTATTGATTGGATTTTATTTGATTATTTCCTCTAGTCTTCGTCATAAAGACCGCACTAACATTTCCTCTCTGCCTCTTCGTTATGTCATCTGTGATGTAATTCTATTCTGCACGAAGTGATCGAGTTTGCTGGAATAGAACGGAACGGTTTGTGGCAATCAATTTAGAATCGGTTTTGGTTATGAAGTTAAAATCAGTATTGCTAATCAAATGAAAAGCAGTCAAAAGAATGATTAGATGACAAGAAGATACAATAGGAAGGCATGTAATGATTTGATCAAAGTGAACATAACCATGTAAAGAAGAATAGATGCCAGTAAACGCGCCGTGCAAAACGTTCGCAAATTATTTTATTTGTCTTACTTACTTACGTTTGCTGTGCCATAAAAGGGATTTAAATTAGCATAAAATAGGATAGTTCTTTTGGAGCACATCTAAGTAATAGTGCTTTCTATAAGAATTTCCCCTTTTTGCCTAAGGAACAATTTGACAATAGATATTTTCTTTGAAATCATCTCTCAATGGCTACCTTAGGATCTTTGTTGTATTTCCAATGGATTTTAGGCGGTGAAAGGTAATGTTAAAAAGCTGTGCAAATCGCAGAAACACACCTTAATATATAATAATATAATTGCTTTTGAAGAATTTTGTTGAGAAAAAGGTAGGACACACATTATTTTTAACTCTTTTTGAAAGCTTTAAACATCAGCTGTGATTTATGGCTGGAAAGGTGTACACCATGTATCCACAATGGCTACCCAACATGTCAATTTTGATTCCCATTTTATTTGGTCATGACCTAGTATTTGGAGTGTTTTAGAGTTGTGGAAATTCTAACTGACAATTGGTAAGATTATAACAATACGTTAAATAGTTAAAAATATATAAAATTAGCAGTGGGTAGTCCTTCAGTTTTGCCATGTGGTTTTTAACCCAGGGTAAAAATCACGACTGATATAATCTTGTACAGTTCCATATAGGCATTCTCTACCTTGATGCAGATTGGGTGGTAATTGTAGCGTGTATATAAGCGAACATACATTCTGGACAAAAACATACTGGACAAGGTATGCACAAACAGATTTTAGACAAAGCAAGATTATGGTAAGTAAGTTGAAAAAAGGTTTGACTTGAGCAGTGAAATGTTTTGAATATACTGTATGCCCGAAAAACGGACGTGCTCTCTGCCGGAGGACGGGACGTTTAATGTACTTATGGCCAATGTTTAGTGAGTGCTGGCAAAACGTAGTGAATTTAAACTGATTGGAGCAAATATTTCCTTCATACGTTTCCTTCATGGAAGTATTTTATCATCTCATTTTATCAGGGATTTATAAACCACCCCAAAGTAGAAAATCCTAGAACCAATCAGGAGCGTCGTTTCAATTCACAAATGACTGAAAGAGCCTTCTTCGTTTTCCAAACTGAGAAAACGCGAGTTTGATTGAAGGAATACAGAAGGGCTGAAAATACATTTTATTACAGATCTATAATCGGCAACTGGGCAATACTTTGACCTGCTAAGGATTTAATTTGAAATTTGTGAAAATATCATTAGTTCCCCAGCAGAGCGTTGTTATTTTTGCTGGAATTGTTCAAAATGCATGAATCTTGGAATACCAGTGGATAATCGTACATATATTGCACATTCTTCAGAGTTTGTTAGGTAACCATGATTCCTAGCAAGCGTCGGATTCAGTTGCTGTGCACTTAATTAAGAAACACCTTATAGCAGTGATAACAAAAAAAAAAACATATAGGCTAACCCGTTTTACATGACACAAGATATATTTAATACATTGATATGTCCATGATGCTGACTGTCCAAATGTCAAAACAGCAGGTGACTAACAACTCCATAGACAAGACTCTTTAACAAGCAGGAATCACACGGATAACGTTCCATGCCTTCTTCATAACATCAGAGAATCCCAAACCTCCACGGAGATGTCACGTGCAAAGGTCACTCGCTACGATCGAGGCACAGTGGACTAGCCGTATAGAGCGCTGGTAAAACGTTATTGCGTCGAAGGGCGCTCGATGGGATTGAGTTCTTGTCAATAGATGAACCTCCAGGGGCAGGTATTAGCTTTGGCCGATCAGTTTACGAGCAAGTGGTCATGAAAGGACATCTCCCTTCACTTCTCCAGAGCAGCTCTACGGTTGGCTGTTGTTTGCGGCATCTCTCTTCAATGTCCGGCGAATCGTCTTTGAATAATGGCTAAGGACTTTCAAGCATCAAATAAGGTCTTCTTTACGTATGACAGCTGATCTCGATGCTGCCGAAAGTATTGACATCTAACAGTCCATTTTTGTGTCTTTAATGAACTGCTGGACCCGCACAATGTTTGTTGAGCACACAATGTAATGGCGAAACCATGCATGTTTCTCCGTTGACCATTCATTTCACAGTAGACATCGCATCACAATGCCCAAAAACCTCACACCCCACCCCAGAGTCAATCTGTGTTCTCGATGCACTGCTATTGCAGACAATTCGTTGCTCAAGGCAAAAACCGATTTTAATTTTTCTTACCTCCTCTAAATGAAAGGAGCAAACATGGAAAGCTGTACATGCACCGATATATTACCCATCGGCATCTGTGAGCCATTTTCTGAACCTAGATGTACAGCCAGAACACAATCACTTACAGCGCACTGTTGTTCGAGTTCAAGCCGTTACTAGCCTTTACAGCCAGCTTTTTAGGATACGCTGTATTGGTGTCAGTAGCCACTTCGCTGTACAGGTACTTCATGTCACGATCCCGAACACCTTTGGTAAGAAACACAACAAGAAAATAAGGATTTAATAGATGTATATGTTATAGGTGATCAATAGTGTCTTTAGCTGACCAATTCGTTATTAGTTTTGGATTGTTTTATTCTACACGAAAATGCATTAATCTGCAGTATCTGGTCAAATATATTTCCAACGCACATGAAAGGAAGTCAACGCATAAACATCCAGGTGTGATGACAAAGAAGAATGCTCTCATCTTTTTATTTTCACGTGTAATATTTACGGTATAGTGAACAACGAGAGTCAGGCCACCGACGACAGTGTGGCAAACTATCACACGCAACCGGCAAAACAGAGCCTTCTGCCAATCCACCTCAGTCAAGGTTTCATTCCAAACCGTTCATACAAATACATGAATACTAGTAACCCACATGCCCCCAGCAACATGGCAAAAAATCGGGCCAAAAAAAAATAAAAAATATGCACCGCTGTCGACTGCAAGCAATTAAACATCACTGGTCCAAACTTACTCAGAATGCTGTGTTGTTATCAGATTTAGCATACAATCACATTAAACCAGTGCAAAGGGAACAACAGCCATGAAAGCCAGAAATGTGTCTAACGTTCAAACTTCAGCCCCTACCGCCCGTTAAATCGACAACGAATGATGACTATGTTGAGATGGACTATATCCACCTGTTTTTCAGTTGCCACGAAAAACTTATAAGTAGCCCTGCTTGTCAATGTATTAATCGATGTATTAGTCGGTTGGTTTTGATATCTCATCTTTTAACATTGACCATTCGCTTAATAATGGACCATTCAAAATGCAAGCCGGAATGTCGTAGCGATGTGCTTGCTTATTTATGAACCTCAAGACATCCGCACAATTTTCGAGTCAGGTAATGTCCTTTGTATACGTATTATGTAGAGACGCGTCCATAGACCCCTAATTTAAGGACCTCTGTTAAACGAAAAGGAAAAAGGCAAATCTAATAAATAAGAAAAAATCTTGTGTTGTATATACATATTTAATATATACACGATTGTCTGGAAGAGAAAGAATCGTTTCTAGTACTGTTGTAGATAAGGTTTAACATTGGGGAGTAAGAGAAACAATCCACGGCATGAAGTCTTTGGATGCACGCAACCTATGGTGTTGTGACCAGGTCAAATGCACTAATAACCCTTGTCCTAAAGGCAGTTAAACTTCACAGTGCCAAAAACCCAGCAACTGTATGCCGCAAACGACTGCCCGAGGAACCATTTACATTGAGGTCATTACAATCTTGTGCATCGTTAGGGGAAAACCTTCAGTTCATCATCCACCATTTCGATGATTTAGTATCTCTCCCACAAAGATGAAAGTGTTGTTTTATTGTGTGTTTGTTCACCATAAAAGTAGATGCCAAAACACAGGTGAAATTATGAATAAAGATGGCGGGATCCATTGACCTGCGCCCCATTGAAACACTGGTATGTCAATAAACTATGTTACAACAATACTCAAAATCACAGTACATCTTCGCTAGAATAAGAAGTGAATTGCCATTCCAATTCATATACTGGATACGTTTGTCAATTTGTTTTGTTTTAACTTCGGTTTGACGAAAGACTGTGGGTGGGCACTTTAGAGTGAATTAAACAGTCTATACCTTTCGCAAGGGCATGAGAATCATAAGAATTTACTTCCGAGGACAGCTGCACTACGTTAGAACTCCTTAGCGAATAAACCTGTACCTCTGAAAGTTCTTAACCGTGTGAAGTAGTACCTACATTTATTAGCATACAAAACATCCGCGTTTTAGATTACTTTTACTGTTGTCTGTTGAAAATGTATTCCTGAGACGCGATGTTTTAGAACGCTCTTTGATCGTTATTTTCGTGTTTAGCCCCAATAACTGTGAAAGTTACAGCAGTAAAACATTGTATTCTATATCCCACAAATAAATACACGAATTCTTTCTAAAAGGCATATAGCATTTGAAGAATAGTGTGTATCAAAGTCAACTTGATTTCAACCATCGCCATTTCCTGTCTCATTTCTTTCTAATATATTGCATTGACTGTGGCAGAAAAATAACTGACAGCTAGCCAAACATAATGCAACGTATCAGTATAATGGCTCTGGCGGGGCAGCTTACTTGCCTTCGGTAAGTCGTCTCAGTGAAGTAGCACTAGATAAAAGAGCGGTGGAAATCCGTCCTGCAACAAAGAGGCACATTGCATGCACTCGAAGGATTCCTTCGTCGTCATATGACTGAAAAATTGAAACAGTTTCAATTTTAGGCTGACTGATAACTTCAAAAATGACGTATGGCAGACATTACACGTGTTCCATGTTTTTATCTCGGATTAATGCAGACAGGTATAAGTTTTATGGAAAGGCATAATTCGCTCACATACTTTAGTAGCCTTAATTATAAGGCGATCTTCCAGATAGAACATATGAATCACAAGTTCTCTTTTATCATTCCTGTGATACGTTTATTGGGTATATGTGTACTCGTGAAGAAGAGACGCTATACACAAGCATTACCGTGTAACAGCACATCATAATGTGCTTTTACATATCTTGGTGCTGAGTTGATTTGGCCTCATTACATTGTAATTTGAAAGACTGACAAGACTCTATTTGTGTTACTTTATTATTAGTTATAATTATTTTTCTTCTCGCAGCTGTGTGTAGTCTTACACTTTATTGTTAAAGAGACTGTTATAAATATTTCTCTGACACATCGCAGATGTATATATACACTTTGTAGTACAAAATAAAATGAAATGCAAAGAAAACAAATATCTTCATCGCTCTAGCGCCGTGTAGACTCTGATATACTTTCTGGTGTCAGTCAGTAATCACTTCACCTTACTATCACAATACCTATCAGGTCGGTATTTGATGGAGAGCTATCGTTCACCCCGCAGGGCGTTACGCGGTTCATCGTTTAAATATATCGGTGTTTGCTTTTTAAAAGTGTCTCGCGTAGTGCATCTAGAAACGTAGAGACATCAACGCCAGTGGAGCGTGCAACCTGTTTGCGTGGGTTACAGCGTCAGACAATCGTCTGGCAATTATTTTGGGAGATTTATTATGTAAGCGTGTTTATAAGCGGTAACAAATGATCAGATGAATCTGGTTTATTCTGTTTGAAATCACAGCAATTGCTTTCTGCCTGGCGTCTTCAGTGCAATGTGGTTGTCTGACGTAAGAGCCATGATTGATTGATGTGCGTAGGTAAATAATACACCTCACAAGGCTTTTTGCCGAAAAACCTGGAAGGATACCCTAAAGTAACAAACCAGACAAGCTTTGCTTGAAGTGCACAGTATCCATAATGCATTACCTAAACTCTCTGAGCGTCATCCTTTGAAACATCTCACTACAACATACGATGTGCAAAAGATAAAAAAAAAATAAATGACTATGGAGAGAGAAAAAGAAAAAAAAATGCAAATGCACATCGGAAATGACAATTTGCAATCATGAATATATGAGTGAAGTTATATTACACAACGTGGGATAAGGTCATAAGGAAAACTCTCCGGTCATGACTGTAACAAAGTTTGAACCCACATCTTGCTCCGACTGTTACATTACATGCTTCATTATTTTTGTCCTACACTGTCCAGGGCTGTATTGGTAAAAGTCTGCGCTTCTGGGTAGCTGTTATTCACATATAAACATTCACGAATGAGGCACCTTTTATCGCGCCCAATAGCGACCCGTCCTATCCGGACTGACCATCATGCTCTTTAATACATGAGTTCTGCGTCATCAGTTTGGTTATAAATCGTCATCACAAATTCCCTCCGCAGCTATGACCTGTATTATTTTAGGCGGAAAGGTTCCTCATTCTAGATGAATAGTTCAGTATACGGGCAGTTGTATGACTATTTCTTAAAATAATTGCTATTCTGTATGTGAATACAGAATTTAATACCGGGTCAGAAATTTGCAACCGTTTATTCGGTATTAAGACACCGAGCTTTCCGATAGTTTGTGGTCAACGTATCTCATATGTGCGAGATACACGCGACTGGAATACGGGCAGTTGTATGACTATTTCTTAAAATAATTGCTATTCTGTATGTGAATACAGAATTTAATACCCGGTCAGAAATTTGCAACCGTTTATTCGGTATTAAGACACCGAGCTTTCCGATAGTTTGTGGTCAACGTATCTCATATGTGCAAGATACACGTGACCGGAATTCACACTAGAGCTCTAGTGTAACGTGTAGTTACGTACTCAGTAATCATACTTTAGGATAGTTCTTGACTAGGTCATGATGTTTCAAAGTGGGATTTATATGCTCAGACGAGACATTGCCTGACCATGAGGTCACGTGTTCAACTCCAACTCGGTTTTACGTTAGAAGGTTTATCAAACACATTTCTTTGCAGCAAAAGAACAAAAAAACAAATCACCGCCATCGTATGAGTAAAATGTTCTTTTGAGACACTAACAAAATGATCGTCACATGTAATATTTTTGTAAGTTGAACAGTAATCTATAAAAACGATCAAATTTTGTGAGTGTGTATAGAATAGTTGTCCAAACAATTTAGTGAAAACATTTAATTTTGCATTGTTTTTGCCAACAGAAACGTCCCCGGCCTTTTCCTGAAAAGCATTTTTTGCACAAAAGCCTGTACAAAGACAAGACAATCTGTCCAAACCCGGGCAGCGTTTGGCATTGACTCGATTATGGTCGGATGGAAACGTGAGCTGTCTTTTGATTCTAATGGCGTTTTCAGCTGAACAATTAGTGCTGCGAGAGAATCTGTCAACAGCATCCACGACTTAGATCAATTACTTAAAAAGCTTCTCAGTTGATGTTTTATGGATGATTTCTGGCACACCGCACTAACCTCAACGGTATCAAGCGACTTTAGGCTAACAAGCCAGCTTCGATCTCCATTGCCCTAGGTGTTGACAACACGTTCGTTGCTTTTTTGCTAAAAGGGAAGAGCATTTTCAGGAAACGTATGTTTTTATGACGTTAACAGAAAACAATAGCAATCAAGGTCAAAATCAATAAACGATGTCCACATTTGGAAAGCTGGAAGTAACTCGTTACGTCATACTGTCATTTTGGCGTCACATATGCGGCAATATTCATCATCTCAGTCATGATTTGGGCCATTTTCACTTTGATTGCGTGATAACCTGAGGCAAAGCAAGAGCCACAGAATACGTAAACAGGGTTTTTTCTCATGGCTGCAGGCCATTGCATTGTTAGTTTAACAAGCCCAATATGTGAGCATCCTATATACTTATATGTGTATATATATATATTTGTATAAGAGAAAACAAAAGAAACCTTCTCAAACTTCGTTGTATTCCAAATGGGGTACTCAGTGGGTAATTGCTCCGATTTACTCCTGTGGGTAAGAGGTTTGTGAAGGACGGACGCCCAACAGCACCATCTGTCCTCCCTTGCATGGCTGTTCTGCTTGGTTTCCTCGTGAATCTTGGTCCAGAATTGTGCCAGTCAGAGGGAATTGTAACTGCAGTTTCGAACCTTCGTTCTTATCAGGGATACGTTGTCCATCCTCCCTTCACAAACCCGTTACCCACAGGAGTAAATCGGAACAATTATCCTCCGGCACCCCATTCGGAATACAACGCTGCAGAAATTTAACAAGGTTTTTCTTTGTTTTTTCTTATACCTGTTCTCCACATCAGAGCAATTAACTTCTTTCTCACATTTGTGTAGACAGTTAAAGAAATGAGTTGTGTTGGTAAAAAGACGTGGTGACAGTATTTAGATCATTCATACAGCAATACACCAGACAATTATACGAATATATTCTATTTTTACACCATTTTTACATCTGTGCGATAAAGTCAGATAAAGGTACAGATTACAAAGATCATTACGATTTTTATCATTTGAATTGTAAAGATTCTGAGTTTACGATAGGATCCCTACGTATTTCTCATAAATTTAATTAGCTTGTTTTCGAGACCTAGACTTCATAGCCTCTGGTTATGCCACAATTATTCAAAAAAAAAAAAACGTGGCAAGCTGGATGATAGGTATGTTTGGACGAAGAATGACCTGGCACAAAATAAACATTAACAAATTACATTTATCTAATCTCTCGTAGTCATATGATCCCACCTCAGTATGGTAGAGGTATATGGTTAGGATATTCTGTTACAAATAAGGCAGTCTATGTTACAGCGTGTGTGTATGCGTGTTACTTTATTGAAACAGATCACTCCCCACGCTCGTTGCATTATAAATTTCTTTACACTGGTATTTACGTTCAACATTTCTTTGAGCTCAAGAGTGACTTTGTTATTTTTAGGGCCTAATTTGATAAGTACTCAACTGTCATTGCATAATATCCTTCATTCTAAAGGACCTGCTACGGTACGGCGGAGATAAGGGCCCAGAAAGGCAAGATAAGAAAGTGCAAATTTCAAAACCCCAGCACAATTCTGTATATTTCCGGATCAGAAGTATAAAACTTGGTTGAAGCACTCGTGAAAGTTATAATGCCATAAAAGAGATGGTTTCTTAGTAATAACCCTCCAAAAATGCACCGTCGATCAAAAACGCCAATTTTTTTGTTCAAACGGGACACTGTCAGGCTACAAAATTTTCGATTTTATGACCTATACATTGCTTCAAATCATTCTTGTTATACATCAGGAAAGGGACGTAAAACAGAACTGAAAAAAATAAATATCGTTACGAGTGCGTCAACAGCTGTCAATCACAGCTATAGTCAGTTTCGCTTATTGAGATGCACAGTTTCTTGCACTGGGGTCGATCCCCCGCCTTACAATACCAGGCCCTTTAAAGATCTCCAGTAAAACTGATGTTGTAAATTAGAAGACATTGTTTTCATGAATAAATTCAGTTACACATTCATTCTCAAATACACAAAAAGTGTACTCAGACATACAGTAAAAAAAAGTGTATGGAATAAAGCGTTAATTGAGCCAATTGAGCCAAGCCAAGCCAAGCGTCTTATCACTTATGAAGTGTAGCAACACGAAAGAGATGCATGCGATGTGGTGTACATGGACAAAACGATCAAGCACTGGCATCATTGTCAACAATTTGCACTGATCGTGACAGAAACACCACAGTTGTGTAATGGCACATATTGGGGGTAAAAGGAAGTAAACTCAGCTTAGAAAGAAGTATAGTCAGCTTTATTTTAGTGCAACATGCAACATTCGTGGGGACAGGTACACGTGTGCCATGAGTGAATGTGTACGTGTGGTTAATACAGATGTGGCACAAAATGGTGTGTTTGAACAAGGTATTGAACATGTAGCCATGAGAAAGGATGAGAACTATTGGACTTTGAACACTCGGAATGGTGAACATGAGAGTAAAAGCTGCAGGTGTATCACAAATAAACACTTACGCCAAGAAGGTGAACAAAGCGTTATACAAAAATAGCAGGGTGTCATTGAAACATAACATGGTATCACAAAAACATAACGTGGTGTCACCGAAACATAACATGGTGTCACAGAAACATAACATTGTGTCACAGAAACATAACGTGGTGTCACAGAAACATAACATGGTGTCACAAAAACATAACATGGTGTCACAGAAACATAATGTAGTGTCACAGAAACATAACATGGTGTCACAGAAACATAACATGGCTCCAGAGAAACATAACAGGCTGTCACAGAAACATAACAAGGATTCACGTGAACAGAAAGATGTAGAAGATCAAAGAGAAGAAGGGTTGGAGGATATATAGGCTTACATCAACTGCACAGTGGCTGGTGAGCCGAAGTTTCCATTCGGACATGGGAGCATGAGGTGAACACATAACGTTGGCGCTGAAGTGACTGTTTCTTACCACAGCGTAATATTTTCCTGAAGGCACGTCGAAATTTAACAGACATGGCGTTGTAAAGAATGGGGTTAATGGCACTGTTGATATAAATCATGACCCGACAAAATAAGATGAACCACAAGTCCAGGTATCTCTCTTTAGCGAAAGAGTTGTAGACGACCATGAGGCGATACGGCATCCAGAGCGTGGCGAACAGCGTGACTACCACCGCTAGCATACGGATCACCTGAAACACACAAATGAAACATGGCAGCAGTGGTTACAGAGAAAAACCAGAGGGAGATAAGCCACACCAAGGAGAATAAGACATCATCAGTATTAGCTGCTCATACATATTAAAAGTGAAGCAAAGCTGCTTGTTGGGTGTAATGTTAGGAGCTTAACTTCGTTTTCAACTTTAGACCGGCCCGGATAGCACAGTTGGTAGAGCGCCCGCCGCTCAATCGAGTCACACCTAGGCGTCCAGTATGAAGGGGGATAGTGTAACGACTGGTTGACCTGTATCAGTATAATGGCTCGGCCGGGCGGCTTACTGACCATCGGTGAGTCGTCACAGGGAAGCAGCACTAGATAAAAGAGCGGTGGAAATCCGTCCTGCAACAAGGAGGCACATTACATGCACCCTAAGGATTCCTTCGTCGCCATACGACTGAGAAATTGTTGAGTACGCCGTTACACCCCAAGCACTCACTCACTCGTTTTCAACTTTCATTCGGTCATACCATGATGGTGTCTCTGGACCCATTGTCGGCATGTTTATCGTGCTGCATCAAGGACACACGTAGGTGGAACCACCAAACATCGTCCAGCCAACCGTACTCAGTCTCTACCGTTTATACCACGCTCCAAGCGAACAAATCACAAGAGTGAAATAAGATGCAGTGTTTAAATTACACGCGAACACTGTATACACTTGGTCATTGCACCACGGTAATATCTATAGGTAAAGTGCAAGCGCTTATCAAGTGTTATAATAGTTGTTATTACAAAAAGCGCTAATTACCAGTGTGAATGCATAATTCAGTGCGACAGGAACGCCACCTTCTGTTAAAATCAGGATACTTCTTGCAACTATCATTACACAACTTTAAAAGAACAGAAATATTATTAGGAATTATTATCTTGTGAATATTGACTTAATTTTATACATGCTGTACCTAAAAAATATCGTGTGTAAGATCTGTCATCTTCCTGGACAATTAGAACTATGCCTGTTCTTTTTGAATGGTTGTCAGTCGGAGATGGATTCGAACACACAATTCCCAAAATTCGCTCTATACAAAGCTACCAGGCCAGCTCGTGATAGACTTCTGTTTCATTTATTTATTTATTTGTTTATATTACCTAACTGGTTCTAGCACCGTGCGCTAGAATATCTCCTTTGTCAGTACATATCTGCAAGTTTTGGTTCAATGAACTGTCCTGATGGCGGAAATATTGTTGTTTTTTAGTTATGGCCCATCGAACTGTCATGAACTCTCTTGAGTTCATGAGATCCCAGGTTCGAATCCTCCTCGCTGTGATTCTGAAGAGCTCTTAAACCAAAAGTTTTTTCCACGGTTGACAGACTTCATAGTAAAAAAAATTCTTGTGATCGTTGTAAAATGTTAATAAATACAAATGGAATATTATTCATTCACGGTTCTTGCTTCATAACGTTAATAAGTTGATGTCTTATTAGTGATATTCATTGGTTTTTCACCCAAACCCATTCAAAAATTTAAATCACGGAGTCCATGTTTATGACTCTCCGTCATTGATGATGTGTCATTTTAAAGAACGAAATACAAAAGGGCATCTACTTAGGGAATACTGGGTGACAATATGAACATTTGGAGGCATTTCAACATTGATATGAGCATATTTGTTGGTAAATGATTTATCGATAGAGATAAATCATTTATTAATATCGATAAGGTAGATTCAACGGATGAATTACTTGTACCGTTATGCACAGAAAATGCATAAATGGAATCATAAATATGAACCGATAATACCGTGTTTGACGCAGTGTAATAATTGGATTTTCTTCCCTTGATTACCGCAGAGCTAAGTGAGTAAAAATGTAATTTAACAAATGTGTTCCATTTGTTTTGTCGCTTTAGTATAAGCGCCAGTCAAATAAATAAATAAATCTATTTGTTTCAAGAATCCACGCATCCTAAATGACTGAGCTGGTGATTTTTGAAAGCAAGAAAGAATCCGTATCATAATGAAATCATACAGATTCTAGGTCTAGACTTGTAAATAATTTACGAATATTGACAAATATTCATAGTTGGTTCGAAAACAAAATTTTTAATTGACAATTAACTAATATTAATATTACGAATGAACAGTGAATTATTAGTGTATATGCATAAAGAGATAGATACATGCAGTTTCCGAGAAAATGGAATGTTTCTAGGAAAAAGACTGTTCTGTTTTGGTGTCTAATGTGTGTGTGTAAGAATCAACATGGAATTCCTTGTCCAAGGAAAGCAGAACGCAAATATATCGTAAACAGCATTGGTCTATACCGGTACACAACTTTCGAATATCGACAAGTATTCATATAAAAAACACACTGACAGTTTACTTATGTTAACATCAGAAATAACCAAATAGTTAATTATTTGGATATCCATTTAAGCTGCAAACGTACAACTTAGTGTCACAAGAATAATGACGAGTTTCCTGAAGTTACCTAATGTAAATTTTTTCCGCTCACCCTGTTGTTCGCAGGAATCAAGGTAGCAAATAAAAAACCGTCGTTTCCAATATTACTGAATGTGCAGTTTCATGGCCACCCAGACTGTTGACAGAAACCAACGCTGTGTTTGAAATTATCTAGCGTATAAAGTAAAATCAAACACATAAAATGTTGACAAAATCAGGACAACGGATTACAGTGCACTTTGTTAAGTTGTGCACTAATGTAAAAAGTGCCACACACACCTAGGTTGTAGACAGAAAAAACAGCGTGTTTCCCGAAGTAATCCGGTATGCAAAGTTTTACTCAAACTTGCCGGGTTCTTTTACAGAATTCAAGACAGCAAATCACGGTGACAGTTTTACAAGTTATTTGAGGTGCAGAGGCGTTTCAGTCACACCCAGGTTGCTGACAGGCGTAAATACAGCCAATAACAGCGTTATTTCTGAAGTTATATCCAGTGACTCGCCAGAAACCGAAAGGAGTAAAGATGACTTGTCTCTGAATTTCACCATTCTGCAATGTTTAATACCCATGCAGGATAACCAGAATGTTGTATGTTAACCAGAATGAAGCCAGGGAATAACAGCTTTATGTCTGAAAACAAAAACCGGTGTAACTGTTTAACGCACAGCTAAATTGTTGACAGAAAGTCCATTCCAGTGAGGTATTATCCAACCGTGCAACTCAGACGTAAATAATGTGACTGGGAAAATTAACCAACTCTAATTACATAGCTGCAGGAAACTCTGGCTTAACACCATAGAAAGACTCTGCTGTCATTTGCCGAGCACAAACTAATGTCTTGTTCTGTGGAATAAATGTCTATAATTATACAATTGTGATTATACCTCAATGCTAGCGCTGTATCGCCGAAAGATGTTGAATTTCTATAGTTGCGAGCAATTACAGTAAAGTTTTCATATTCCCTATCTCTGACCCTAGGGAAAAATCGACTTTAGCAAATGAATAATTGCCGACTAAAATCCGACACAGGATTCTGCCTTAGAGTTCAAAATCGTTTGGTGTAAACGCACTTTTTTCTTATTACCTAGTCCCAAGCCTGCTATCTCTGAAATAAGCTTATATTTTGGAGAGACTGTGTGGAGAGTGAAGACTGGGAATTTGCTCAAAGTAAATCTCTTCTGTAACAAACAGCTTTAGATTTACTAAGTTTCCACCAATTTTAAATACATTAAGATATTGACAAGAAAAACGCCTAAGGCTGGATTCGACGTATTACAGATAGGGAATTATTAATGGCAGTCCATAAACAAGCCAAATTTTCCTTCCAGATGTCGTAAGAAGTGATGTATTTTACGGCTACTTTGGGACTTCTTGAACAGTCTGTTGCAATCGTTCTCGTATTATAAATTACGTATAACGAACGCCAAAATGATGGATGGCAAACCTTTGGGCTTGATGTTTTTTTGGTACACGTTGACAGTCAAGTGTAATTATTTTATTTGTCCAGCACATCTTAAATAGACAATGAACAAAGTGTTTTGGACATGATAAAGAATAAATGGCCATTACCTGCGATCTATCTCCACATAAAATAATCGCTTGAGCAAACCTGCTTTTTTACCTTATTTCCTTTTTTTTCTTATTATGGAAAGACGTGCAACGAGTCATAGGTCATTATACGTTTTTTATTGAACATTTGCCAACATTTCGGACACTTTCAAGCCAAATGTAATAAGTCATGCAATCAAAACTCGAACGATAAATTATCCTGATGTTTGCACTGAAGATAGTCAAGCTTCTAACGTCGAAAGACGGGTAAATTCCGCAAATGACAGATATCGCTGTGAATGCGTGCTAGTCTGCCAGTACCGTAAGTCAACCGTGATTGCGAGGGAGATCGGTTAGTGGCAACACCGCCCCGCGCTGAGTGATAGGGCTTATCCCTTAAGGCTTTGTTCATGACGTTGCAGTGGTTAGTCGCTTCCACATTAAGACGATAGAAGAGACGTGACCTGCTTGTCTCATTCAACTCCGTGTCCAGGCCTGTTCATCAATTCCAGGTGTAAGGCCTGTTAAAGCCCTCTACAAGCCGCCTCTGGCAGGCGATGGACTGGGGCTAATTGCTAGAACATTACACGGCTCTTCTCGAAGAGAAGACGTCCTCTTTTGCCAACAACGACAAATCACCATTTTAAGTAGCCACAGGACCTAAAATAGCTCTGGACCTGTGTGGGATAAACAAATAAGACACAACTGCGCAGACAAATCATGTTAGAAGTGCGCTTGTACACTTTCAGATTGACAGTCTGGATGCGAGTAAATCAACTAAACGTGGTCATGAATAGAGACTGGAGAGGGATCAAATCAGCACCGCGAGAAGTTTCCTATTGTGAACAGGGGACAAATCAATATCGCATTACCTTGGTCTACAAGTGGCCATGAGCGAGGTTGAATGAGGACCGAAACTACAAGGTACTTGCTTAGCCGCCTGGTGTTCGCACAACCATTATGGCCGCCCTGACAGGCATTTCCGGTACACCCAACTAATTGGGCTGGGGGCGTAACCTATAGTTATTCTGCTGTTACCATGATGCAGAGGAATGCGAAAACGTGCTAGGGACCGAGTTGGATATCGACAATCCTAAACCAGAGCAGCTGCCATTACTTTCTCCTTCTTTATAAAACACCAGAATGTTTAGTGATTAACTTTCAGGAGCTTTTTTCCCAAAGGGGAGCAGGTTTCTTGTATTCCTTCACTTCAAGATCATGTTAAAACGGAAAGAAACATCTGAACTGTTGGCTCGCTGCCAACTGCACAGGAAGATCGAGTTGTAGAGCCTAATGGTAGGCAGATCGAACCGATTTAGTGAATCTATACTTTATTCTTTGTCCCGGAATTTACGTCTCGCTTCTTTTAGCGATATAAGGGTGTTGCTTTAAATAGGCCCTCTGAGGCATTCGGATTTCCCCCACTTCCATTGTTCCGTATCGAATTTTACTAAAGGATATGCCAGCTTCAAACAGCTTCCCCGGACCATGAAGTTCTTTCGTCATCTTGGTTATATTTTGCACATGAGCATAACTTCTTCACGCAGGCCTTTTGATTAGTTATGGATTTCATCCCCATGCTGTTTTATTGCCCGTAATGTTTGAGTAACAATCTGCTATGTGATTAAATGATATCAACGACTATATACGACTTGGAATGAGATAGGGCTTGCGCTTTTCCAAATAAATTAAAACAAAATGCGTCAAGCAGGCGAGTGTTGGGTTAGAACGGTTAACCCCCGACCGGTGCTGAAAAGATTCTTACCTTGTAAATAGGCGTAATGACCCAGGAGCCTCCCACCAATGCAGTTGCTGTGAGTTCAAATCCATCTCACAATGGCTTTATCTCTGGCCTTACATGGGACGGTCTGCCAGCAAGCCGCGGATGGTCGTGGGTTTCCTCCGGGTTCTGCCCGGTTTCCACCCACCACAATGCTGGCCGCCGTCGTATAAGTGAAATATTCTTGAGTACAGCCTAAAACTCCAATCAAATAAATAAATACATTGTAAAACCACACGGCACAGACAGCCATAAAATGTTTATGAATCGATATGGCTTTTGTAGGCGATCCCAATATAACTACATGAACAAGTAATGTACCGGTTATAGACCGTGTGAACAAAGGCGGGCAAATTCCCTGGTCGCCTTATGTGCCGCCAAGACATCATCAATTCCGCAAACAAAAGAGAAATATACGCCTCGGTGGCGCAGGTCTACTCCACCTCTTGATTGTGGACTATACGTCGGTCAGGATTTATATCAGATCGGCCAGAACAGGTGCCTTTGAGGCTCAGTCTTTCTACACCGAAGACAGTTCGCCAATATCCGGTGTGTCTTCAGGCGTACAGCAATCCCTCCCCCACTTCTCCTGATTAAATTGAAAACCTGACTTACCACATTCAACTGGAAATGGGGGGGGGGGGGGGCATAGCTTCCATCCGCTAATCGCCTGCATACGACTTGTACGAAAGGAAACGTTCTGCTTCCGTCTTTCATTGTTGAATTAGATCCGGATTCCCCGTACGCACACGTGCAGTGTTTGCGGTATTTTTGTCCGGTGGTGTTTATATATCTATAATGAGGAAGCTTCATGTTTTGACGCGAAAAGCCAACTTATGAATCCGCCTTGCTTTGACACAAACAGACACCATTGATCGTTGTTCGTTAGAAATGGTGGATTATTGATAATACAGATAATTCTCTGTTAACAGGGATATATGCAAACCAAATGGTGCGCATTAGGTTACAGTATTAAAACAGCTGTCCTTATATCTGTACATCTTTAGCGGAGAGAGTGAAAACGCTACTGAAATATTTACAGTAACAAACACTGGCGTGCATACGCTAATTACTAGTCAATAAACTAGGAAAAGATGGTCCAGCAACTCCTTCACTGAACAAGGAGACTATGGACTTAACCAACAACATAAAATCCTCCATCAGTTTATAACCGACAGGTACTTTTTGTTCACAGACCAAGTAAACTATGAATGGCGTCATTTTGTTAAAGTGTGAACAGGGACGACATTTTGTTTTATACGATGTATTAAGAAAACATCTTAGTGTTTTTTTTATTCCCTTTAATTATTAAGCATTTTTGAAAAACACTTCTTTAATGGATGACAGCTATTTGCAATTTCAGACATTAAGAAAATTCTCTCAAAAATGTAAAGCACTTAATTACTTTTTTAACCGAAAAACACACACAATCAACAAACTGTTCACGTTTATGAATGTTTCCCTGGCATCCGGTTTTACAAGACATATGAAAAAAATCAGAATTAAGGTTGAACAGTGTGTTCGTTTACGTGTTTTATTCGCCTTTTCGCACAATAATGCTGGCCACTGTCATATAAGTGAAATATTCTTGAGAACGGCGTAAAACAAAAATCAAATAAATAAATAAATATACATGTCTGTTGATAATACTTTTAAAACACAATAGAGGTACATGGAACTCTGAGTATTGAAGTCACATTGATCCCAGCAACTGAAGACCAAATAAAGGTACGAAGTACATAATTTGTGTTTTGCTATTTGGAAATAACATGGGATACGTCTTAATACATCGTGAAAGGCGGTTATAATCGAGGTGTCAAAAGAACAATTCCTATACCAGCCGTCAAGCCAAACTGGACGTTCCAAATCAATAGTTTTCAGGCCAATTCCCAAAACAATGTTCAACACATACCACAGAAAACTAAGAAAATATATCAAGAATAGAAACTAAGCGGTCAAAAGTTTTCAGTTTCCAAATAGCTTAGGGTGTTTGTTGTTAAGTTATCGATAATCAAAATATTTATTTATTTTTTTATTTGATTGGTGTTTTACGCCGTACTCAAGAAGCATTATGGTGGGTGGAAACCGGGCACAGCCCAGGGGAAACCCACGACCATCCGCAGGTTGCTGCCAGACCTTCCCACATACAGCCGGAGAGGAAGCCAGCATGAGCTGGACTTGAACTCACAGCGACCGCATTGGTGAGAGACTCCTGGGTCATTACGCTGCGCTAGCGCGCTAACCAACTGAGTCACGGAGGCCCGATAATCAAAATATGTATAAAACATGTACAGTTGGGGTTTAATGGCAACTGTTCATATGTCTAACTTGGTGCTCTTATGGAGCTAGGCTTGAGTTATGCAAATTAGACACAGATAACCCGAAAACCGCGCTGTGTCGAATAGAATACTGGCAACATGGCTACAGCGTGTAAAATAAATACTGAATCAAAAGTCAAGGTCTGAATGCCTAAATCCCTGCCTCAGGTTGCGAACACCTACACAACGGATCGCAGACTGCCCAAAAGAGAAAAATTCCTACATCAACGTTAACGGCAGCATAGAGAGAAGCAAGATGGATATCCTGTTCTAAGCTACATTAAAATACACTATTTGCAAATGCATGCATATAGGCATTCTGTAATTGACGTCTCCGTAGAAAAGAAAAATACGCAAATGATTCATCATTAAACCGTTCCATATGAGCAGTGTATTGGTCTGCGTGCATCCACTAGTGTCCCGCCAGTTCCACGGACGCATTTGTCTTAAGCCCTTTATAATGCCAAGAACGATTTTATAGATTGATGTCACGAACAGCAAAAGATCATCTTGGAAGATGCAAAAATGAGAGTCAACAGTAAAAGCCCGTATTAACTATAACGACAGAAAGAGATTACTTTAATTGTCTTTATTAGTGAGGAAGTCAGGGTAACCGTCTTAGCTTTCTCGTGGGACGGGCGTGGTAGACAGTACGTTATATAACGGACAGAGACGATGGGACCGAAGTCATCCATCATGTTTTTAATTCTGACGTCTATCCCCAAGTCAATTACGCCTAGAATATCACCGAGAGAATAGTTTACCCATAACCCGACAGCTGTGCAGGTTAATAAGATAATGTCGGTATTCACATAAGACAGTACGGTAGTATTTTAATATCCCTCTGGAATAATGCTTCATCCAAGCCAATCAAGTCTTTAAGGAGAGTCTTTTCGACAGCGTAAACACCAACGGTCATGATGGCACATGATTTGGATACTCAGTATAGGCGCCAAGAACACTCCATGGATCTTTTTAGCATCGATGAAAACTTCTGACTCCTACTCCTTTGCATTGGCTTCGTCCTAATTTTTCATCTTGTATACTTTCTTGGTTCTTTGGTGGATATGTTGAACGCTGTTTTGGAAACTGGTTTTGGAATTACTGTTCTGGAACAACCATTATGGTTGACGAGTAGTAACAAATGCATGATACAATAGAATTAAAGATGAACAACATACAGAGTAAGACCAGAGCAGCAACGACAATGTGATATTTGGCAAATGGTCACATGTAACCGGTGAAATACGGCCGCTTGTCAATTTACTTCAGCTGGGGTTTTATTCGAACTGTTCATGTAAATGAATAAATAGTAGCAGTTTACACGACCTCTAGCACCATGGTTTCGCAGAATTTAGGTAAAAACTGCAGATATGTTAACTGCAATTAAGTAGACGTCGCTGGTCTAGAATTGCTCAAAATGCCTAGATTAAAATCATCTCTTTAATCACATTAATGCACATTACAACGTCGGTCAAATAAATACGAACATTAATACTTGACTGACCTTTGTTATTCTTCCTTAACGCCATAATCGAGAATATTTAACTTACAAGAAGAGTGTCTGTATCTTAAGGGTGGAGGAAGATGAAGGGCCTGGATAAAACCACCTACCTCTAACTTACCAACGAACATTTCTGCGTGATATGTCTTGTTGTTGGAAAGTAAGTACATGATCTGCCCCGTGAGCTTCATGTAAAACCACACGACAGAGCACCGGCGAGCGTTTCTATTTCAAAGAAGGGCTATTTTGAACATGTTTGATAACCATGTAATCATTGTGAAGTTCAAAGTAAAATAATGGCTTCATTTGAGTCACTTTTATGAGTTTAATAGAAACCATTTCGCTATACCCCGATTACAGAAGCAACCAAAGAGGCAGCATAAATGGATCGGAAGAAAATGAAATCCTCGATGGCTGTAACAGATGTCCACAGCCCCCAGAATACACAAGCATGCGGTGAAAAGTAATGCTGTGTCCCTCACCATAATACCTTGTGCTGGCGGGGTCTATCCGGCGCATACCATTAACTTGAGAGTATCCGTTAGCCAAACAAGATGCCTTTTTGGAATTTTGATCTGGTCAAATAAATGCGCCAGTATATATAGATCTCCTCACGGCGATTCGTATGTCAGATGGACATTACTACAAACCTTGATGTATACATGTATGGAGTAAGATATCATACCTGGGTACGTCGTTCGTGGCAGAAGGTGGACTAATTACGACAGAAACGAGAAAAGATAAAACGTATTGAACACGACCTGCCGTACAAAACCTTGCTGAGGAGTACTGGAGAACACAAACGCAATAGGCACTTTGAGAAGTCCATCAATTAGAAATATGCAAATTTATGTGAAGGCAGACAAATGGCTATCGGGTCATCCAGAAGGAAAATCCGCTGACAGGTATCATTCCCTTTACCTGTTTGGTTCTTATGGAATGGTGCATAATGATAAGTACATGTACCAATAGTCCAATGAAATGGAACCAACAGATACATGGTTCGAAGCTGCGGCCTCATAGAAGGCAAACGAAATAACACTTCAATATTCAACAATAAAAAAATTGTTGATGGCAAACAATGTTATGGATCTGAAAATTCAAAACAGGAAGTCGGATTTCACACATGATTTATCTTTGTGTTGTTTTGGGAAAATATAATGTCCTTATACTTCCTGCCATCAAGCTGAGGTAACTAAGTTACACACTTCAACCGAAATCCGTGCTGTTCTTTAAACGTAACGGATGTCCCACTGTTGGGGATTTTAGAAACGTTCTCTGTTCACAACATGATCATCTCCTTCTTTTCTCGGCTAAACCGGTGATTGCATGTTCACTTCCTGAAGCTACTGTATTTTTTCCTGAAATTCCAGCATCCATTAAAACATATTCTGTTAGGCTTTTTGAATTTTAGAATTAGGGCGATGCAAAAGCCTTCTTTTTTAAATCATCTAGAAATACAAGCATGTAGGAGCTAACAAACCTAATTTTTGATAACCAAAAAAGTGTTTCAAAAGTACACATTTACATACGCCGCAAGGACGGACAACATGTGTCAAATACGAGGAATATATGTTCATTCCTGAAAGAAATCCTGTTCAACAACTCAAAACGCACAGATGTAATATATGGACGACGCTTTTGAATACATGTTTGTTTCGTCGAGAATATACCTTTTAAGTACATGTAAATCATTTTGTAAAGGGCGTACCATTGCAAAATGCCACATAAAAATGCAATGAGTATGTCAAACAAGGAAAAGGTAAAGTATGAAATAAAAAATATTACACAACATCTAGTCATTGGCATACTTTTAAGCATAGGTTCTTTCCTTTGCCGACAAAATTCAAGTTCTAACGCATTCCGGACATTCAGGAATGACGTACTGAAGAATATTATACCTAATTAATTGTGGTTAGGTCCACTGGTGAAGAAAACTTGGTGGATGATGGAGAAAATCGCCGTAATTTACCAGATACTTGAGAAAAGCATTGTTTTTCGGATGCTGCCAGGCCAGCGGGAGTTGTACTCAAGCACTGGACCTTGCTGGTCAAGAACTGACCGAACGTGGTAAATGCGAGTGTTATTTGAATTAATTAGCAAAGGCAGGCTCAGATGGAATGAATATCAGCAGCATTATAAATCTCATATTCCCGATAGGACTGGAGAAGTATTAGATGAGATAAGAATAAGCAATGTTGCAAATCTGGGAATCTCAAGTTCTAATCCAGATAGATTTAAGAATAAGCAGAGTTACAATCTGAGAAGATTGTTCTAAATCAGATGACAAAAGAAGAAGCAATGTTACAAACTTGAAAAGCACAAGTTCTAAATCAGACGGGAAAAACATTCACGGAATGTGGCAAATACGAGAAACACAAATTCTATTTCACAGTGCATAACAATGAGAAGTTTTATAAATCTAGGAAACCCAAGCCCTTGTTCAAATGGGATAAGAATACAAATCTGAGAAGCTCAATTCTATTCCTATGGACGGAAAGAGTTCTATATCAGATGTGATACGAATACGCAAATGTAGGTAATTTAAGAAATTCAAATTTGATTTAAAAAATATTAAAATGTGAAATTGTTCAGATTTAATATAGATGAGCCGTTTCAAATCTTAGTCTAAAATATAATAAACAAAGTTATGTTCAAATGTGGAATGCCCAACTTCTAGTTTAGATCGAGAAAGAATAAGCAATGTTAAAAGCTGAAATATTATATTGTGGTTCAGATCAGATAAGAATAAGCAAAGCTTAAATTCTTCTAGTTAGTATTCCGTTTTGTGTACAGTGTTAAAAACCTGAGAGACAATGTTACAAATCTGAGACACACATTCTGGTACACAATGGAATAGAATAAGCAATGTGGCAAGTCTGAGAAATTAGTTCTGGTTTAGCCGGAATTAGCAAAAGCCATGTTGGAAATCCCAGGAAGCCTCTCACGTTCTGGACTAGACAATACATAAGAATAAGCAATTTTACAAATCTATTCACATTCTATCTCACATGGAATAAAAATAGGAACTATTACTGATCTAGGAGATCAAGTTTTAGTACAGAGAATAACAGAAGAAGCATTGCTACAAATAAGAGAATGCCAAGTTTTATCCTAGAAGGGGGATAATAACAAAGACTGGATTGTTTCAGTTCTACTGTTATACAGTTTTGCTGTCAGAAATCTGAGCAACAATATTACAAAGAGAAGCTTCAGTTCTAGTGAACATGAAGCCGGGAGAAGAAAAGGAATGTTAGATCTGGGAAGCTCAAAATCTGACTTATTTTTACGCTCAATTTTTTTTTCTTTTGATTGGTGTTTTATGTCGTACTCAAGACAATATATAAAAAATTCGACTTGAATATTAGATAAAATATTTGAAGATCCCAGATTAAACATCGGTAATGACGTCACAGCATTGTCCTAATATCGATCTTTTTTCACGAATCGACGGTTGATGTTGTTAGAATGGCCTGTGAAGACTTTCGCTGAATGTGTATATTGGCTACTTCACTGAAATTGGAGTTGATTTCCTGTGCCTGATATATAAACGTTAAGGCTTCTAGCCTGGCACCTATATGTAACTCATAAGGCTACTGGGGCTATCTAGACGAATGGTTTCCTTAGGCGTAAGACTCTTGCGTTACAGGACCAAAAGACACATTACCGTCATTGTCTTCCATATCTCGCGCATAGTATGTTGTGGCGACTACACCTACAGAACCATACGGGACTTGCTCAGTAATGTGCAATTTTTATGCACATAATATACACCGGACCATAGCCGCACAGTTCCATGCAGTTACCACGCTGTACTGTATAGCTACTTTGCCGTATCGTAAGGTTTGAACTGCGATGACTTTCTCATCAGTACCTCTCAGATAACATATAGTGCCATGCAGATTAAGTTTTGCAGTTATTCGACGACAAATGATTCACAAAAATATCGTCTAGCACAAATCTAAAAGAACTTTGAAAAGAAAAAGAAAGAAAAGGCCTTTGCTCATCCTTTGCATTACACTTCCTTAACACAAGCGTACCAACAATGTGAAATTGTTTGTGGAATGCATTACTGCTCCTTCACACGCAACGCGTTACTGAAAGCGCAACCTCCAACAAAAATGTCAATTAACTGAATACAGGCTCCGGTATTTGCCTAGTGAACAAGCCATTGCTAAAACCAAAACTTAAACCAAATGGCTAATGTGTTGAAATGTGTATTTTTTTTAAAACCATGATAAGAATATGGAGTTTGTTGTGATAAGACAACAATTAGCTAACAGTATTCCTAATCTGCGAAGCTCAAAGATTAAAAGAAATTATTTTATAATGGCTTAAAATAATATTTAAATTGTGGCAAATAATGAAACTAGTATTTCAAATATGTCATAATAATGATTATCAGTGATATTTTAGATATCAAATCTTGAAATTATTATTTCAAAAATGAAATATTATTGATGGCTTTTATTGTCATCTTTTACCTACAAAAAATACCACACGATTACTTAGTACCAATGTGTTATCACACTATAAATATATTTACCAAGTTTAGGCAGCACATTTCAGTCGTTATCAAGTCGGCTAGTTGCTAACATATTTCTCGATAAGTGTGTGAAGAAGTAATTAACCTCCGTGTGTTCCGAGGCGTGCTTTGAGCATGTTTACGTCGTATGTGCCAAACGCGGTAAAACAAACATGGCCGACCCAACTGGCCCCCAACCGCTAATGTCGTGAAACAGTAATTAAACAGTCGCAATCGGCTTGGCATATTTAGTATACACTCATTAATGTGGACAGACGCAAGACTCCTGCGGGGTACAGTCTGTCATCCTTAAGCATTATGACTAGGTAACATTGGCAAAATGACAAAAAGTTCTAAGGGAAATGCCGTAAATAAGTATTTTTCAATGAAAAGGTTATTTTATTTTAACTCCACACTCGAGCATTTTTCACTTATACGACTGTGGTTTGTAACTGGTGTACACATGGTAAAACATTGAAATTTGGTAAACTTCCCCAATGTGATGTACAGATATTGAGACCGAAGATCATTCTGGTGGAAGACAAATGGTCTTCAACAAAAGTTTGACGGAGCAAAGGACCCTTTAAGAATCATTCTCACAAAGTCCTCATAACGAAAGCAGGGAAATCTACAAACTCACTGTCCAAGTTTGAGTTTAAACACACACCCCGTGTATTCTATCGGTACTAGACCAAAACTAGTTCAGTATGAAATTAAAAGAATAAACAAATAACTTTTCTTACCATCAGTCAGCCAAGCAGATAATATGCTATTTATAAGCTATTATTTGATTTTTGATGAACGTAAAAATTTAGAACCTCATTGCGATGCTTCCTTTATGATCATGGCAGCTAAATCCGCTGCAAGGTTATCTTCACATTGTCACATCGCATTTTCCTATGTATTTCAATAACCAAAAACGTAGGGTTTAAATCAGATTTTACTTCAAGAAGAGCTTTGCTTCAGTCAGCTATATGTAACTTACATAAAGCATGCATTTTTCTGCCAGGGCAAAAATGGAGCATGTTTTATTTAAGAGTGACTAAGGAACATTGATTCTTACCTGATTTCTGGACGATGTGATCTTTTTGTTATTCGTTTTGACCCCGTTTGCTCCACCGCCCGGGGTTTTAGGGATGGTGTTGGAGAGAAGGATACGGGCTATGAGACCGTACAGGACTGTTGTTATCATGAGAGGGATGACGTAAAACACTATTAAATCGGACATGTAATACACGACGTAGGAGCCTCGTTGTTTAAGGAATCCACATCGCTGGATGTGGGTCCCGTCCTCATATACTGTGTACTTAATTGAAGTTAGGGCCATCCACGGGGCACAGTAAACAATAGCGAACAGCCACAGGGCTGCTATTATACGTTTTGCTCTTTTTACAGTGCACATTGTCTGGGCTTTCATGGGATGGCATATTGCGATATATCGCTCCACTGTGAAGGCAGTTATGGATAAAGCCGAAGCAGACGATCCAAGGTACTGAAGAAACACTAGAATAGGACACATACCACTGCCCCATATCCACTGATCTATCTGGAAGAAGTATTCCGGAATCGAGGGCAATGTAGCCGAGATAAGAACAATACAATCAGCAACAGCCAGACTCAAAAGGTAGCAGTTTGTCGGTGTGTGCATGGTACGTGTTCTAGCGACAACAATTACCACCAAAATATTCCCTAGTAATCCGACGATAAAAATGACAGAAGCAAAGAACACACCGACGATCCTGTACGGCGCAGTGTAGAACATCGGCACGGAAAAGTTCCCTTCTGTCAGGGAATCGTTCACTGAAATCACCGTGTCGTTTTCCATGTTTTAAGATTTCCAATCAAGAATTTCAAATCTTTTATGGTTTTAACATTTTCGGAACTTCAATAAAAAATTCTCCCCATGGCACGATGGAAACCTATGAAGGATCCTATATTGGTCCTCAATAAAGTGAGCGCTTAGCGATACCCTAACCTAACTATTGAATCTTTTCGACTGCCCAGATTTCATTTGACATCAAATTCTTCGAATCTCTCACAACTTCATCTCATCTTCACACGCGTTTGTAAAGAATCGGACTTAAAAATCCGGTATCTGTGTTTCTCAATAGTTTCCCCAACAAGTGTGCGTGTTGGCTGTGCGCGGCTGTCTTGGATGCTAGGCGCTTGCAGCAGACGATAGGCTCTCTGGTGTTCTAGGAGACAGCGTGGTGTGCCAGGCTCGATCAACCCTCGATCAATAGCCAGTCCTCGTCGTGGCCGAATGTTTAATACTCCTGTAACGACTACGTTCTCTCTTGTCTGCTGCGCTCCAATGAACCCAAGCTCCTACATCGATAGCCAGATCCCAGAAAATACGAGCTTTGAGAAACAAAAGCAGAAATAATCATCACAACCAGGCAATACAGATGATTAAAAACACATTTATATAAATCCAAACTCATAAAAATAGGTTTCACGATAATCTGAGTATAACAGGCTTGTCGTGTCAAAATGACTTTTGGGTAGGCTACACTGTAGTGTGAACACATACGCGCTCAACAGCCACTCCAACGGTAACTGGATATATCTAATCTATAAGTTACACTAGTTTCGGATAATTATTTATTGACTCTTTTGCCGGATGCTATCTTTGGAAGTATGTGACATACCAGCTGGTAATTATATTCTTGATGGTATTCATATTTGACATGTTTGTCCCTGCCTCTGGAGCGGGTTCTCCTGATGTTGCCTGGAACACTGATGTAATTTAGAGCGCCGTTTCCTCCATGTGTTATTCAAGGAATATAGTATTTTAGAATGTATATCTACAAAACCAACAAGTTTCTGTTGGTTAAATGTGAGGACAATAAACTGAAGAGGCGGGATTTTCACCGTGAGTATTGTCACCTATCCAACTCTCATCGCTTTTCTAGTTTTACTCCCAGTCCTATCAATGTCGTAGCTTTACAGTGTATACAGCAATATTCTCCAAATCTGTGATAAGTGGAAAACACCTCAAAAGAATGATATACCTGGCACCTCAGCCACCAAATCGAATACGTATCACCCTTTTCCGATAATTAGTATGGCCAGTGGTTGCAACTTCTACACAGAACAGGGGTTTTTCTTTTAAGGGAATGACATCTAATCGAAGATGCAGCTGTTAGGAAATACGAGCAGGTAAACAAGTATTGATCCAAAGTACCGCGTCGAGGAGCGGAGTGAAGGAGAAGTAGAGAGGGTGGTGGGTGATTACATTATTAACACACCAAGCTATATGCACATGATTAATATAAATATCTTATAAAAGCGTCAAGAGGATGTGTGACATGACAAATACCCTTGGGGGTGGGGGAGGGGGCGCATGTCTAAAGGCAGTCATACGCTGTGTCTAATTATAACGACCTTCATTGAAACACTTTAGAAACGGATCACCTTCCACCCACCCCACGGCTCAGTATTAACGATTCTGCTAACCACTGCATGACAAAGGTTTATTCCACTGGGCTCAGTTACCTTGAAGTGAGCTAGAATTTCTTGTCAATATAGATATACGATTTTCTACGTCTTGTTTCACAAGCTTCAGGCAATGTATACAGAAAAGCACGCGCGCATTTCTAAAAGAGATGTACTTTCTGTACAAAACTAGGGTTCTGCTTGTGGACTTCGAATATCCAAGGCCAGGGCACTTTGCATTGTTTGCAAATAAATATTTTTAAATGTGATGACAACATACTATTGTAAATAATTCTAGAACAGAGATTCCTAGTGAATGTCAATTAACATAAATGTATTTCTACCCATTTGTGCTTAAGTCGTGGTGCTAGGGGTTCTTTTAATTGTTACTACATGTATTAAGCATTGACTTGAGTAGTTAAAATAAAAGCCTAATAGGTAAATTAACAAGAAGCCAGATTTGCCGGTTATGTGCCTTTTGCCAGCTACCACGCTGTCGTTGCGGTTTAGTTTTTACTCTCCATGCTGTACATATAGCCTTCTGTGTTCTAAACCTACGTGACGAGTGTACTATTTTCTCGAATAGACATACCTTTCTTATGTGTTATGCACGGTTACTTTTATAGCGACCTTCTTCCAGTAGGTATATCGTGGCGAATATAGAATATTTAGGTCTATATCTACGTCTCTCTTTCAACAATCGAACTCAGATCTATGATTGTATTATAATGCAGACAATAACGGCATGCATTACGGTACCGTATTGATTTGTTTAGTTGATCGGAGCTTTTTGCAATAGTACAGAATATTTAGTACATGCGTCTTTTGCATGCAGGGAACTGGGTAGAACTCAGATAGAAATAACCTCTACATTTCGCCAGGACACTTTCTCGTCTGACGAAAGAATAGATGGTTCACGTCAAACGCCACATTGGCGATATTCCAGCCATATCTTGGCGATTGGCGCAAGATATCCTAAACTTACATTTGATATGTTGCAAAATACCATGTCTGAACTTTTAAAACGACGTCTCTTCATTTATTTCAGGAGGCTTGTCAAGTACCTTGCGAGTTACGGTGGCGAGCTGTGGTGGTTTGCTGTTGGCACCCTAGTTCCTCCACCCATCAATCTGAGTGCCGCCGTATAAATGAAAAATCCTTGTTTTTGGTTACGGCGTTAAACATCAATCTTACAAATAGATAAAATAAACTGGGTATAATAATATTCCAAGTATTTAAATGGACAGGCCCACAGGAATTATGGAGAAAAGTTAAAGACTGGACATATATAATAAAGCCTTTAGGCTACTGCCTTTGAGTCCAATTTGAAACGTTGTATAGTGTGTTCTTCAGTGAAGAAGGTAATCAGACAGAAGTGGTATAATGTCACTAAATAACGTAATTAATGTCAATAGCGACTTTGGATTTTTGAAAAGCACAGTTCCGTTGTATAGCTGTGGACTGAAAGAAAAGTCATTTTTATAAAGTATTTGTGTTACAGAGGGCAGTGTGAGAAACCACTGGTTACTTTATATTGTCTATTCATGGCGAGTTTTATTCAATAAAATCAATCTTTCGCGCCTTCAACGCGCAGATATAGCATCGAGCTATATATAGCCTATAGGCATGGAAAAAAGACAGCGTGATTCCCTTGTGGTTGCATTAAGACAAGGGATTGACGTCTAGTTGTAACGAGATCTCGTCACTTTCCGGTATAAGGCTGTGCAACCTACCTCTCATTTAACGGTACTTACTGCCTAAGTACGCTAGCCGCAGAAAACAGGAATTCGGGTTCTCGTTCTGACTCATTCCACTTGAAAGAAGACCATCTTTCAATAAAGTATCTATCATTTAAAGGCATTTCTTTCGAAATGAATAAAGTGCCAATAACATTTTGGACCATGTTGAACAAGCTGAAACCCAGTGACGCTTTTGAATTGAATGTGCGTAAAATGGCCTCTTTGATTTATTGTCTATAGTTTATTTAAAAGTGGTTTCCTTCCGTAAACTTGTGAATCTCGTTGCAAAATTGCGTGGATATATATGATTGAATAGCGTTCTTACCACGCGGGGCAAAGCTTTAATGGCACAATGGCAAATATTTAGTCTACGGACGCCTGGTTTGCGACGGAACGACGAGCCAGAATACGATTATTCCAATATTAGCTTAACGAGGTGTGAAATTAAACACGGAGACATCTCACCAACGAATGACCGATGATATGTATTATTCAGCATCTATGGCGTTATTGAAGCTGATGTGATTGTCTCGACTCGCAGTGCCCAGAAGAGCTTTACAGACCGACATTGCAAATGTTAATGTGTTAAATTTAAAGTTAATCTGTTAAAGAATTGTCTGTTATCTGAGTGATGCTGGAATGTATTCTGTATCCAACATCATATTCTGTTAGTCTACAGAATCGTTATGTTATGAGAGAGAGAGAGAGAGAGAGAGAGAGAGAGAGAGAGAGAGAGAGAGAGATGAGAGAGAGAGAGAGAGAGAGAGAGGAGAGAGAGAGAGAGAGCGTTCGGGCGTAAGCAAAACGTTCTTTACACGAAACGAAAGCATTAACAAAAAACCCGTTAACAAGACAGAGTACTGATCATATAGTATAGCGTTGTACCCTGGATTTTCACTCCATCTATTATGCGTAAGTGTTACAAGCTTACTTTTCCCTCTTCTAACAGATGGTTAACATCATGTACCATATGCGTGTATAGAGTTACACTTCTACATGTTAGGCTCTGATTGATTGAATCCTTGGAGATACTACAATCAAATGCGCACGTATTTGGGTCGGTGCCAGACTGCCGACAAAAAGCTGCAATTCTTCCAATGCAGACCAGTGTTCAGTGTATGGTTTGCCAAAAAATAAAACCCATTAAATAGACTTTGCATCACAACAGACAGCTAGAATGGTATTGTTTGTGAAAGTTCCGAACAGAATCTGGGCGTTTTCCACTTTTAGTTAACTGTAACAGAAATTTTTATTTATTACTAGTGTCTCTAATATCACCGTGTTTTATAGAAGGACTTATATACAATCCCGATCAAATTTATCATAATCCTGCGAAATATATGTAGTCAAACGCAATAAATCCAAGTATTTTCAGTTTTTTGTTACCTGTAAAAGAAAACGTCTATTTATTAGTAACAATGAGCTCACGTGAGGTACGTGCGTAACCAAAATTATCAAAGATTAAATATTGGGAAGGTAAGACGGCAATTGTAACGTTAGTCAGATCTTACCGTTAGGCTTAAATTTACTGACTCTCAGGTATGAGATCTAAATAGGTCCAACTAACCCTACTTAAATCCAGAACAGGCAAAATGAAGTAGAGCATAGGAAAACGGCAAGATAAGATTGATATGAAAACATCACCTAAAAAAACTGCTGTCTAGTACTTACGATCACAAATAGACATGTATATATAGTGTCCTGATATTTGGAAATGATTTTAATTTCACAGTGTTCGTAGGAAAACTTGAACTTTAACCATAGTAAGAACGATTGATATAAAATATAATTAAGACGTGAAGCAGAGGAAAAGACCAGAGTAACGGACCATAGCTGGCAAATTTATCTCACTTAGGGTGTGATAGCTGACAAATGGCACACGTAACCGATGTAACACGGCCTCATGTCAGTTTACTTCAGTTATGGTGTGGTAGCTCACAAATGGTCACACGTAACCGATGTAACACGGCCTGTTGACAATTTACATCAGTTAGGGTTCGATAGCTGGCAAATGGTCAGACGTAACCGATGTAATACGGCCTCATGTCAGTTTACCTCAGTTAGGGTGTAGTTGCTGGCGAATGGTCAGACGTAACCGATGTAACACGGCCTCTTGATAATTTACCTCAGTTAGGGTGTGGTAGCTCACAAATGGTCACACGTAACCGATGTAACACGGCCTCTTGTCAATTTACTTCAGTTATGGTGCGATAGCTGCAAATGGTCAGACGTAACCGATGTAACACGGCCTCTTGTAAATTTACCACAGTTAAGATTTTATTCTAACTGTTCATGTAACTGCATAAATAGCTGTAATTTACACGCCCCCGTAGCACCATGGAATGTAGTGTGGTACTTGACAAGTGATCACAGGCAACCGGTGAAATCCTACCTGTAGTCAATTTACCTTAGGGTTTTATTCAAACTGTTCACGTAAATGTTTAAATAGTAGCAACCCACACCTTTTCTAGAACCATTGCTTAAACAGAATTATGTGAAAAGAATATGCAGGGATGTTATTTGCTGAACAATTGTTACTGCGTTAACAATTAGACATTATGCGTAACCTATAGATTGAAGAGAAAGGATGTGACCAAGGACTAGTTCGCAAAGGAACGTGCATGTAACTACTATATTCATGTGATGCTTGGCAGTACATGATGGTAAAATAACGTTGTCCTTCTCACATTATAACTGCAATATTTCTGTAAGGCAGTTAACGAACAAGCACATCAGTTTACATATTAATCTACATCTCTGTGTTTACGGCGCTCAACATAACGGTACATAACTTATATAACGGCGGTTAGCTTTATCGCTTGATGAAAGAAGAGTATCGGAAATAAATCACCGTCTTTCGCGAGATACATGACAAACTCCTTCACTCTGAGTCGGAGCCGATACAGCTAGAGCTGGATTAGAATACACGATCAAATAGGTTAAAGGCCTACTAGTCGCAGGGAGCCATGTCTTCAGACATCTTGGCCAGCTAGTGAGGCCTCTGTAGACGATCCGAACTACGGTTTTCAACACGCCGTCTTGACGGGTATTTTTATGCTAGTTATCTTGCTTCCTGCCTCACCGTCTTCCCCCGAGGTTTCACACTGGAAATGTTAACAAGTAAAGTAATAATAAAACACAGGATATATTACATAACCAGGGAGGAAATGTATAAGAAAGTAATAACCGAAGAAATAATTGCAGAACAACGGCTTTCGTGGGAAGATCTGGGTAAGTATACGACTAAGTTATGCCTTGGAACTCTAACATAAAATGTCTGCAGCAAACATGACTTCTTGAACATTTTCCATATGTCGGCATGGAGCGTCCTTGAAAAAAGTCGGTTACGATTTAATGCTGGCTGATCCAAATAGCAAAAGCTACCTATAGCTTTTGGCTTTCCTGTGAAGCTACTCGTGCTTTTATTGGCCTTGTTATATTCTGTACGGAAACATGGATATGATATGTTCGAAATAACACTGAAGGCTACCTACAATTTAAGGCCAAACTATTTGGGGTATAGAGGAGCCCATAGAAGCTATGACTTTGCTTGAGTTCACTTTCGAATTTCATCGTCCCGCAAAGCAAAGATTCTGGTATTGTTATCTCTGAGGTATAACGGACAGACAGACGGAGGAAGCATTGAGCCTTTACAAATAGCGCTGATACGGAATAAGGACTTTGATTGTGTTTGTTTTTCGAGTCTGAGGTTTTCCTGTTTAAACACAGTTTAAACACAATTCATTGGAGCGCAGGTAAAGTAGTGGTATACGCATTATCTTCTTACCCGGTCTGCCAGTCACAACAGCATTCAGTACATTTACCTAAGACCATAGTTAATAGTATTTCGGTTATACCAGGAAAGCAAAATGCCCGGGATCATCCACCCAGCTTTGGCAAGCTGCTGCCCAACTTTCCCACATAAGGCGTATAGATGGGCATATTGCTGGAAGACAACTGGTTTTCAACAAAGGATAGAGAGGTGCCAGGTCCATAATCGCCAGACCAATTCCCAAAATGATATATAACACAAACCACAAAAGAACTAAATATATAAAGTACGAAAATAGGTCGGAATCATGCAAAGAGATGTCGTCAATAGATTTCAACTATGTTGGAAAAGACGCCAGGCAAGTTCAAGGCGACTGAGTGAAATCAGTATTCAAATCGTGTACCATACTGGAATATAAGTTGTCGATAACAAATATTTATCCAACTTGGCAACTTAATTCAATACGATGATCATACAGTACCTAGCCCCAGGTTAAGCGAAATTAGACACAACCATGAAGCAGAGCGCCAGAGAAGGCACAGCAAACAGTGAGAGCGGGGAAATCTGCAAATTCCTTATGCACGGCCGGGTTTGAAGCAGCATTTCAGGTGTTCTAGTCATTGAAAGGCAAGTGAAAGCCGCTTACAGAATCAGCCACGAGCCATGCCTCATTTATGGAATGTTCAACAATAACCACACAGAAAAAAGGTGAGAGACTGGAATGGTCACTGTGATTCTGCTCGCTTGTTCGCGACCAGGCGATTCCATCAGTTTTCTGGAACATTCTGCTGAAGAGGTCAGCGTATATACATGAGTGCAGTCCACAGCAGTTGACGTCTGAATTAATGGACAACGGCGAGATATTCGTGGTCAGTAAATTAATGTCAGTAAATTAATGACAACAAAAATTGTCTGATATTTCTGACAAGTCAAAATACAGTACAACTTTATTTACCTGCAGTACGAAAGAGTTCGATCTCTGAGGCCACTTTCACAAAACTTCGTAAGTCATATTTCTCGTAACTTTTTTCATAAATGACGTTGTCTAGGCTACAGTATCATAAGACGACGTCAGCTACGAGAAAAGTTACAAAAAATTGATTTACGAAGATTTGTGAAAGAGGGCCCAAAACTGCCCTATTGGTTTATATCTGGTCATCTGCCAAAGGCTTCCCATTACGGAGGTTCAAGTAGGAATACAAACATGAATACCCCTTCAGTGAAATGAAAATTCTAATTTTCCAATCCAGTGTCAGACCGCAGCCATGTGATGTAATGGAATCACCGGGATGTGATATCATAATAATGGATAATTTGTATGTTGTTCCGCTGTTTGTCTCGTGACAGGAAATAGAGATAGACTGAATTGAGCGGACAGTCTTTACCACGATTTAAAGCTTGGGATGTTCCTGGGTATTGATGTATATTATACACTGAAAAAATGAAAAATATCAAATATTTCTGAAGTGATAGAGAATGTTCCTGTAAAACCGCGAAATAAATTGAAGCATTTCATAGCACTGTTGAACTTAATTGCCATCTGGTGTTGTAATTTGGTTTATGAGATATAAAACATACCTAATCGATAGATTTGCTCGTCATCTCAGTTTATCCTACCCGGCCTTACGTGGGTCCTGGGTTTCCCCCTGGCTCTACCCGATTTCCTTCCACCATAATGCCGTCGTATAAGTAAAATATTTTAGAGAAGGGTGTAAAACACAAGTCAAATAAATAAAATAAAATCTACTCAGTTTATTCTGATTTCGCATTTGAGAGCTGTTTCTCTATCCTGTCAGGTGTTTTTTCACTTTTGCCTTTTTCTAATCGAGTTGAGTGAGTGAGTGCTTGGGGTTTAACGTCGTACTTAAAAATTTTTCAGTCATATGTCGATGAAGGAGTCTTTAGAGTGTATATAATGAGTCTCCTTGTTGCAGGACGGATTTTCACCGGTTATCTTCACTGAGACGACTTACCGAAAGGAAGCCATAATGGGGAGCCATTATACTGATATGGATCAACCAGTCGTTGCACTTCTCCTGAATGTTGAATGCCAAGCGAGGAAGCTTCCTCTTTGGTCTTAGGTGTGACCCGACCCAGGATTGACCCTGGATCTCCCGCCCTCGGTCAATCGAGTTGATTATTCGCTGAGCATTATTGAAAGGATGAGAGCCAAAGTGCTTTGGAGTCGCAAATTCTTTATATATTGTACTGTTGTCAGCACTAGTCTTATTTGTATTTGATAAAAACTAACCCTTCCTGTAATAGAATAACAGTGGTTGGTTTCATCATCAGACAGTAGACACACTTAACATCAGGTGAATTGGTGTAGCACTGGTCCATTACGCTACCGGACAGCAGACAAACCTAAACTCCGGGGTTTTGCTATAGCAGTGGTCCATTACGTTACCAGACAAACCTAATCTCTAGTGTATTTTAGCAGTGGCCCATTATGCTACCGGACAGTAGACAAAGATACCTGTGGTGCATTGTAGCAGTGATACCATTACGTTACCGTACAGCAGACAAACCTAGTCTCTGGTGTATTGTAGCAGTGGTACCATTACGTTACCGGACAGCAGACAAACCTAACCTCTGGTGTTTTGCTACAGCAGTATCCCATTACGTTACCGGACAGCAGACAAATCTAACCGCTGGTTTATTGTAGCAGTGGTCCATTACGATACTAGGCAGTAGCCTAACCTCTAGTGTATTGCTGTAACAATGGTTAATTTCATTACGTAACTGCAGACAACCCTGACCCTTGCTGTGGTGTATTCTTATTGTATTGAGTATTGTATTGCAAAGCTTGATCTTATTACCATTCTGTAGACAATCAGGGGTTGATTATATTACCAGTCCGTAGACATTCTGGGGTTGAATATATTACCAGTCTGTAGACAAACTGGGGTTGATTATATTACCAGTCCGTAGACAAACTGAGGTTGATTATATTACCAGTCTGTAGACAAACTGGGGTTGATTATATTACCAGTCTGTAGACAAAATGGTGTTGATTATGTAACCAGTCTGTAGACAAACTGGGGTTGATTACATTACCAGTCTGTAGACAAACTGGGGTTGATTACATTACCATATTATATTATATTATATTGAGCCTCCGTGGCTCAGTCGGTTAGCGCTCTAGCGCAGAGTAATGACCCAGGAGGTTCTCACCAATGCAGTCGCTGTTCAAGTCCAGTTCATGCTGGCTTCCTCTCCGGCAGTACGTGGGAAGGTCAGCCAGCAACCTGCGGATGGTCATGGGTTTCCCCCCGGGCTGTGCCCGGTTTCCACCCACCAAAATGTTGGCCGCCGTCGTATAAGTGAAATATTCTTGAGTACGGCGTAAAACACCAATCAAATAAATAAATAAATAAATATTACCAGTCTGTAGACAATCTGGGATTGATTATATTACCAGTCTTTAGACAGACCACAGCCCTGACTATTTACTAATACCCATCTTCTTCTTGCTTGCATTCATTATCACAGCAATTCAATGGTGATTTGCCCGGTATGCAATATCATAAATATGGCCTATGCAATCTATCGTATTACGTAATACACATTTTAACACACTAGAGAAATACACTGAAAAACAATTCTGATCTTGAATACACAACTATGGAGTTTTTTTTAATCTTTCAAGTGGAAATATCGGTGCAAATAATATCAGATGTTATTAGGTTTATCGGGGTGAAGAGGGATATGGTCGATTGTGTTATCATTTTGATCCTAACTTTTTCAATTACATTAGTAATTACTGGATACAGTTACAAACAGCTGTTGCCAGTTTCAGAAGATGGATTTACTTGATTAACCTTGAAAATGTAAATCTGGGACTAGGTGAATACCACTGTTCGCGCTTAGCTAAATGTGGAGAGATAGACGACTGCGAGGAAAGTAAATATTGATTCATATTTACTTGATATATTATGTTGGCGCAGAAGCCTTATGGACATGTTGTAAAGTGACACTGCAAAAAGCATTGGACAGATCATTGCAGATGAGCGATAATGCTGACTGGTAGAGTGGTTATTTTTACGTAATCAAACCTGTAAAAGTACCACGTAAGAATCCAAGCAGTAATTAACTGAAATTCTAGCAAAGCCACGAATGTTCGTCGTACCACAATTGTGTTAGTAGCTGTTTAAAATACTAGCCACTCCATAATAGAATACTGTCACTAGCACGTTAATATTCTATCCATATATGTGTTACTATTCCACCGCTACATGATTATAATTATCACTATAATTATTTAATTTATTTATTTATTTCATTGGGGTTTTACGCCGTACTGAAGAATATTTCACATATACGACGGCGGCCAGCATTATGGTGGAAGGAAACACAACAACAATCCGCAGGCTGCTGCCAGGCCTTCCCACGTATGGCCGGAGAGGAGGTCAGTATGAGTTGGATTTGAACTCACAGCGACCGCATTGGTGAGAGGCTCCTGGGTCATTACGCTGCGCTGACGCGCTGACAAACTGAGCCACGGAGGCCCACGAATTACTACAACCGTATCATTCTGACAGTACAACTATAACATTCTAGTACTATATAACAATTTTAGAGTTTTACCACTGCAACCGTTTATTTTTGCGGTAGGCCAACCACCCGCTAGCATTATAACGTTATTTGCAGTAGAACAACGAAGCAATGCACTGCAACATCATAATTTTAGTAGAACAACAATTTAGCTCTAGCACTAAAACATTATAGTTCTAGCACTAAAACATTATAGTTCTAGCACTAAAACATTATAATCCTAGCAGTACCGGATTATTTCTGTTTTTCTGTTTTGGACTTTTTACTGGATAACATATTCCATAGTTATTACTGCACACTGTATATCAACCTTATTTTTGATGTACCCACCTACCAATCACATAACTAAATAAAACCATGCACACATCTGGCAATAAAAGTTATAATTCACTAAACGAAGGAGGCTTAAAACGACTTGCACTGCTGTGTCCATGGAGAATTGGACCGGTGTACTGGTTTCAGTTAATGTGAATACCCAAGGGTCAAATATACAACGTTTTAGTTTACGTGAATACTAAAGGGTGAAACATACAACGGGGATACTCGAGTGTCAAATATACAGCGTTGTGTTTTTCCCGTCCAAATTTTCAAACGCATACAAAAAATTCCGCAAGCAAACACACGCGTCCTTGTTTTCATACATACTGTCGGTAACTGTTAGATGCCCGCTGTTAATTGATAAACTCTAGTCGCTCGGCGTATATCCCGGTCGTAAGAGCACGTTCCCACCTCACCTAACAATATCCCCGTTCCCTACTTCACACACACCAACAAGTACACATCTCAGTTCACACTAGCTCATGTCGTTTCCCACAGGAACCTGCACTCTCACACCTCACCACATTCCGATCTCACCCCGTTCGGTACACACCCTTCACTTAACCCTAGCTAGCTCATACAGTTCCTCAGAGACATCTCACCGCAGACCATCTCGCCCCCTTTCGTACTCACACGTGCACGCACCCACGACCATGAATTCACCCTAGTTTGCCATGTTCTTCACACACACTAGCCTGCTCACATCACATCGTACCCCATCTCGCCCCCTTCCGTACTCATGCGCATGCACCTGAGACCATCAATTCACCCCAGCCCGTGCTGTTCCCCATCGCACCCATCTTGCCCCCTTCCGTACTCACGCCTATGTGCCTTCAGCCATCAATTCACCCCAGCCAGCGCTGTTCCTCATCGCACCCATCTCGCCCCTTCTGTACACACCTTCACACACGCACCTCACTTCACCCTACCCCGCCCCTTTTCAAAAACACTCTCCTCACCTTCCGATTCCACTTCGGATCCTGGTGTCCCCTAAAGATTTCCCTAAAGACATCTTGTGACACCTCAGTGATTTACCGTCAATAATAAGGGAACTGTTCGAGAACTGCGAGCAGTCAATCACTACAACGTCAAATAAAGCAGCTTTAAATGCCGGCCAGTTAGCAGTATCGGGGTGGGTGGGGAGTAAGAAATACGCCATTAGCACGTGTCCTCACGATCTTTTGGCAGCGCATGATTAAGTCGTCTTAGAAGGAGACAAACAGGCAGAGTTTATGTAACATCTGCTTTGAGGACGTGCTATACCACAGGTGTCTTGTGTTTTCCTTTTCGCATGAGCACAATTTATAGTCATACATGGCAAGGGGAGTGCTGCAGCCCAGGTGTATTCTGTTTTCTTGTCCCAGCGAATTGATGAACTGATGTGTAATGGTAACGGTTTTGTTTTTCTATTACAGATCATTATATGCTTTATTAATCACGTGACCAAACTCTCTTGCATTGTTTTAATGTGTTGGTATGTGAAATATGATGACAATGCAACATTTGAGTAATTCTAGACCAGTGACTTCCAAGATATTACAATTAAAATCACTGCAATTTTTGTATCTAATTCTCCTCGAGCCATGGTGCTAGAGGGGCGTGTTACTTGCTAGTAATACTATTTAAGCAACTACATAAACAGATATAATAAAACCATGACTGAAGTAAAGTGACAAGAGGCCGGGTGCCATCTTTTGCCATTTGCCAAGTATTACACTGCCTTCACTGGTCTGGTTTTCCTCTCTATTCTGATGTCCTTTATATTGCACATATCGCACATATCGTACAGATATAATTGTCAGAGGCATTTAATTGAGATAATGAAGGCGTCCGAGACGACACTGCTCTACACAGCCAAGAGGCCGCATGTTTTCCAATCCTGCTAGGCCACCGTGAAGCAGGACATTGAGCCATTGTTATGTCAAAAATGGATTGTAGTGTAACCTTTACAATGTTACAGTGTATACATTTTTATTGTCAAGTCAGACTCTTTTTAAGGTGACGTCATCATGATGAGCTGGAACAGGAACATTTGACGTCAATAAACTGACGTCAAGGTCCTGCTTCCGGGCGTATGACAGGTCCCCATTGTGCAACATGATGGATTGAAACACGGCGACTGATGTGGACCACTGCTTTGATTATGTTTGCAGAAGACAACATGCCTGCGACCAACTTGGTGAGTATATATGTACATCACAGCACACCGGACAACCCGGTTTCCTCCACCGGTAAGACTTTCCACTATCGTATAATTCAAAAAATCTTAAGTACGTCGTCAAGTTAGACTCTAATGAATAAATACAGGATATGGACAGCTTTGATCTCCGTATAACTCATCAGCATTTCCAAAGGCAGAAAAAAACCTGTTTAAATTCACAGGGCTTATTGCGAGCTCAGAAATATGAACTTTTCGAAGACAAACCTTCGCCGAAACAGGAACTGTAACAACACGTTCAGTTTCCAAGATCTAAGAGCTTTTTGCTTAGTCGCGACACGCCACGAGACAGACCTCTGTAAACAAGGCCAATCAACGAGATCACAGACGCTCTTCCCCGTTGACCAGAGACCGTAATTCACTCAGATCTCTTGTTTTTCTTCTGCCCCCCCCCCTCTCTCTGTCTTCTAAGGATTCCAACTGATAGCTTTTCAACACGAACAACAGGGAGAAAGGGAATAACCTACGTGGCTAATTGACCTTCAAAGGCATAGTCCACGCCCATTTAAACCAGAAAGATGCCCGCGTAAAGAGAAGAACATTAAAAGTACATGCGCACTTCAGATGTATAAGTGATACCGAATTGATAGACCCAACTTAGCAATATAATTAAAGACTTACAGCATAGAGAGTAAGCTATGATAGTGTGATAGCTGGCAAACGGTCAAACGTAACCGGTGGAATACGGCCCCTTCCAGTTTCTATTCTGTTCATGTACAGGCATAAATTGCAGCAATTGCCACCATGACTTAAGCAGAATTAGCTACAAAAGGCAGCGATGTTAACTGAAATTAATTACACCGATCCACAATTCGTCTGTTAGATATCATGGGGCAAACATAGAATGAATTAATGAATGGATGAAAGATTTTTGTTTAACGCCAGATTCAAGAGAAGTAATTAGAACGAGAAACATTAATTACCTTTAACCTGAAAATCCAATATCAGGACCAAAATAAACCAATACGCATTTAATATCAACTAAAAACAAAAATAAGTCAAAATTCACAAACCTTATTAAATATATTTTGCATACAGTACCTTAATATGTTTAAAATATCAGTAAATATTTAACTTAAACATCTCCAGCAACGCAGTTAAACCATGGAATAGATTAAGTGGTCAGGGCCCCATGGAGAACACTAATCACTTAGCCCACACAGGAAATCTCTAAATTATTCGCCTTTTACGGCAAACTTGCTTGGAGGACTGAGGTTCTATTCTTTTATCACCCCGGAGACATCACCAGGGTAGAGGATGACACACTTGGAATCGATTTTAAAATGTCAACACAGAAAAATCGTCAAAAATGACGAAGAAAATCATTTCTAAGGTCTCACCTACCGTGACATTGCAGAAATAAATGTGGTATGTTTGATTTCCGATAGAAATTAGGTTGTTGGGAAGGTCCATACGAACTGTCCTCAGAACTGTTTCTCTATAATCTCTCGGCGTGTACGCTATGAACTGCGACTCGTTCACCCCTAGTGTACCTGCAAGTAGGATGCCATCACGGCTTTATCTTCCTGTACCAGTCACACCTAGCGTTGCAAGCTCATCCCGGATCCACCACAACGTGGGAAACACGCAAGTGATAGGATAGCTCCGCGTCTGTTAGATCGCTCCGAGGTGCCAAATAAACGTCTTAGGCGGTAAAACAAACAACGATCAGTCCAATGCACAGCTCTTTAGCCAAGTGACTAGAGGATATGAGAGCATGGCGTTTTGCGTTGTGAGACTGTGGATATAACAAACGGCATAAGTCACTAACGCACAGCAGAATAGAGCTGGTACGGAAGTCTGGTGTTCACTACAAATGACAACGGATGCTGATTGAACGGCAGACAGACTGACTGGGTGACAGATTAAAGATAGAATCAGTTTTGCTAATCTGATGGATAAGCGCTCTAATGAAGGTTGTCACTTTAAGAGGACCATCGGAATTGCAAACGGCACTGCCAGACGTCACGGAATATTAGTGTACTGGACATATCAGCTATGAGACGTTAGGATGAACAGCAAGCGCTCATGTACCAGATTTGTCTCATCAATGAGTCACAATGTTTAGGATAAAAAAGACCCCAAAACCCGGTTAAAACAAAAGTTTTGCAATGATACTAACTAATGATACCCTGTCTAACAAAATCAACCTTTCGGGACAAAATGAGGGTTCTCCTGTAGAAGGCAATCATAGCTTAAGTTGTGTGTAACCATCACGGCAACATATGTTTTGAAAACGCGCTTTGTGCTAGCGGTCCTAGAAATAGCTCCAATATATGCTGAACAGAAAAGGTAAAGATTTTCCTCTTGAAAATACTGATCAGATTTTAAATTTGTTTTAATGTAAACTTTTGACAGTCCTTACTAAGTAGGTGAAAAAGTAAGTGATGAATCATGGCAGGTTTTGAAGATATATGTCAGCGTGTTATTTCAAAACTCCAACATGGCATTGGAAAACCTTTTTATATAGGCCAGTCTGTATTTTTGAAACCAATAAACAACTTCTGTCATACAACAGTAAAGTTTGATCCTTCAAAAACATTCCGCAGGTGTTTTTGTCACGTAAAAATGGAAACTATAAATTTTGTGAGAGATGATTAAACCAAATCCATGGAGTGACGTAAGGTTATATGCCATGAGTTCTGATGTTATCTGTTGTTTGTTTTTTTCATCCCGCATGTGTATGACCTATTGAAAAGGTAACTACTCTTGCAGCAATCCCTGTCCATGTTTGTCTACATGAATTTGTCAGTTCATCGATTTACTTCCTAGTTATTGGGAATATTGCAGGGGACCAAATGAAGTGCAGTGCCGAGTATGTAAAACGTGCGTAGTGCGCAAACTAGGCAATTATGACGACACAAAGGCTTTCAGCGGGTACTGCTTTAATTGAGATTTGTACACAAGCCCTACACCCATCAGAACTCCATAAGAGCTTAGACCCTGTATCACTTATTATGCCCTTGAACCACCAGATCTCCATAAGAGCTTGGTTTCAGTACACGGATCTTTATGGTATTCTAGAACCACCAGATTTGCATAAGGGATTAGTTCCAGTACATGGGTCGTTATGGTACCGTAGAACCATCAGATCTCCATAAGGGCTTAGTTTTAGTACACGTGTCGTTGTGATACCCCCAGAACAACCAGATCTCCACAAGGGTTTAGTCCGTTTTCACGAGCCCTTATGGTGCCCTATAACCATTATATCTCTCAAATCATTCTTGCATGTATTTCTCAAGGAAGGACTATGTTTTGCAATTCCATTCTGCAATAATTCCACCAAACTTGGTGAACTCACGGTGCAGAAAATGTAGACAAAAACGAGTTAAAGTTACAAGCGAAACATCATGGAAACACGTTAGATGGAGCGATTTTTGCCGTCACCTCCCATGGGTTGGTAAATAAAAGCTGACAAAACACTGTGCCGCCATCAATAATTGAGATATTATCTTCAGCTTCATATACACGTCAAATCATGGATTTCTGTTAGATTATGCATCGATTCGCAGCTTACCTCGATTTTCCCGTGGCTGTTGTTTTGACAGGTAAATGGATGGGGTATAGGGGAGAGCTTGAGCGTATTGGGTGCGCATATTTATTACCTATGAAAATAAACCGCTTTTTTTAGTGTAATGTTTATAATGAGACAGGAGCAGAATCATTTGGGATGTTTATGGCTTCCTGCTTCGTTGATGTATCTTGGGAACTGATACTATTGCAAGCTGTAAACATGAACTCACCAATGGTATCATTCCGACCTGTTAGCATGTACAAAGTCGCACAAACCAGACCCATGCAAATAAACACGCTGAATAAAGATCTACAGAGCCTCGCGGGATTCCGTGGATAGCCTGTTAGCTGTTGTTTCTCTGCCATCGCTATGAAAGGTGCGGCGGTTGTGATGGCACACCATCCTCATGGCCTTTATTTACAACTTCCAGAACAATCAAACATTTATCCGGAAAATGTTCAAATGTCTACCGTTTTGAATAATAAACAATCGGTCAGCGTATCGCCTAATATGCATTCGCATGGTGCAATTTATCATGCGAAAACGACTAGTTCAGTAAAAACAGAACAAGCTCTATATGCAATTCATTCGATTCCATTGTAGTCTGAATGTGGAAACAGACACCACAAAGCCTTGTATACGGCTATTATGGAGTTCGACTTTTAACTAATCTTTGCTTCTTTAAAGCATACATGAAAATACTTGGCTTTTATTTCTTAATATCAAGATTAAGATGTGGCCTACCATATAAAAGTACGAGAAGCTCTTCAGCTTTGCTCCTTGGATGTACAAATGACCCTGTAGTGGTCAATCCTAAACTTAAGTAGCCTGCTGTGGTAGGGCCCAAGGTGATATCGGTCAAAGAACTTTTTGATTTATTTATTTATTTGATTGGTGTTTTACGCCGTACTCAAAAATATTTCACTTATACGACGGCGGCCAGCATTATGGTGGGTGGAAACCGGGCACAGGCCGGGGGAAACCCACGACCCCGCAGGTTGCTGGCAGACTTTCCCACTTACAGCCGGAGAGGAAGCCAGCATGAGCTGGACTTGAACTCACAGCGACCGCATTGGTGAGAGGCTACTGGGTCATTACGCTGCGCTATCGCGCTAACCGACAAAAACTTTTTGGGAGGAGAACTCGAATTGGGACCACTAATCTGGTTCCGCCTTCCTCGTAGATTCATGGACTACGTCTTTTCCTAATGAAATCCCCAACCTAATCCCCGGCCAATGACGTAAAATTTGCATAGAATAAACGGGTTATTAATAATTATAAAATGTGGTAAAACATATATTTCTGTTTTCTTTTTTTTTTGTGGCATATCTTTCTTCAATTTCCAGAAACCATCTTTTTTTCGTCTTGTAGTGAACTTTTATGTATTCTAAAAACTGATTTCACAACAGCAAAACAAAAGAGGGGTCCATGCAGATTTACACGGGTATAGGCATTTCGTTTATTACGTGCTTCGTAACTCCATAAATAACCTTTCAATCTGGAATTCTTATAAGGCCATGGTATACACCATTTTATATAAACCGAAAACACGGTGTCGCGTCTTCTGTACCTAGACGTATTCCACTACCACTTTCTCTTTGAAAATGGCTTTAAAGCTCATCTGAATTGTTTCGTAATCAGATGAAAACAGCTGATTTAACGTTGAAGAAACGGGTGACGTCACAGTGGAACAGATGCCTTCTCGGGTGGTAGAAATATCTCGCCCTTGATTGGTTAAACCTGAGAGCATTTTCCCGTGGACGTTTTTGCGATGTTGTGATTATCCAACATCACAGTGACGTTTTTTAACTTTAAATCTGGCCTTTTTATCGATACATATATGTAGTTGGTTTCGTGTTGTCTTTTCGTTTAATTTCATTATGAATGTCCTTATAGCACTGAAAGCCACTCACTGTTTTCTGAGTTAAACATGTTCACGCCATGAGATGGCAGAATACTGCCTACGTTGCATCAAGCCATAATCATTCATTCATTAGGTATACAGCGGATACTGCTCAACACTCAATTAGCTGCGATTGTAATTTACCTTTATGGATTTATGTTTGGACTAAAAGCCTTGTTTATAATAAATTCATGAACTATTCGATACTTTTTGCATTTTGTCCGTGGGTTCGACAGCTCACACTATATGTGCGCGGCTTGGGGACAAGGTGCAAACATTACAATAACCCAGTTGTGTTGCTCTGAAAGGAAGAATGCATTTTCGCCGACAAATACAACAAACAACTGACGTCTATTGAGTTTACTGTGATCGACAAAATAATAAGCTAAAAGTCAGAGTGGTTGGATCTATCTTATACCTGGCAGTTTTTTCATACACTTGCGCTCATAATTTATTTACAAAGTTTAACACGCCAACAATTAATTTAATTATAGATGAAATAATCTCTATTAACTTGATTCAAGCTCTCAGTGCATGAACGGCTACACTAAAAAGACCCCAACGTCAAATAATATTACATTCCATAAATCTTACAAAACCTAATATGTGCATTGTCTTCATCAAAACCAATTTTGCTGCATTTCAATTACCTTAATGTTCCAGTAGATGCCACTTTTGGGCAAAGGGCCCACGATGACACGCTTTCCCTCTTTAGGCAATTGTGCGTTTGGTGTAAGCTTTTAGTGAATCATTGTTCAAGGTTTCCGTAGCTGTTGAGTTTACTGTGTCTGTTTCATGAATTCAGTGGTTATGGTAATAAAATCAAAAACCTATTTCATTGGCAAAAGGGTATTGAATCCTGCTAGTAAACTGAAGGTGCTAGAAGAAGTTGTTCTCGATCGTGTCTGATTTTAATATGAAAAAGGCCCACATCTCTGTTCCCTTATGTTCGGATATAAAAAACCAATACTCAGACCGGTCATCTCTGACAAAAACTTTACGTGGAAAAGTCAGCCTTTGCCGAAAAGGCACCATACAAAGCCAGACACCTGAATCGGAATGCCGGAAAGCCATGTTAGAAGGTTACTCTTGCAAGCGGAGAAGATCGGACAGGTCTAGCGTTCGAAATGAATCCTTTTTGAAGGTAACGGTATCCCATACTTAACATCAAGACGTGTGAATATGAATTAAATTCACTAACCAAGTACTACACGATAGGGATTTGTGCACTAAAGAAACAGTTTTCCAGAATTCACCTTGAGCCGTAGGCCATTGGCATGGTTATTTTTCTTATTTTTACTACATGTATCTGCCAGAAAAAAATGTTAGTTCTTGTTGCCTGAACTATTGCATGTAAACTAAGCACAAAAAAACAAACAAAAAAAAGCTGATTCAGACTGTCGAAATTAGGACAAAGGAAGGCGGCGTGGAAATGCTTACTCATATTACACCAGAGGCCCTGTGGATATCTTCGTGTCTATATTGTGCGGGATGTGATCGAAAACACGGCTTTGGTGAACAGAAAGCTATAATCCACGACAGGAGGGAAACTACATCATTTCATGTCCCTTTGTTGAACACCTTAAGGCACTGGTAACAGCAAATCCAACCTTAATAACTGTAACATAGCTTCGCATAGACGAACCGAGCAACGGAATCAATGTTTCTCTTATGTGTTTTTAAAGAAATTTCCTGTGAAATGTTCATGGTTTTTTACATAACGTATCAAATTAATCACACTCATATTGGAAAAAGCTACCATTACGTAACCTGAAGGTTAACACATTTGTGTTTCAATGGTACAGGAGTTGTACCGTAGTTATGGTTTGGTTTATTAATTTGTTTTTTGTTTAATTTTTGGTTAAATCTGTGATTTCACTTAAACCGCTGGTCAGTTTCATAGAAAAAGAGCCCCGGATTAAGTTAACAACTCTTTGGCACTTAATGGACAAACTTTCTCACACTTTCCAATCAAATCCTACCTCCATCGTGTAAAAGAAAAAGAACCCTTGACAATGGCGTTGAGCAAAATAAAATTTAAAAAAAACAAAACAAATAAATCAAGCATAGCTAACATCTTGTAACACTTGAATGATCTTGGGTACATATTTAAAAAAATGGTGACACCCAAAAAAGTTTTCAGTATTGTCAAGAATATCATCACGAGAACATAACGTTTAAAGGCATTATCAAAGGTAAAGCAGTAGTCAGCATTTGCAGAAAGTGCGAGGTCCCAGTCCGTTTCAAAACTATATATTCCAATATAGTCCAATATATTTATGCACATCAAACAAAAATGAGACACTTTCCGGCTGCGTGTAATTTGGAGGTTGCTTCCAAATGTTACGCAGTAGATCAATTCGGAAGGCGACAAACATTGTTTCCGGCGATTGGGTAACAGTCTATCTTAGTACGACCTTTCTCCAGGATATCACCTGCGTACGTGGGAAGGTCTGCAGCAACCTGTGGATGGTCGTGGGTTTCCCCTGGGGTCTTCCCGGTTTCCACCTACCATAATGCTGTCCGCCGTCGTATAAGTGAAATATTCTTGAGTACGGCGTAAAACACCAATCAAATAAATAAATAAAGGATATCACCTGTTCAAATGTCATCGACGTTCCTCCTACCCAGTAGCCATTATGACCGACCGCAGGCAATTCGCCTCCAGCGTATTCTCAAGGACTATTGCCTACTGCCACGGAAGTTTCAATTCAGACGAGCTACGCAAAATCTTTCGCCTGCCCACATCCTCCTAGAATGGCGATCTTCTTAAACATAAGCGAGGTGTTTATCGGGGTTATCGGATAGATTGGTGCTTCTAAACACATCCATGGTCTTCACAAGCGGTATTTACAAATAACTCACATATTTGAGGATTACCAACAACATAAGTTCGAGACAAGGTAATGTTCACACTAACTCTAGTTAAGGTTCTAGCCTTATCACACGTGTGAGTAAGGCAAAATCGTGAAATCTGTTTCTAAGGCATTACAGGAATGTATGGCAAGTTCTACTAATCATTATGCACATATCTTAGGGCCAAGCCTAACACTGACTGACTCCGTGACTCTAATAAGGTGGCTCTACGACAGCTGATAGATGCTTTAATACTAAACTGACTCTGTTTTCATTCCCCAAAGGTTATTTTTATTTCTTATATGTATTGAATTGCTTGGTTGTTTTCTTATGACCAAGCCCACTGACCGTTCACTTATTTGAGCTCTTCTGTCAAAAGTGCATTTGTACGCTAAACGTAAAGAGATGGATCTTTCTTAATCATACCCCATCATCTCACACATTTTTATGCAAAATTATTTTTTTCATTGTTATTTAATGTCCAACTGAAGAATTTTCACTTCAACGATGGTGCCCATTTTTATCGGAGGAGGAAACTAGAGTACAAGTGGCGAGCCATCTGCCATAGGTAAGTTACTAACGAACTCTTTCATGCCATGTACAGGTATACACATCATCCCGGTGGAAGACAAATGGTCTTCAGTGTATATCAGACATAGCAAACGGCCTTCAAACCGCTAATGTCGCTTTTTTGTCAACAGTGTCGTACGAACTCAGCAGGAGCATCACGTAACCATCATGTCGAAAATATAAAGCTAGCAATACCAGTGCACAAAAGTTTCAATAAAATCCATGTAAACTGGTCACAAAGTGTTATAGTTCGTTACAGCCCTATACATGGACCTTTAGAGGTCCAAAAAACACATCTGCTGGCAAAAGCTATAAACAGTCTGGGAATTGACCGAGACTGACGGTAGCTATAATCTAAACCTCTGACTGGATCACATGTGGTACGACTGGCTGTAATCGACACTCCTACAATCCCGTCCTGTGACAGTCTCACATCTGGTACGACATTCCATATATCATTACACTGACGACTGTGAATTACTGTTGGCCAGACCAAGACATGTTAACACAGTCTCTGTTAACATGTTAACAGAGACTTTGAAGTGGAGATTAAAACGGCCTTGCAATGAAACATGAACACCTACATGAGCTGGTAAAAAGATCTGTGTCATCCTTCTTTAATTCTTCATAATGCAATGGATGGGATGAGATGATTACGTTGCTACTATTTAATCTTGAAAAGCAACAATTAGAATAACACCACAAGACATATAAATTGACAAGACACCGTATTTACCAGTTACGTGTGACCATTTGCCAACTGTCACGCCATCGTCGGTGCTCTTGTTTTACACTCTACGCTGTAGTCTTTTAGCAAACGTGTTTCCGCAAAAAAAATTAGCGAATAGTCCATCTTACTTCATACACAGCGTGATGCATCGTGAATAACAGCTTGAAAAAAAAACGAAACAATAACTCATTTGTCACTTCAGTGTATATAGCAAATATCCTGGACTGGAAGAATTGAAATTTAAATACCTGATATCAAATACTGAATATAATTCTAGATTTTTCATAGCACATAGCACAGGCATTTACATAATCCCTTTAAGCAAAACGCCAAATTTGTAGAATGTCTAACGCTGACTTGTCAATACTCAAACATTGCACCACAACTAAACCATGTAGCAAACTTCGATGTTACGACTTTAACACTTTCTTTCCCCAAACAAAATGATGATATCAAGTTCATGCAAGCATAGGCTTTTATAGCTGAGGATCTCAGCGTGTAGTCAGGCTCAAGCTCTGTGTCAAAAAAAGACAATATTCCTAAAAATCCACATATAATAATCTCTATGATACGTAATATTGCTAAGAATTACAGCTGTCACACATCATTGGTGCAGGATAGATAGAAATTATAGAAAAATTGCATGATAAATCATTTTAGTAAACATCTGTGCATTTTAATGATGAAGAGCGTAATGATTCAACGGGTGGATTGCCATATTTATGTCATTAAGACAGATTATATTAGATTATAATACTTATATTAGGCTGTACATAGGCTTAATTCCGATGCTACAAGTTACTGAGGGGGTAATAAGTGCGGTTTTCTATTTTAGTCAAAAACACCCGGCAATTAAATATAATAAGCTTAACCACGCTGCGGTACTAACATCCACATTATACCTCCTGACAACTAAACACCAATGTCTCTGTCAAAATGACTGATGATTTGTTCACTAATTAACTCATTACTGTCTAAAGCGGACAGAAGATACTGGAGTCTTCACAAAGGTACCAGTACATCGTCACAGGAATCTGCAAACAAAGAAAATTCGTAAGGCAACATATGGGGGAATTTAATGATCATATATTTTATACAAATATGTATACTCTACTTTCATGTCAACGGTATTTTAACGCAGAAATATGTACACATCCAATGTAGCCGTCATAGAGAACACAAGAAGTGAAAAACTTTACGCCTATGGACAAAAACTGCTTGGACGAATAATAAAACGCACAATGTGAACTGTGTCTCATAAAGACAAAGATTGCCGATTGTGATCTTTTTGGTCATGGGATATGCTTAAGTAACACATTTCACTCTTAACACACTTTTAACAGACTGTAGGCTGGTGTTTATGACAAATTTAATTAGAAACGCTTGTTGTAAAGGATATATGTACCAAATCCCGCTTTCCCGTGAATAAATCTATAAATCGTTCATAATGACCTTAATGGTGATAATTAAATCACTGCAAAAAGAACAAAATGAGTCACAGAAAAATGTGAAGAAATTTCTTCTTTTGGGTTAATTTTTAAATGCAAACAATTGTGACCAACTAGATTTCTCCCAGTCTGGAAACATTTCCGTGATCCAGTTAATGACACTTTCTGTGAAAGGTGAAGAATGACATGTTTTCAGTATCCCGGCAATTGTGTACTTGGTGTGAGCCTTTAGCGAGTATACTACGTCTATTTGATGACTTCAGCAGCTCGTAATAACATCCAAAGACCATTCTCTGATAAAAATGTCTTATCCCTTCTAGTAAATAGAGGATGCTAGAAGGCGTTGCTGTGGATTGTGTCTAAATTTAACAGGAGAAAGGCTGACATCTTTGCTCGCATATGTTTGGGTACAAAAGACCAATGCTCAGACTGGTCGTCTCCGACAAAAGCTTTCCGTGGAAAGGTCAGCCTTTGCCGGATAGGCACCATACAAAGCCGGACACCTGAAGCGGAAAGCTGGAAAGGCATGTTAGAAGACTACTCTTGCGAAGAATATCGGACAGGTCTAGCCTCTCTGAAGGTAATGGTATCCCCTACTCAATATCAAAACGTCTGAATCTAAAACAAAAGCACTACGTATGCGACAGACAACACAGTACAAATGCACTAAGCAAACGGTTTTCCAGAACTGATCATGAGCCGTTAGACTTTGTAGCTCTATTTTATTTTATTTAAGTATTTTTTTGTTACACGCGAATGCACCAAGAGTTTCTGCCGAGACACTGTGGTTTATGCAGTTAGAGTATACCACTCATTATTGCTGCTTGCTTTATAGGGAAATTGTTGTAATGGATAAAGCTTTGTATCACTTTAAACAGATTACAATTGCACATGCAGCGTAGAGATGGCCAGCCATATTACAGAAGTAAAAACGTTACACAAGATCCCTGAGGATATCCCCATGTCTGTAATGCTAAGGATTTGATCGAAAACACGGCTTCTGTGAAAACCAAGTTATAATCCACCACAGGGTGCTCAAGGTTATACGGCATTTTCTTCATACAATCAGTTTATTGTATCGTAAAGCAAGTACAGATCCTTTACTTTTTTCTTCTACCCTTCGCACTTTTCCTCAAAGGGAAACGGCAGCGTTTAATGTCCCTTTGTTGAACACTTCATGACAATCGGATTAATCCCATCATATGATTCACGTCCTGAGCATTGAATAACTATAACATAGCTTCGCATAGAAGGCCCGAGTGACGGTTTGACTTCTATGCTGTTGGTTTTTTTTTAACAATAATAATAACGTGCAATATTCATGGTTCTTCATAGAAACAATCAATTTAGCTACCACTACGTATGTTTACAGCTTGTAAACACCTATGTGTTTCAACTGTACGAGCTGTAGCACGCCTATTTTACAAATATTTGACTTATACCAGTACTCAGTTTTATAGATAACGATCACGAGGTTAAAACAATCCCCTAAACTGGGTGTCAGCTGATTAGAGTCTTCTCGACAGCGCTTAAAGTGCATATGGTTTCTTTGTTTTCTTTTCAAAAGTGATTAGACCATCGAAATCATAGAGTCTTAAATCTTTGATACGCAATTTTTGGATATGCGTTAAATTTCCGCATCCAGATCATCTGTTTTGTATTCCCGGCATTGGAAAACTCATGGATGGTTCTTGTTACCCGAGTCAATACCAGTATTTATTTTAAATACAATCTCAATTCATTTCTGATTATGTTTCTGATTATATCTTTTCTGGAATGTTTTGTTTTTGTCCAAATTGGTCGTGCGATTATTGACATAAAACACCCTTAATGGATGGCCATTGGTGCACGAGTGTGTGTTACGCATAGATTCAATCTTAGGTTTTTCTGTGTAAAATTTTAAAGTGAATCCATATTTTATTCGGACCAGACGTACAGCTGAACTGGACGAAAAATGTCAAGGAAACAGTTCAAATTTTTCTAGTCTGGCGTTAAAAAACGTGACTAAACACAGGCCTACAGTATTCTAGGTAAAAGGCCAGTCGTCTATCAAATGACTGTACACTGTTCAGACAGATTACAAGCCACCAGATTCTGTGCTTTGCCTAACCGCACCGCTTCTCCCTGCTGCTTTGGCGTAGCCGTGGTGACCATTAATGTCACCATCATTGCTACGATTAAACAGTCCACACGGACATGTCAGAGTGCTAACACAATCAGCTTGGTAGCCATATCAAAGTAAAGAAGAGACAACAAGGACAGATCCTTTTGGGATATTTTGGATAGACTGGTTTGATTCTGCTATCACCATATCAAACACATTATCACAGCACCCGTCCATTCACTCAATTCTCCAGTAAGATGCCACATGTGATTCCATCGTGCCTCGCACTAAAGATGTTTGCAGCTTTAATCAGATGTGTTACTCAACCAGTAGCGCTACCTGTACCGATTAATAGAACTCGTTTTATCTGTAAGACTATCAAATTACTCCTGTTGCTCCTTGTGACGATACTTTTAGTCACATGTTTGTGCCTTAGGATCAGTTAAAATGCAAACCTGGTAAGCCCAATTTCTACCAATTTCCTAATCCATAAAACAAAAATGTAATATGAACTGCAAACTAAAAAGACCTCTTGAATTTCCTTCTTTAAATCACTCCTAAAATTGTATCAACGTAACGCCCATGTGAACAATATGCAGGATTTTGAACGGTTTACAGATTTAGTTCCCATCGCTACATTTGCTATTTGTGAGTAAAATGAAATGAAGTCAAATGAAACAATCTTAGCAACTTAACGATCCTTCATGATAACCTTATAATACACCTATATACTTGACTTCAGAGGTTTGTAGTCGGATCCTTATTATTGAATAAAAGCTCAAACAATAATCTTACCAATTTCTGCAAGATCCGCTCCTGTTATATTGCCACCTCCTCGGAAACAATCACCATACAAAAAATGGTTACATGTCAAAAGAGCTGTAGACATCAGATCTTAGTAATGTAAAGAATAGCATCCAAGGTGCGAAATCACAATCAATTTTAAAAATAAGCCTGATACATGTATATTCCTGCACATCAAACAAAAGTCGGATGCTTCTCGACTGCGATTAAACCACAGCTCGCTAGTTTTTCGAAACTCAATTCGACACGCGATAAACAATTTTTCCAGCGATTGGGTAACAGTGTATCTTGGTAGATACACCTATAACCTATAAACTATGTATGCCATCGACCTACCTCCTCACAAGTAACCATAATGAAGGACTACAGGCACTTCACCCCTTAGCGTATTCTCTAGAACTATTGTTTACTGGCGCGGAAGTTTCAATTCAGATGAGCTGCAGGGCTATTGAAAATCTTTCGCCTGCCCACATTCTCCAGGAATTTGATCCTGCTACTCTACGCACTGGAGAAAATACGCAGTAAATACTAATAGAGCCTGTTCGAGCTCCTTGCGGAGCCAGGCGGGTCTCCCTCGGTCAAGCAATGGTGTTTATCGGTTACACTGAGGCTTGTAGATAAATCCAAGGTCTTCATAGACGTTATTTACAAATTACTCACATACTTCTGAATTTTTAAAATGTAAGTAGCACAGATCTTAGACTCCCAATCGTAACATTAACCTTGAGAATCCGTGACTCCAATAAAGAGACCGTACGGTAACACATAGGGACTTACATTCTTAGCCTACAGGTACTGACAATTTCTTTTTTCAAAAGTTACATTTGATTTCTTGAGAGATAGAAAGGACTTGATTGTTTTTGATCATCTTCATTAACAGCGTATTCTAAGCACATAAACTGATCCTTCTTGAGTATGTTCATCTACACGCAAAGCGTAAACCGCTCATACCATCCCCTTACCGCCGCCCCATTTATACCCACGTTGAGGTTTTGACTTATTTAATGCCACACACAAGATTTTTTCACTGATACTTCTCCCACTTATATCTTTTTATGGAGAGAAAAAACCACAGTGCTCGGCAAGTAACTGACGAACTTTCTCAGGTGCGACATACATGTATTCACAAAACATTGGTAAAAGACAAGTGATCAATAGAGAATTATAGATTGGATAGGAATGGCCACACGATCGTCATCGATCTCGTACTCTCACCATGATCTCACGAACACTGAGGCTGATTGGGGGAATCACGTAGACTGGAGCAAAAAGGGTTAACCAACAGAGAAGTTGAAATTGGTATCAAAACAGGCTAGTTAAACCTGATAAATGACTGAGATTCCCTTATACATTTCTCGGAATAAGGAAACGTGAATACCTACATGAACTGGTGAAAGATCAGTGTGTGAAACCCTCCATAATACTACAGATGTGTGCGTGGCTAGCATTTAAGCATCGAAAAGCAACGCCATAAGTGATGTAAATGGTCAAGAGGTCGTATTTATCGGATACGTGTGACTATTTGCCACCTGTTAAGGGTTGTCCCTGCTTTGGGTTTACTATCCTGTAGTCTTTTAATAAACATATGTCCGCAAAATAGTGTAGTAAATAATTCATCTTACTTTTTACGCATCGTCACACACCTTAATACGTCATGAATAATAGTCTTATAAAACGTTCAATACCTAAATGACGACAGTAACTTAGTTGTCTTCTCAGTGAATACAACCTGTGTTCTATAAGGGAAAAGTAGAAATTTAGATACCTGTTGTGATATCAAATGGCATAATCCTGGATTATTTTCATGTCTGGTTACAAAAGGACACAACACCTGTCGTGATATCAAATGGCATAATCCTACATTATTTTCATGTCTAGTTACAAAAGAACACAATACCTGTCGTGATATCAAATGGCATAATCCTAGATTATTTTTTTGTCTGGTTACAAACGAACACAACACCTGTCGTGATATCAAATGGCATAATTCTGGATTATTTTCATGTCTGGTTACAAACGGACACAACACCTGTCGTGATGTCAAATGGCATAATCCTGGATTATTTTGATGTCTGGTTACAAAAGGACACAACAGCTGTCCTGATATCAAATGACATAATCCTAGATTATTTTCATGTCTGGTTACAAAAGGACACAACACCTGTCATGATATCAAATGGCATAATCCTACATTATTTTCATGTCTGGTTACAAAAGGACACAACACCTGTCGTGATGTCAAATGGCATAATCCTAGTTTATTTTCATGTCTGGTTACAAACAGACACAACATTTGTCGTGATATCAAATGGTATAATCCTGGATTATTTTCTTGTCTGGTTACAAAAGGACACAACACCTGTCGTGATATCAAATGGCATAATCCTGGATTTTTTCATGTCTGGTTAAAAATGGACACAACACCTGTCGTGATATCAAATGGCATAATCCTAGATTATTTTCATGTCTGGGAACAAAAGGACACAACACCTGTCGTGATATCAAATGGCATACTCCTGGATTAATTTCCTGTCTGGATACAAAAGGACACAACACCTGTCATGATGTCAAATGGCATAATCCTAGATTATTTTCTTGTCTGGTTACAAAAGGACACAACACCTGTCGTGATGTCAAATGGCATAATTCTGGATTATTTTCATGTCTAGTTACAAACGGACACAACACCTGTCGTGATGTCACATGGCATAATCCTAGATTATTTTCATGTCTGGTTACAAAAGGAAACAACAGCTGTCCTGATATCAAATGACATAATCCTAGATTATTTTCATGTCTGGTTACAAAAGGACACAACACCTGTTATGATATCAAATGGCATAATCCTAGATTATTTTCATGTCTGGTTACAAAAGGACACAACACCTGTTGTGATGTCAAATGGCATAATCCTAGTTTATTTTCATGTCTGGTTACAAACAGACACAACATTTGTCGTGATATCAAATGGCATAATCCTGGATTATTTTCTTGTCTGGTTACAAACGGACACAACACCTGTCGTGATATCAAATGGCATAATCCTAGATTATTTTCATGTCTGGTTACAAAAGGACACAACACCTGTCGTGATATCAAATGGCATAATCCTAGATTATTTTCATGTCTGGGAACAAAAGGACACAACACCTGTCGTGATATCAAATGGCATACTCCTGGATTATTTTCATGTCTGGTAACAAAAGGACACAACACCTGTTGTGATATCAAATGGCATAATCCTAGATTATTTTCATGTCTGGTTACAAACGGACACAACACCTGTCGTGATATCACATGGCATAATCCTACATTATTTTCATGTCTGGTTACAAAAGGACACAACACCTGTCGTGATATCAAATGGCATAATCCTACATTATTTTCATGTCTGGTTACAAAAGTACACAACACCTGTCATGATATCAAATGGCATTATCCTGGCTTATTTTCATGTCTGGTTACAAAAGGACACAACACCTGTCGTGATATCAAATAGCATAATCCTAGATTATTTTCATGTCTGGTTAAAAATGGACACAACACCTATCGTGATATCAAATGGCATAATTCTGGATTATTTTCATGTCTGGTTACAAAAGGACACAACACCTGTTGTGATATTAAATGGCATAATCCTAGATTATTTTCATATCTGGTTACAAAACTACACAACACCTGTCGTGGTGTCAAATGGCATAATCCTACATTATTTTCATGTCTGGTTACAAAAGGACACAACACCTGTCGTGATGTCACATGGCATAATCCTAGATTATTTTCATGTCTGGTTACAAAAGGACACAACACCTGTCGTGATGTCACATGGCATCATCTTAGATTATTTTCATGTCTGGTTACAAAAGGACACAACACCTGTCGTGATATCAAATGGCATAATCCTGGATTATTTTCATGTCTGGTTACAAAAGGACACAACACCTGTCGTGATATCAAATAGCATAATCCTAGATTATTTTCACGCCTGGTTACAAACGGACACAACACCTGTCGTGATGTCACATGGCATAATCCTAGACTATTTTCATGTCTGGTTACAAAAGAACACAACACCTGTCGTGATGTCACATGGCATAATCCTGGATTATTTTGATGTCTGGTTACAAAAGGACACAACACCTGTCGTGATATCAAATGGCATAATCCTAGATTATTTTCATATCTGGTTACAAAAGGACACAACACCTGTCGTGGTGTCAAATGGCATAATCCTAGATTATTTTCATGTCTGGTTACAAAAGGACACAACACCTGTCGTGATGTCAAATGGCATAATCCTGGATTATTTTCATGTCTGGTTACAAACGGACACAACACCTATCGTGATATCAAATGGCATAATCCTGGATTATTTTCATGTCTGGTTACAAACGGACACAACACCTGTCATGATGTCACATGGCATAATCCTACATTATTTTCTTGTCTGGTTACAAAAGGACACAACACCTGTCATGATGTCACATGGCATAATCCTAGATTATTTTCATGTCTAGTTACAAAAGGACACAAAACCTGTTGTGATGCCACATGGCATAATCCTAGATTATTTTCATGTCTGGTTACAAAAGGACACAACACCTGTCATGATGTCACATGGCATAATCCTAGATTATTTTCATGTCTGGTTACAAAAGGACACAACACCTGTCGTGATGTCACATGGCATTATCCTGGATTATTTTCATGTTTAGTTTAAAAAGGACACAAATATTTGCATAATATCCTTGTAAAGTAAAACGGCAAATACGTAGAAGGATTAACGCTGAGTTTTCTAGGCACAAACACTGCACCATAAACAAAACAAGCACCAAACCTCCATGTTTAGATATTACGACTTGCTTTTCCCAACAAAAACATCAAGTTTTTTGTGCAAGCATAAGACTATAAGATTGGTAATCTCCGTGTTCAGTCGTGTTCAAGTTCCGTATCGAACAAACCACTATATTGCTAACTTGACAGAAATCTACATACACTCAGCTCTGTGATACATTAGAGGGCTGGTGAAGAATTACTGATGTTACATGTTATTAGGACAGAGTAATAGAAAATTCCTCTTTTTTTCACCGAATATATTATATATTATATTGTGTAAACATTTTACCGAGAAGCGGTAACACGAGTCGTCAGAAGATGAAAGGGCACAGATAAACGGCGAGTCTCACAAAAGGAATCATTCTAGCAAATATCTGCACATTTCAAGGATGAAAGCAGTATTTCGTCCGCTGACGGATTACCATATTTATATCATTAAAACAGATTATATCGGACTATACTATTGTACGTAATTTCGCTGTTACCAGTTACTGAGCGGGTAATAAGCATTGATTTTATCCCCTGAGCCCCCCTCCCCCCCCCAAAAAAAACCTTACCAAAACCGTGTGGTAATACTATCATACAGGTATACTTCCTAATAATTTAACAGTTTTTCTGAATTAATCATGAGGAGTTGGCATGGCTTTTTACTTAAAGTGTTAAAAAGCTGTTAATGGATAAAGCTTTGTTTCACTGCAGGCACCAAAATTGTTAGTTCTTTTTGCCTGAACCATTGCTTGTAAACTAAGCAAAACAGACCAGATTCAGATTCTGAAAATTACAACGCTCACGAAATCGGAAGTCCAGGGGAAATGTGCATGCAGCGTAGAGATGGACAGTGATATTACACCAGTTCCGTTCTTACGACCCCTGTGGATATCTCCGAGTCCGTAATGCTCGGGATGTGATTGAAAAGCAAACCATTATCCATGACGTGGGTGCTCAAAGGTACATGACATGTGTTTTCATAGAACCACTTTATCGTGGCGTAAAGCAAATTCTGATCGTTTACTTTGGTTCTTCTAGCCCTTGCACTTTTCTTTAAACGGAAAATGCAGCGTTTTATATCCCTTTGTTGAACACTTCATGACACTCGTAACAGCAAAACCATCGTATCAGCTGTAATTCATTCACGCCCTGTGAGCTGTAAACTGATTACTGAATAACTGCAACATGGCCTCGCATAGACGATCAGAGCAACAGAACCAGTGTTTGGCCTCACGTGCAATATTCATGGCTCTTCATATGAAGGATCAAATTATTCATATACACCTGGGAGAGGTTACGTAACCATTATGTAACATACATGTAAACGCATTTGTCTTTTTATGGTATTAAAGTCAACAGCTTATTGTCACCAAGGCTCCAAGAACAGTACACCGATATGTGTGTAAAATATTCATGAGTAAAGATGGAATTATAATGCATTCATTTTATTTCACCTGTGGATATAAATATACATCCAGTAAAATCGCTACATTTTAATGCTTTAAATTTAAAAAAAAAAACGAAAGGAAATAAGGTGCCTTAACTTGACAAGGTTTTAACAAGTTCAGCTCTTAGGTCCTAGCGTAACATTACTCTTGAAGTCGTGACTCCAATAAGATGGCTCTACGATAATTGACACATGCTTACTGGACTGATCCTGTTTGTATTTCATCAGATGTTGAATTTTATTTCCTACGTGTAATGAATAGCTTGGTTGTTGTTGTTTTTTTTATGACCACCCCCATTGGCTACTTACTCTCTCTGAGCTCTATTGTGGTATGTTCTTTTGTATGAAAGTAGATTTATCTTTCTCCCACCCACACCCACCATGTTGTTAGTGAATCGAATTATTTGGTGGGAGACAAGCAACCTTCAACAAATGCTGGATTACGCTAACAGCCACTCGGATCACTTATTACCATAATGTAAGCATTATGTTGAAAATGTTAAATACCAATACAAGTGCGAAAATCTTACCAAAAAAAAAAAAAAACAACAAAAAAACAAAGCTGTTCAGAGAACCTGATCATTACACAAACACACAACTTTAGATCTTTACACCACAAATAAAAAGACCAGCAAGCAAACGCCGTAAACAGTCTGGGTTATTCTTGTGACTGACGGTAGCTACAATCGAGACCTGACAGGTTTCCACGTTGTACGATTGGCTGTCATCGAGACTCATATAATACCATCCTGTGACAGTCTCACATCTGGTACAACATCCCATATATCATAACGCTGACGGCTGTGAATTACTGTTGGTCAGAACAAAAAGTGTTAACCGCCTGAGACGATGAAATGCATATCAAAACGGTCTTATAAAAACGTGGTAATTGGCCGAGCTTCCCTTACACATTTCTCGAGGAAAGGAAACATAAACATCTACGTGAACCTGAACTGGTGAGAGACCAGTGTTAACCTTTTGTAAATCTCCATGGTGATCGGGTTTTGAACATATTCATTACCAGATAGAATAACAACGTAAAATGAAACTGTATTTCATCGGTTACGTGTGACCATTTGCCAGCAGTTACGTCATCGTCAATGCACTTGTTCTACTTTCTATCCTGAAGTCGTTCATAAACATATTTCCGAAAAGTAATGTAGCAAACTCTTCATCTTACTTCATGCGCAAGTTTTCTATGAATGAGCATTACACTGTAAAAAAAACCCAAACCTTCCGTGTTCAGATTTTGCTTTCTCCAAAAAAAAAAAGATTTCAAGTTTGCCGAGGCATGAGTTTTTACAGCTAGTAATCTGTGTGTAGTCAGGATCAAGTGAAATGTCAATAAACCACAATATTACTAATTTGAAGAAAAATCCATATATACTCAGCTCTTTGAAACATAGCAGGGCAAAGGGTTACAGCTGTCACATATTACTGCTGCAGGATTAATAGAGATTATTTTTTTTTCATTCGGATATATTGTTGCATTCTTCAAACATTTTACCGAATGGTCGGGAGATAAAAGGCCTCAGATAAATGGCGAGTCTCACATTAGAGATCATTTTAACAAATATCTGCGCATTTTAAGGATCTAAGGAGCAATTCGTCTCCTGATGGATTACCATATTTATGTCCTTAAAACAGATTGTATCAAATTATACTACTTATATTGCAGGCAATTGCTCGGCTACTAGCTACTGAGTGGGTGATAAGCGTGGTTTTACTCCCTGAGGTAAAAAAACACACCACAACCATGTGGTAATACTACAGGCACAAGTCCTCACAACTAAATATCAGTTCTCCCTGTCAAAGTGATTGATGGCCTTTTCAGTATTTAATACATTTCTCCTTGACGCGGTCACAAGGTAGTGGAATCCCTATAAAGATGCCAGCACATCGTCATTGGAATTTGCGGAAAATTCGCCAGGCAGCAGATGAGAGATTTTAATGATGATAGCCTATAGAAAAATGTGTACTGTACATTCATGTAGACTTTATTTTAAGTGATGACATTCAACAGTGCAGTCAAATTTAAGCTTAGTTAAACCCTCATATAAGTCTCCTCTTAACGTTACACATTTTACAATTATCCCGGGTTCAACCATCTAACTGGACACACTATTTTCTCCTTCTTAACACGCACCAATAAACGAAATCAAATCACATTTTCTTAATTGTTACTGATGATCTCACTATGAAAAGAAAACCTGTTGAAAGAAGAATGAGAGGCACAGAAATCTCGTACAGTTCCTTTCCCCGCTTTGGTTAATTTGTCACTGACAACCAGAAGGAGACGATTATGGAGAATTATGGATTATGGAGAATACTGTAATGGCATTGTGTTACTGTTCTAGAGACCAAGATCATTGGTCTTAAGTACACCTGCTCTAAGATAAACGAGGAGCCTATCACAGGCCGATTACAACTAGTTTGCAGACTTCGAGGAGCCTAATTGATGTAAATAGATGATAACAAAAACTTTTCCCTCTATATTTGTAAGCATATCTGAAGTATTTTGTAGTCTTACAGGTTTTTTCCAAGCTTTCAGTACTCAAAGCATCAAAGTTGACACTGGAGATGTTTTATACATATCACGTTTCCCTTTTCCCACCAAATGCAAATATTTACGCTAAATGTCCGCATGGCTGATAGTTCAAATACATGCGTATTGTTTTTACTTGTCTTAGGCCTACTGGTTCATTCGTTATCAACGTACATGTACGTTTTACTTGGAATTGTCGCCAAGTAATTTTGGCTTGAAACCAACTTGGTCAATGATGAATTCATGAATTCTACAGGAAAACTACATATTAAAACGCTTTACCAACTATTCATTGGCCGGCACAACAATGCAGCATTTTGAAAAAAAGTTCTAGCACATGGTGTTATTTTTTTTCATCATTGTTAGAGTGCGTCTATGGATCGGAACCTCATCTGCGATATGCACACTGTTTATTTCACAAAAAACTTTCTCCGTGCCAGTAGTCACATTTTGAGAATAAGCCAGATCAATTTTTGGTCAATTGTTGTCTTACATTTTAACCGCGAAGGTCGATCTGGAGCCTATCTGGGTGCATATTTACATGGTCTTCCTTATGCATAGAAAAACACAGTGGGTTACATGGCACTGTCCAGTTATTCGCAAATAATGTGACAATTACACAACATGATACATTTATGGGTAGAAACAGAAAACAACGGCTTTACGTCGAACTTGTTAGAATACAGATATCGATCTCGAATTACTATTGTAATCAGAACCTGTATCAACGGAAAAGATGCACCACAGTGCTCAAAGAGACAAAGAGTCTTTACGAAAGCAAAATAGACATCTATGGTAATGCAGAAACAATGGACTGGCCGTTAGATGACCAGTGTCCTATTTTCTACACCAATGGGTTTTCTGTATGTGAGATTTACCGAAGAGCATTGAATACTTTACTGCACCATTATAACTGACAACTTGCTGGGTCTGTCTCGCAAAGCACATTCAGTACTGAGTATGATCAAGTCTGATCTCAATGACTAATTCGGATCATTCCTCGCTACGTGGAGCTCAGTCTCAGATAAATTTCTGACCTCCCTATAATCAGCCAGAACACGTACTGTCCGCCCCATAGTCAATCAGACCAAATACTGACTGCCCCATAGTCAGTGAAACCACGTACTGGCTGCCCCATAATCAGCCAGACCATGTACTGTCCGCCCCATAGTCATTCAGACCAAATACTGACTGTCCCATAGTCAGTGAAACCACGGACTGGCTGCCCCATAATCAGCCAGACCACGTCCTGATCGCTCCATAGTCACTCATAGTCACCCCATCCTTTGTACTGGCCGCCTCACAGTCAGTCAGACCAAGTACTGGCCGCCCCAAAATTAGTCACGCAAAGTGTTGGCTGCTCATGATCAGTTAGACGATGCACTGGCCGCTACATTGTCAGTCAGAAAAAGGTACTGACCGCCCCATAGTCAGTACCCCGCCAAGGATTTCTAGAAGAGTTTAACTTCTGAGGTGTAAATAAGTTTCAGTTTGCGTTCGTTTGCTTAAGTGATTAGTAAACAAGTGCGTGAACCAACAGATGTCAGGGCTACTTCAGTTATTTCTGGACCTTAGCCGAAAGCACGAGGTTGACAACACATCGTGCATTTCCCAAAAGGAGTAATTCACATAAATGTGGTGCAAAAACTCTAGGCCAGTACATTATGTTGCTGAAATAATGTTACAGACGTATGTCAGTATATTTCTTAGTATGATATACCGACCCGTATCTCCCTAATTAAATTTTAGCCATATATGGAGTGTTGACAGGGCTATGTTTGGTTGTTTGCTAATTTATAACTAATACGAAAGAACAGAAGACACATGTTCAGATCTTCACTTTAACCTTCGCCTGTGTCATCACCGACAAGACTCATTGCACACCACCTTGCGCGCAAAGGGTATGTGTACCCTTTAAACACGGCTCTCATCTCATGACTCAAGATAACTGTATCTCCGGAGTCCTTTATAAACTGCAATTACCCAGATTCTGATCTCGTCCAATTACATCTCAACAAAATACACCTCAGCTCGTTCTGTTTAAAACCAGTTGACTGTTTCTAGGGCGTTTAAGCAGATTGGATGGGCGTACGCTACTCCTGCGGTGCCATCTTCTGCTTAAGAAGAATTAGAGGCGACTAAGAATCTTCATGTTGGTATCAGTAATGGAATCGCGCTGAAGTGCCGGTGGGTAAAATGTGCGAGTGGAGGGGGTGCGGAGGGTGCTATGATAGGGGCGGGGAGGGTGGTGGTTGCCGTTGTTTACGTCGTCAAAGTTAATGGGTATATCGTTATACAATACTCTTTGGTGAGATCGTTTTTATGGCTTTGCTTTGGACAGGTGTTCTTCTTGTCACTGATGTGGAGGTGATGTTCATACAGGTGGGCTCTAACGTTTGTCAGAACAACAGAATCTGTGACAAAAGGTAAAAGTACAAAAGCTGTTAATAGTGACAGGCCTGTTTCCACAACATTGATTTTATTGTTTTTTTTCTTTTGGATAACCTCGTCGATAATAAGCAACTCTTTTTACCGGTAAAGGAAGAATACCACTCAGCAAACGATGTGTTTTTGAATAAAAAATATTAGAGTTACTCTTCCAGACTGAATTTCTCTAATATTTTAGAATTTTCGTCTCATGTGTGTTTCCAATTTTCTATTTTCAGGACGCAAAGAATGACATTTATGCAAATATAGTCATGCATAGCATAGAATACAGCATAACACCTTTCCTTATTGTAACCAGCTGTTGCAATTTTTCTTTTTTTTTTTTGGTAAGAAAATAAGACTTAAACGCAAAGTTATCTTGGTAAAAAAGTATCTTTTCGTACCAAACACAAATGATATTCACGATGAAACAAACTGTAGCAGCCATAAAGCTTTTTGAAGATTTCTGTATAACCGCACAGTTGCAGAATCGATCACCACCCGGCTGCTAATATGTTTCGGAAATCCAAACAAACCTTGAGCCTCACCTAAACAAGATTTAAACTTAAAAGTTAAAAGATGAACAAGATCTACAATAAGTAAACGGAAAGAGCAAGTTTTGGGGAATAGCTTTGGACGTACTTTGCTTAGAATTGGCCCACGAACGCCTTTGGTTCCTCGCCACACTCTTCAGTAATTAAGGCTGGAAACCATAAATCTTTGGACTATTTAGACCCATTGATTACAGCTTGTCAGACAGCGGCTTTACCTCAGACGATTGCATGAGCACTGAGGGCGGGAACTCATCTGCTTTGTTTTGTCTGATCAACTACTGTGGACGGGCAGACGTGACGAAATTTACACCCACAGGAAAACTGTTTGTTTATTGACACACTCTCTAGACTGACGTATGACCAGTAATTTTGTTGTCTGTTCTCTTCGCCATATTGATTACTTAGACATCGCCGCCGTGAGTAACCTTTTCCCATCTGTTTATATGACACAAAAAATTTCCATGTGGCCATTTCCGATAAAGCAATTAATGGAAAAGGATAAAAACACTGGAGTTTTCAGTCCGGTAACTGGCTTTCGTGAAAATGAGTTGTCATCAAATACCAAAGGCGTTTATCAGTATATAAACTCATGGCGCACACATCAACTCTCTGGCTGTGCTTCCTTTGACCCCAGACGGTGTCGTCAAGAGAGCCTTTGCTATACATCTGTATCATGTCGAGTCCATTCAGTAATTGCTTATTTCAGAAAAAATAATTTGCACACCATTCTTTTGCCGAGTAGCTTTTATCAACTGTAAACGATCCATGAAACAGCAGGAACATAACTGCAGGAGTGGGAACTCTGTTCAGATTCATCACAGCGGTTTGTGATCTCAAACATTCAGATTGTCAATGATCTTGGAGTTTCGACTAGCCTTGCTTTTGTCATGGGCTGTCTCAGATGGCGTCAGACCAGTTAGGTAGATAATACGGGAGACTAATTGTCAGCAACGTGACCAGCTGAGGTGGTTACCACCCCTTCCGCATGATTTTCTCCCCTCAGAAACATGACTGCCTTCTTATATAGGCCTATCGAATATTCTTGGCAACGACGTAAAGTGTGCATGAGTCAAATAAACAAATAAATAAATATACAAAATTAAGACTGATGTTCTGGTGCACATAATACTTTATGTTTGTCAAATTCTTTTTTTTTCTGTCTTTTTCATATTAACTAATTATAAGGTTAAAGCTTTAACGAAGTAGCATTGAAAAGAAAAATTCTGTTGAAGTTACTCAAGACTGTTATATCCTGTCCAGAATGCTTTTATCTCCCTATTCATAATACATAAGGCACTGTCTACCATCTGCCGGCTCTCACGATATATCATGCCCAAACCCACAATCCACCAGGTCAATGAGTGAAGTGTTCCCAGATAGACCAACCAGATCTAATCCTCGAATGTATGCTAAATGATGTGACAAAGGACGACAATGAATGTGTGCACGAAGTATACAACCACTATAAAGCGAGATTAGCTTGTCATGAAAGGACTACCCTGGCAGTTTATATGACAGAATTTCCGGGGAAAACTTTAGCCACCTGCCGATAGATATATACTTTTTTGTTCATACAACAGATCGAGAGAGGGCTACACAGTGATAATCAATCCGATGAATTTATTTAAACATACGTTTTCAATACATTTATTAAAATTATCCTTGTGCTGATTCCGTTCAATTCCCAGCCCTTGATATGCACCTTAATGCTTTGTTATAGGACACACCGATATAACATTACCAATTAAGTCTATATGTATTTGGGGAAAAAAAGAGATTTAAGTCATCATTTGATTTGTTTGTCTCCTGTTAACATAGCCACAAGTTGTCCTTTGGAATAAAATGTTCGGGACAAAAATTAGTTTTACTTATAATTAAATGGTAAGTAAAGTAAAGCTGTCAGCTTGCAAGGAGGCCGCGAAAACATTAAATACACTGGGCATGAGCCACAGCACGAGCTTTCAAAGTTAAATATAGTATCCGTCGAGTGCGTTTTATTTTATTTATACAGCACTCTATGGATTTAATGAACATACATGCTTATAGTACCGGTCATGCTCAGGTTAAGAGAAATTAGATACATTCATGTCAGCTATGAAACACCATGTTCTTGAACACTTTTTCCATGTTTGCCAACATCTTGAGTGTTCCATGTTGATTTCTTCCTTGTTACAAAATTGCGGATTTGCTAAAATTTAAAGTGGATATAATTTTCATATAAATTCGTATTATTTTCCAAAACGACATTCAACATGTTGTCTTTTGTCGAAATATGTATTCCAGTAGCAGTTGGACTGCAACTGATCATATACCTTATGTGGCGATCACAGTCAGCACGATGAATATACGGTCCCTAATCCGGTGTTAAGCGGAGTTAAACAGAGGTATGAAATATTCCGATTAAAATATTAAATTCCTCCACACCTTCTAAGACTTTTAAACAACAAATGGCGTATTGAAGATGGTATATAATGTATGGATAGATAATCAACACAGGTAATTAAATTACGTAGTAAAATGTTTGCAGCTTAAATCTAAATAATATCACTGTGGTAATAAAAAGGAACATGACCAATGTTATAGCGGCCTTAACTGTCAATACACTGTCAAACAAATAGAAAATCTATGTTCTTAACGCTTTCCTGAAAACGACGCATCGACCAAATTAGGTTTCCCCATGGACGAATCTGTTAACCGCAAGTAATGACTTCGGTAGTTGGGGGAAGAAGAAATAGAAAATATCTGTAAAATTCCGTACTTCGTTTTCGTTAATATGCGATACAACAATAAAGACAAGCACTGACAACCAACACACAATGGTAGTTTTCAGCGTTTAATCTGTATTTTGAAAGATTGAATTCATCTGAGCGAAATGCCAAAATGGGATTGTGCTGCTACACTGGGGACTAAGATTACTGGTCTTAAGTCTACTTCTGCCTACATCAAAGAGGTCCCGTCGATAACTAAGCTGGCAGATTTCCTGTCGGGGAGACGAACAGGTGTAAAAAGATCAAACCTGAAAGCGTCTGACAAGGAGAACCAAGTGAACCAGGAATTTCAATAGAAAGCTGATGCGGATATAAAACCCTCCATGGACACTTCAAAGAGCTCCAGACAATGGATATCGTCTGTGTCGATATTGTCGCAAATACATGGGCGTATTTGTGCCCATGGCAAGTAACAAATTACTTACGTACTTGTAAGTATTGGTACATTTAGTATATTGTGGTGTAACGCGTTTCCCAAACCCTTGGTATGCAAAGCATCAAGGGCTGATCATGTATGCGGTATATGCATAGAAGATTTTCTTTTTGACAATAAAATCATGCATTTATCCTATATACCCACAGGATGAACATGTATGTTCCAAGTTTATAAGCTTTTTATTTTACTTGCCTTCGAAATTGCAAAGAACAACGACTTGGTTCTCGACATACAGAATTGTTTCAACTCAATGCACAAGACACTCATTTGTGCGCTCCGCCCGGTTTCCTCCCACCATAATGTTGGCCGCCGTCGTATAAGTAAAATATTCTTGAGTACGGCGTGAAACACCAATCAAGTAAATAAATAAATCAATTGTGCGAGTAACCAGCAAACAAATCCGTGTTTCAAGAGAGGATGGCAAGGTTTCTTAAAGAGTGTCTTTAACAGACAGGAGGTGTAAAACTAAAACAAAAAACATTCATAAAACAATTATGGCGTGCAGTAGTACTTGGAGATAAAGACTTAATATTACGTTATGTTGTCATAAAGTTATTGTCGTGTGCCAGTCGTTTTAAAAAGCACGATCCACTTCCATCCTAATTGCCCCACCCACATATTCCCATTTATTAATTGGCATCTGCTAAGGAACGCCCGTTTCTTCAGATATATCAATAGCGATAAGATCCACTTCACACAATGTTGCGTGTGGAAGGAAATATTCCCAAATCCCTTTTTCTTTGGGGGAGTTTCCGACATCTTAGCACATGGATCTGCCACACAATAAACCAGGCTCTGATTTTGTCCAATTACATCTCGAGCGATTGGTCCATCGGTTACTTCTGTGAAATACACCTCAAATCGTTCTGTTTAAAAGCATTTAAATGTTTCTAGGACGTTTAAGCTGATTGGATGGGTGTACTTTATAGCTGTAGCATCTCCAGTCAGAAACCATCTTCTGTGTGAGAAGAATTACGCGTGACTGAGAATCTCTCTCCTGGGTGGTAAGCGGTGCGAGGAGAAAGGGGGGGGGGGGGTTGGGGGGGGGCGATAACGTTATACAATGCTTATCTTTATGCGTTGCTGTGGACAGGTGCTCTTGTTGTCAGTGATGCGGAATGTCTGTTTTGGCCTTGGCGTTTGTCAGAAGATCGATAGAAGTTGTTTTATCAAACAGAAAGTACAAATAGCAATTTTATTGACACATTTTTTTCCACAGCCGCTAGGGACGTAATTTACACTCAGGGAGAAAGACCTATTTGTTTATCGATTGACTCTTAAGACTAAAGTATAACCAGTACATTTGTTTTCTCGTTAATTCTCGAAATTTTGCCACCAGGAATAGATTTCCCCATCCATTTATACGACAAAGAACCTCTTTTCACACAAGATAAAAAAAGAAAAAATTCAGTGCCACAACTGTTTTTGATTAAAGCGTGTAGAAATACTTCAGATCAGAAAAGCTTTAATCAAAATAAACGCTCGTCAGGTAAACATCAATGCTCTGCTGACACTCACCGTGATCACAGTCAATGGGTGTATAGTATATCTATATAATGTTTAGTCCATTCAGTAATTGCTTATTTTGGAATACTAACTGACTCAACACTCAAGTTATCCCCACATTTTGTGAGCTGTAAACCATGGATAATACAAGTTGAGAAGAGAAAATGACTTTAGGGATGAAACCTAAAGGTGATCAAAGAGAATTCTAATTTCAAAACTGTCTCTGCGGCTTGTACCATCCCAAACATGTAGATGGGACGAGGATGGGGACCGTCATTAACCTATGGACATTGGCTCGCCAAGTTTTCTAATGGCCATACCACGTACATCCCAGCTACCACATTGTATGCTTTCTTCACATCGCTTCCACACCGTTAAAACTCAAACATACATCGATGCCACATCAAGCAAGCTTTGTGCAGAAATTTACAACACCGTCAAAAAAAAAAAAAACAAACAAACAAACAAAAAAACACACACAAAAATGCTGTTTTACCTTTATTCTATCAATACCTGATGTATATACCCTCCCTTTAATGGAAATACCCTCAGCATGAACCCAACGGACATCTAAAGCAATTTTATTAAATGATGCTGATTATACACGTAGTTTCGCGCAAGAGAAGTCGTGAGGCAATGCTTTAGTCGTAAAAGTCCAATCAGAAACATAACCGGTGTCATTTTTTGTTACATATTTTTTTCTAACGGCGTAAAATGTGCAACAGTCAAATAAGTAAATAGATAAATATAATTACGACGTGGTATGAATTCTGGAGCTTTCGGGCGCTGAAAACCTTGTGTTTATTATGCTCGGCTCTATTACATATAGTCGAGAGATACGGATTCACTGAAAATAAGAAATATATTGAGGTTTCATTCGTGTCTCTTCCTTATAAAAACTAACCGTCTCTCCGTAATTGTTTACTATCTGCTGTTTTCACAATTCCACAGCCCTCTACTCATAAATACTGACTTGGAATTCGCTGGCTTGTGGTTGCAAAATTGTAAGCGTTGAAACATTTCTGAACTGTTAACTACATGACACTACCAACGTTGCAAAGCCTTAAAAAATAATCTGACTCTGGTTGTGAGAATTTGTGCAAATTTCACATAGGTGATAGCATACGCTTTGTCACACTTTCACTGCCGTCTTTTTCCCATCAAGAATGCCTTTGTCTACTAATTTATAATGTATAAGACAGTGTCTGCCATCTGCCGCTTTCACGATTGCAAAGAGCTGCGCTGTCCATACCTACCACCCACGTGACTGTCAATTTAGGTTATGGTGTACTGTATTTCCAGATAAACCAATCAGATCGAATCCTTATATTAACTCTGCATGGGGTAGCAAATGACGACAAGTAAAGAATTTACGAAGTTTACGACCAACACAAAGCGAAATTAGATTGTCAAGATAGGGGCAACCACTCGCAGATAATGTGACCAAATTCCAGGAAAATCTTTAACCACGTCTCCGTAATTATATACATAGGAATCTGTTCCCATCCATGAAGGGATTCTCAGTCCTGTGTCTAAGGTAATAACGATTCATCGGTAATGAGCTTAAGGACAAAAACACAATCTCATGTTTTCATCCAGATCTATATTTTGAAATTGAATACAGTATTTTAATAAAATGGCGAACTGAGGAAAAGACCGGATATTTTTCGATATTTTTGTTGATTCTGTTCAATTTGCAAACGATAAAATAAGCCTTAACACTTTGCTATAGGACACACCGGGTGAACATGCCAATTAGATCTGCTTGAAAAAAAAAGAGATGAATTTTCGTCTTCACAGGAGAGCATATTTGAGATCATTTTGGTTATAAAGGACAATCCGTTTCATGATAAATTATTGCTCCGCTGGGCAAAAACAAGAAATTGGAATTTGCGTGTGGTGAAACTTCCTTAATAATAACTCTGCATATAAAACAGCAAAAAAAAAAAACCCCGAAAATTCAATGATTTGGGTCCTATTTTCTTTGCGATAGACCGATTCTCGCGGAAGAGACATTAGTGATGTTTTAGACTCTGCACAAGCGGCATTCATGTCAGACTGCGCACCCAATTTCTTCCCAAGGTTTAGAGTGTATCTGATGACAGATTGGCCTGGCAATATTTTTGATTTAAAAATTAAAGAATTTCTACTGAAAGCGTTTTTCGGAAGCATTTCTGATGCATTAACTGGTAATCAATAACTTTTGATGTAGAATGAAATAATAACATTTTACACAGAATTTTGTGAACGCCACAAATGCTAAATTTTGATGTGAATTTTGATTTTCACGATAGTGAATGACCTATTCGATCATTGATTATGTCCACACACTTATTGTATCAAACAAGAATACTTTGAAAGGTCTTCTTAAAACATGGACGACCTCTCTTGTCATTGTCAAAATAAACAGCTTACATGGTCGCTGCTCCGGTTTTGGTCAACTTTGCCATGCCACCCATATAGACACATTTCGAGTGAAATATTAATCATTTTAAACAAGTCATCTTTTATCAGACAACACACGGTGTATTGCCAGTGGTATATAAGGATAGTCATTGGTCAGGTCATCCATATTAATACAAAAAAAACAAGACTAAAATTATGCGGGGATGAACTCTTAATATACAAACAGATAACTGAGATTGTATGTTCTCCAATATAACGATCGTGGCTTTCTTGGAAGCGATAGTAGTAAATTACGCCCTCTCAGGAGGGAATATCTCTGTCGTCACCAATGATCTCAAGGTGTGAAAGGGAAACCCATAGAAAATGAAGAAAGAGTAACAGACTAATCTTGTACAATTCCTTTCCTCGTTTTGGTTGATATGGCCACCAATAAAACACAGTGATCGTTCTCACGTGTAATCTGCATTTTGAAAGACTAAGGTAGGCCTACCCTATTAGCATTGTGTTACTACACTGGGGACTAAGATTACTAATCTTAAGTTTACTTCTGCTTAATACCTTTACATCAAAGAGATCCCTATCAGACACCCTCGACAACTAAGCCGGTAAACTTCCTGTGGAAGAGGCGAACTGATGTGAATAGATCCAAAGCGGATGCGACGGACAAAGAGAACCAAGTGAACCAGATGTTTGGACTGACATTTGGTACGGATACAAAAACCTTTTGTGGATTCTTCTAAGAGCTCCAGAACAACAGATATGGTCTATGGCGACATTGTTGTATGTAACTATACCTAGTGTATGTGTTTCTTTGACAGTTGTGGAGTTTTCCATGTATTCTAATTGTAATTTCATATTCCATTAAATGCATACCACACAGCCCCTAAGGCCACAAGGTGGGCTCCACTACAGTTACTACTGTTAGTAATCCTACAAATATTTATTATACAGCTATCCGTGTTACAAATACACACAGCATAACACACTTCTACAGGTTAGAAAATCTTTGAATTGAACAGTGTCATCGATATATGTATATACCTAGTTGAAAACAAGTTTGTTACTTTCGAATGTAAAAGCATCATTTCCTTTTAGGAGAATATTGTACTCTTGTACTTGTACTCCTGCTGACATTAATTCGCCAGAGTAATCTGCATACAGTAGATTAAGCGGGGCAGTTTTAAGCCAACTTTTCTTAAAGGAATCGTATTTGTGTACTAATTTCGGACTCCATCGCACTCCAGTCACCAGTGGTTCGGGGTAGAAAAAATTTCCTAAACATTTTATATGTGTGTAGCGGTGTTTCAATTTCCTGATGGTCTGACAGGTTTCTCCAAGCTTCCAGTATACAAAGGTAACGGGAGCAGCTTTCCAGTGCTTATACTGGCAGTAGTTTGTCGGTATTTCCCTTTAGCTCAGCTGGTAGAGCACAGGGTTAGACCTGGTGAGACCTGGGTTAGAATTTTGTTGTGTTCCACGCAGGGAAATCCTTCAATCATTATAGAATTATTAAAGCAAACAATGTGAATGCTTGTTTCACAGTGCTGTTTTTGTTTTGTGCTGCCAATAAATCCAATTATTTATCCTAATTTTCCGTCGCTTGTATACTTGAACGTCTCAGGTGATGACATATACTTTGTCCCATTTTCAACAAAGCCCAGGTGCGAGTGAGGTATACATCTAGATTTCTTTACTTTGCTTTGAAGCACTGAAGATGTATATCATATATGCACAATGGGGTACAGTTCATTTCATTGAAGACAGTCTCCTGACAACCATTCACGGTTCGTAATAAAGCCAAATTGGTATGTTCCATAACGATCAATCTTAGATCAGTGAGTGTATTCCACACTCATCCCAAAGCTAATCTATCGCCAATCTGGGTGCATTTACGTGCAGAGTCAGTGTTGGAAGAACAGCAGGTGCCATGACAATGGAAACATGTTCAAGTAGACTATAACAATTAACTTTTGTTGAAGAACGTCCTAATTCTATAGGTTGGAGCGAAAAACAGCCTCCAGATACAGTTTACATCAAGCTTGTCAGCATAGGAATCTTTAATCCCATGTTGATAATGGATTCAAAACCTGCAGCGAAGGAAAAGGTACGTAGCAATGTCCGGACGGAAGAACCTTTATTAAAAGCAGCATTGATATCTGCGGTAATGCATCGACAACATGCCAACCAGCTAATGACCTATCACCGTTTGCCTGTTCCATTGTGTTTCCTAGACAACCCCACTACATGGAATGAATGGGACGCGTGAGACACTGAGATACAAGCATCTGGTCTGCTTTGTTGATGCAGAGAGTTAAGGATACGGAGCGACTTATCGAATAAATTTATATTATCAAAGAGACATTCTGACACAGCTAGATCCAAAAATTTGCCCACTACTGACAGAAAAATAATATACTACCAGGCAAAAGAAAGGTTTCACCCACTTCTTGAGCCCATAAAACAAAAACAAAGGCAGATATAAGAATTAAGAAGATTGGTTTATGAACAAGAATCATTGTGAAATATTCTCTCAAAAAGGCTTTAAAATATTGGCATTCAAATGGCCACAAAACACAATGAAAGAGAAAAGGGGTCAGAAGAAAAAATTACACAAATGTAAAGTTAACTGGCAAGTGCATGTAAAGTCACAGTATCCACAGAAATGAAGGACTACAGTCATCAGTAGCGAGTGTGGCCATCCTAGGCATCAATGCAAGCAAGCACACGCCTCCGCATTGACGTCGTCAGTCGCCGGATGACGTCAACAGGGATAACGTTCTATAGGTTTAACAGAGCTTGCTCAAGTTCCTGTTGGTTAGTTGGAGGAGGCACCAGCTGTCTCAAACGGCGGTCAAGGTGATCCAAGAGATGCTCAATGGGGTTCATGTCTGGTGAGTTGGCTGGCCAGGGCAACACGATAACGTTTGCGGTCTCGAGGTAGTCTGTAACAACGCGGGCAGTGTGAGGTCTTGCGTTGTCGTGTTGCAAGATCGATCCTCTTGGCTGTCGTTGGAGGAAAGGAACGACTCAGTACCTCATCAACGTATCGCTGGCCAGTCAGATTACCTTGCACAATAACCAGCTGCGTCTTCATTTGGTCACAAATCCCTCCCCAAACCATGACGCCTCCGCCTCCAAACGGATAAACCTCTCTTACGCAGTTTGGCGCGAGACGCTCGCCTCTTCGTCGGAAAATTCGAACTCTGCCATCGTTCCTGAATAGACAGAACCTGCTCTCGTCTGTAAACAGCACTCTCGCCCAGTCACGTCGCTGCCACCGACGTACAATACGTGCCCATCGCAATCTGCGTTGACGGTGTAAAAGGGTCAAGGCCATCCCACGGAAGGGGCGGTAAAGTCGTAAACCAGCTGAACGAAGACGACGCAGTGTTGTTCTGGGGCTGATGACATGGCCTAGTGCCTAGTGCTATACTGTTTGTGTTTTTTCGGTCACTGAATGTCTGCTCTTTCGAGCAAGAGTATTTATGCAACATTACTGCACGTGCATCACAAGCCATGCTTCAAAAGGACGTCTTGCATGTGGTCGCAATTTCACAATTCCAATTGCTGCGTTCGTGACGATGCGTTCTGGTAGAGGAAACGATGCAGTCATACACTAAGTCCTGCTTAGACTCAAACCCGGAACCGCGCTTTTACTGTTTTTATGACAAAAAATACGGTGAAACCTTTCTTTTGCCTGGTAGTTTACTATTCATTTCTGTCCTATCTGAAACGTTAAAAAAAAGGACCCGTACCTCAATTTAAATCACCACCAAAAATATAATGAACAGGTTCTTTGCCCAACGGCCGCCTTAGCACAAAACTGACGCTCACAGTTTTTGGGGGGTGGGGGTGGGGGGTAACTTTCAGACATAAAGAAGTACAAACGATGGGGAAATCGTAACCTAACCTAACCTAATCGTAAAAAGAGTTGTCTTTTGCATTTATTATTGCTTGCAAGACAGTCTTTTTGGCTCAGACAATTTCAAGAGCATGGAAAACGAGAACTCATCTGCTTTAAATCGTAAGTTGGTCGCGCATGTAACCCAGGTTCTTTACAACTTGTTCCAGTTGGTACAAGGGGCGCAATACACTGTCACCAGATGATGAAAAAACACAGTCCAAGTCAGTCACCCTCAGCCATCAATTTATTTCAACACCTTCGGGTACCTAAAAATGCCAGACTAAAACAAACTGTATTGTTTCCATTTCAAACATCATAAAATTTGACTCATGCAAGATAAAGGGTTAACATATCAAGCTAAAACTGTTAATACAAATTCAGGCTTAGAACAATCTCGTTTGTTTCAAGTAAAGATAATGACCTTTAGCCCATACTAATGACTAGTCAGCCAATATATGCAAATTATGGCCTTATACCTGTCATAAAAACAAATGATTAAACTAATAAAAAAACTTTTAACGATCATCATTGAAAAACATGTTCAGAAATCAGTGTGTCCCCGATGTAACACACTTTATCACTACTTGTACTGTAAATCAGCAATGAACAGTCTGTGGAATTATTTCAGTTGAACTGTTGCATTCATGCATTCATCCTATTCTGTAACATGAAGGAACACGAACACGAACATACTTTTGCAACAACATTGAAGCACAGCATAATAAAACATGATGTTAAAGTTTCACCGGCATCGAGACAGCTTCATTAAAATACGCAACAACAACCGATTCAACAGTGTAGTTCTCAGAATTTCGTGAATTTCTCAGAATTGGGTCAGGCTCATTTCAAATCTGTCCACACTACATAATGTCATGTCTCTGACAGGTTTCGCCCCATCTAAATACTCATCTCAGCATATGCAACAGACATTATTAGGATGTATTTATTAATCGTACGTTTATCGTCCAGTGAATGGTTAGAGATAGCAATCAGAGAATGCTATCTGGCTATGGACTATAAATTCAAGGAAATTACTAACAGGGATTTGTAACAGGATTATGAAAACACTGAAGTATGGTAACAGTGCATACATGTTAGACATGTTGCCGATCTATGCAACATTCGCGTCATGATTTTACTCACCTCCCGTGTGAGAAAATGGACACAACAATGTAACTTAAAAGGCCATAAGTGAATGTCATGTTTTGTCAGCCAGCAAACTGCACGATATCCAACCGGGAAAAGTTCAGAAAAGTTTCAGTTTCTCCCGCCGTCTGACATCAACACTTCCGAAAAACATGTACATTAACATATGTCTAACAAGATCAATGGAAAGGTCTATTTTCTAACGATACAAGTACAACTTATGTTGTACCGTTTTTCAACTGAAAAGAAACAAAAATTATTTACAGAAAGTGTAAAGGAACAGCTATAAATGGATATACATTCATTAGAATTCGCCCATGAACACATTCAGTCCCTCACCGCATGCTTCAATAATACAAAATGTGTTTCCCTAGATGCACGACCCTTGGGTCATTTAGATCCATTGATTATAACCTGGTAAATACCGGTTTTACCTGAGAAAATCACGCGAGCCGGGAGGGCGCGAGCTCATCTGTTTTGACTCTTGTGAACAACTAATATGTACAGGCAAACATGATGTAATTTACACCAATCGGAAAAGTCGTATCTGTTTATTGGCAGACTCTCCGAATAAAGTTTAACCATTCATTTTCTTGTCTCTTCTATTCCCCATTCTGATTATTCAGTTAATTTTCGCCACCATAGAAAACTTCTTCAACCCATTAATACCGCAAAGAAGGACTTTCCATTCGGACACTTTCCATACAAAAAGAAAAACGAAAAAGGAAAATAAATGGTTTTCAGTGCGGTAGTAGGGTTCAGCGGAAAGTGTGTGGAGAGACTTCAAAGCCAAAAGGCTTTTATCAATATAAACACTCGTCAGGTAAATATCAAACCATTCGATGTGCCTCCTTTGATCCCAGCCGATTTCTTACGTCCTCAAGGGGGGCCTATGCAATCTTTCTGCCTCATGTCGAGTTCATTCAGTAAATGTTTATTTTGGAGAACTAATTTTCTCATCATTCATTTGCCGCGTATCCAGCCTGTGTGAAATGTAAAAGTCAGTAGGAAAAAAACTTCAGAAGAAGACAGATAGAATCTCATATCAAAGTGAACTCTTAAGTCTGATACTCACTTTTTGTATTCTAAAACGTGCAAATGAGGCGAGGGTGAGGTGTATGGTTAAGCCTGGAGCTTCCGCTGCTAGAATTGTCCCGTGGGTTGTCCCAAAAGCCAACAAGCCATGAACCGGTTAAATTATGGGAGAACGTTTGACAGCCATTGGCCGAGTTGAAGCGCTTCCTACTCTCAACACCCTCCCTTCCTCCGGCCTTTTTCCTCCACACATAAACATGACTTCCATCAAAAATTATGAAATATTCTTGACATACTGTACATAAATCAGTTTGAAATAAATAAACTTGAGACACTTTATCAATTTTGAAACTCAGTTCTTGCCCAGGGCTTCCTGACATCGATGTTAGTATATCGGCATTACGCTGTCCAGCTGATTACCTATCCATCACCCGTGCAGCTGTTTACACCATTTAATGCGTTTGTTGGACAACTCCACTGCGTGACTCAGATCATGCTTACTGCGTGGCAAATCCTCATATGCCAGGCTCAGATCAAGTGCTGGGCGTTGTATTCTCAGTGTACTGTGTATAGTGTACGTATTCGGCGTTTAGACTGTCCTGCACCAAGGAAAAACGGCTGTGACATGGCTGAAATAATGTCCACAAGAAAGCTAGAAAGGTATATTTTTCAGCTTTCAGATTTGAATGCTAAATCTTCGATTTTGGATCTGCGGACGGCTGTGGGTTTCTCCCCAATTTCCCCCCACCATAAAGCTGGCCGTGGTTGCACGAGTGAAATATTCTTGAGTACAACGTAAAACAACCATCAAATAAATAAATAATTTTCATTAATCCGTTCCAGTTTCTTACTTTATGTACTTGCTTAATTCATTGGTGTGGTGTGTTGAAGTTTGTTCTGGAAATGGCGTTTGCGATGACTGAACGAGAATATTTTGTTTTATGTCTGGTATATGTATACGAATATCTGCTGGGTTTTCATTATTATCCTCTTTTTTGTGGTAAATTGAGGGGAGTATAAAATTATTTATTGCTAGTGAAACAAGACATTATGTAGGTCTGTGTAATAATTAGCCCTATGTTTATATAAAAAAGATCGCTGATGGCGTAGCGTTTTGTTTTGAACCCTATATATGACGTTATATTTGCCTTAAAACAGGCGACAGCAATCAGACACTACAGGATGTTAACTGTGAGAAATTAACGATACGGGACACGTTTTCTAAAAAGTGTGCTCAACAGACACGAGATGTAAAACTAAAGCAAAATAATCTTCATGGCTCAGGTGAAAGCGTTCAAGATAAAAATTCGGAATGTTCAGTTATATTGTGTAATAATAGTATTGTATGTATGTTAAAAAGTATAATATACATAATTAATATACAATTACTTCACCTATATATTAAATTCTTGTCCAATCTCCATGAGGGTATTTTTTGCTGTTTGTTAACTGACACCTGCTCGGTGAAGAGCGGGATCCCTTTGGACATGTTTACGACACCATTAGATGATACACATTGGCACCTAGTTCTTATCCGCTGTATCCCCGTTGTTCTCTAAAAACTGCAATAAACCAATTTCTGATCTTGTCCAATTACATCTTGAGCGATTGATGCATCGGTTGGCGGTGTGGAACACCACTCAACTCTTTTTGTGTAAAAGCATTTGACTGTTTCTGGGACGTTTAAGCAGGTCAAATGGGCGTACGTTATTGCTACGGCATCTCCAGCCAGAAACCATCTTCTGTGTTAGAGAGATTAGGGCTGACTCTGAGTCTCCCCCTGGGTGTCAGCATTGGATCCTCGATGTAATGACGGTGGATAAACGGTGCGCGGGAGGAGTGTGTCATCACCGGTAATGGACTTCACTGGGAACAATACTCTTTGGTCAGATCGTCTTGATGGGTCTGCCTTTTGATGTGCTTTTGTCAGTAATGTGGAGGCGTTGTTCCCTGCGGTTTGACGGCAACTATTGTCAGACGATGAACCGAAACCGTTTCAACAGAAAGAAAGTGTAGATGAAGGTTTTCGCGACAAGTTCGTTTCTACAAAGTGTTTTATATCACTATGGACGACAAATATCTGGTGCAGAACAAAGTAATCTTGTTACAAGTACGTGAGGAACCCTTTGAGAGTCGACAAGCGCCCTTTTCTCTGACATAGGAGTGCTATTGAAATTTTTTCTTTTGATAAATGTACTTTCTTTTAAAGTGGTTTGTTTTCGGTTTTATTTTTATTTATAGATGCAGTCATACAAAATTATATTTTGGTTTCAAAACAGGACATCTAAGGTGGACGAAAATGACATTTACAGATGCGGACTAAAACAATAACACGTGTATGGCAGCGGACAAACCTATAATACCCGACCCTAATATAACCAACAGGTGCAGTGCTTTGCACTGTTCACCAGTGATTATAAAAGTACAGTACAGAGAGTAGAACCAGGGCAGTAACGACAGTGTGGTAGTTGGAAAATGGTCACTAATATTACCGGTGAATTCCGGCCACTTGTCAGTTTACCTCAGTTAGGATAAATGCATGAACAGTAGCAACTTCAACATACCTAGCGCCATTGTTTAAAGAGAATTCGGTGAAAAGGATTCAGTGATATCAACTGCAACTTATCAGCCATCACTGACCCAAGATTACTAAAAAGTCGCATGTGAAATATTATCGATTGCTATGTCAGTGTCGTTTAAAATACAAATCATTTGGTATTTACATCTTTCACACCTGTGTGCCACTTGGTATTTACACCTTACACACCTCTTTGTCACTTGGTATTTACACCTTACACATCTGTTTGTCACTTGGTATTTACACCTTAAACGTCTGTTTGTCACTTGTTATTTACATCTTTCACATCTGTGTGTCACTTGGTATTTACACCTTACACACCTCTTTGTCACTTGGTATTTACACCTCACACATCTGTTTGTCACTTGGTATTTACACCTTAAACGTCTGTTTGTCACTTGGTATTTACACCTTACACATCTGTTTGTCACTTGGTATTTACACCTTAAACGCCTGTTTGTCACTTGATATTTACATCTTTCACATCTGTGTGTCACTTGGTATTTACACCTTACACACCTCTTTGTCACTTGGTATTTACACCTCACACATCTGTTTGTCACTTGGTATTTACACCTTAAGCGTCTGTTTGTCACTTGGTATTTACATCTTTCACATCTGTGTGTCACTTGTGGTATTTACACCTCACACATCTGTTTGTTACTTGGTATTTACACCTTACACATCTGTGTGTCACTTGGTATTTACACCTTACACATCTGTTTGTTACTTTGGTATTTACACCTTACACATCTGTTTGTCACTTGGTATTTATACCTTTATACACGTCTGTTTGTCGAGAGACGCTGGATTAAACAGTAACCAGTAATTTTGTTATTGCTTCTATCCCAAACACTGATTACTGAGAAAATTTCTTCACCAGGAACGTCTCTTCCATATCATTTGTATCACAGGGAAGCACGTTGTACACGGACACTTACAATAAAAGAAACAAAAGCTAGTGTCTCAATGCGGTAAATAAGTTCAACGAAAATGTGGAAGTTCATCAGATCCGAGATGAGTTTATCAATATGAACGCTTGCCAGGTAAATAATGTCAGTGCTTTATTTGAAAACACCCCATCCCCCACCTCCACCCACACCTCCCCAAACACTCCCTTCTCTCTCTCAACTCTACAGGGTTTCATCCACACAAAAATCATGACCTGTTTAACAATTCCGTTCATCGTTTTGGTTAATATGCAACTCACTGATATAGGTCATTGCCACGCAGTAAGAACATTGTAATCTGCATTCATCTGAAGATGGAATTCGCCTAAGTGAAATGCCATAAAGGGATTGTGTAAGATTCATGTGATTCATTAAAGTCCAACGGTACGGTATCAAAGAGACTTTCCAAAAACAAAAGCTCTACTCTGATCAAGTTTTAATGACACATATTTCATACAAAATGACTTTGTCTCCGGATTCATCATACCGGTGTATAAGGCAGTGTCTACGATCTGTCGCCTTTACGGCCGGAAAGCGCTGTACTTATAAAGGTCATGCGCTAAACTTACAACCCACATGGCTGTCAAATATGTAAAGGGGTGAGCTGTCAGCTAAATCAGCGGAGGTCGCTGTTTTCTTAAAATCGCGCCATTCCTTTGAGAACATATTCGAGATCAATTTGATTATAAAGGATACTCTCTTCTGTGACAGAGTATTTCTCTGCTAGGCTGGGCCCGTTTTCCTTCCAACATAATGCTGGCCGCCGTCGTAGAAGTGAAATATTCTTGAGTACGGCGTGAAACACCAATCAAATAAATGAATAATAGTGATGCATTATGTACGTAAAAAGGCAAATAGGAAATTCAGAAATTCATCGATTAGGGCGCGCATTTCTGTAGAAAAGTCTAATTTTTAGACTCTCGGAGAAGAGATATTAGCGATCTTTCATATTCTGTGCCTTTGGCATTTGCGTCAGGCCGCGTACCTATCTTAGAAACAAACTGGCCTTTGATCTGTTTTTACCAGTTTCAAGAGCAACGCTTTCCTGCAAACGATACATCTTCCAAATCACGTTATCTTAGGAATGAGTCTGATAATAGTTACTAATGACTGTTAGCTAAAAGCTGTGGAAAAAAAAGGAATGAGTAACAAAAAATGTTTTGAGGATTTCTTTAATCATTTTGGTTAATATGCGACACGGTAATAAAGGTCATTGCCACCCAGTAAGACCATTGTAATCTGCATTTTAGAAGAATTCATCTGAGTGAAATGCCATAATGGGATTGTGTTACTGCACTGTGAACTAACATTGCTGATTTTAAATCTACTTTAACTTTATTGACAAAGAGACACTCTTTAACAACTTAACGAACTCGTTATAGATCAAATTCGGATGCGACGGACAAAGCAGAGAACCATGTGAACCAGAATTTTGCAGTGACTTATAACGGATACAGTTACGGAGACAAAACTCGTTGTGGGATTTTGAAAGAGCTCCGTGCAAGGGATATGGTTTATGAAGATGTTCTCGTAAATACTCAGCCTATGTGTGTGTGTGTGTGGTTGACAGGTAAGAAATTCTCAATGCAAGAACCGGTAACCTCAAGTAAATGGTAGTCAAACAGGGTTGAACACACCTTCACTACGCAATCAACAAAATAGTTGGGATAGGTGTTCTGTACAAAGCACGTTTCCTTTTCCCTATGAATCCAAAATGTCTTAAGCATTGGTAGTTTGTACATACAAACGGCATATAGGATTTCGTTTTTAAGCATTGGTAGTTTGTACATACAAACGGCATATAGGATTTCGTTTTTAAGCATTGGTAGTTTGTACATACAAACGGCATATAGGATTTCGTTTTAATTGTCTTGGAACGCTGCAAGGAACTGTGATTTGGAATTCGTTTGGCTATGGGTGTGATTTTGTATGCCAGGAACTATTTCTGAACTGTTAGTTTCATTCGGTTTTTTTCATTGGTGCTTTACGCAGTACTCAAGAATACTTCACTTATATATCGGCTGTCAGCATTATGGTGGGAGGAAACCACACACAGCATATATATCAATTGGGTGGGGAGAAGTAAACATGTAACATTTTATCTTCTGGCGTATTAATTACATTTGGTGTTACATATAGAAAACTTGATCTCTCGCAGAATTAAAACAAGTACCTATTGACAGACATTCAACCCAAACAACCAAGCCTTAAGGAACAGCTTTGAATTGGCAGACTTTAATTAGAATTGGTCCGTAAACACTTTGGGTTCTTGGTGTCATGTTTCAGTGACAGAACTAATGTTTCCCTGGGAACCACCAACTATGAGCCATTTAGAATGATAATCGAATAAATAAATTTAGATCCACTAGTTACAGGTTTCCACGCAAAGACTTTACCTCAAACAATTACATGAACAGGGAGGAGAACTCCTCTACTGGACTCGTGTGACCAGCTAAGATGGACGAGTAGGCGTTACGCAATTTACACCCACAGGAAAAACATTTCTTTATCGACAGACTCTAGACGGAAGTTTACCCAGTAATTTTGTTGTCTCTTCTACTCTCGCTAATGATTACTCTGTAAAGATCGCCGCAGCGAATTAACTTCTCTCGTCCATTTATAGACAAAGAAACACTTTGCATACGAACATTTTCAATAAAAGACAAAAAAGAAAGAACAGTTTTTCAATGCGGAAAATGGCTTCAGTGCGTGCGGAGACTTTAATCAACGTAAACTCTTGTCAGGAAAACATCAATACATACTTTGCTTTGTTTCCAGGCAACAACTTATATCCTAAAGAGCGACAATGTAATATGTGTGTATCATGTCCACTGGAATGAGTACTTGCTTGTTGCGGAGAACTAATTTACTCATCCTTCATTTCTAATGACTTCAAAGAGATGACATCTAAAGCTCATCAACACGGATACTAATGTTCAAGCTCATCACAGCGATTTGGATCTCAAAGAACTAGATTTTACTGTGGGTGTATAATTAAGCCCGGGGGTTTGGCCGGCCGAGTGGTATAACGGGTTGTCCTACCTGGTGAACTGAGATTGCCTCCCCACCCCTGCCTCTCTCCTTCCCCGGGCTCTGCAAGGTTTCCTGCACCCATAAACTAGACTGTCAAATATTTGAAATATCTGTGACAAGGGCTCAAACTGTAGATCCATCAAGTAAATAAAGAAATAAGAAATAAAGAAATAAAGAGTAAAGAGGCGATAAGAATGCTTAATGTTACATTCGTAATCCATGAAGGACATTCCATATCGACATACGACGAGGGTAAAATTAGTCAAAGTTTCGGTCGATCAATATTTTACGTTGGGCTTTATGGGAGTCTTCTCCATATCGACTTTAAGATATGTCTAAGTTAAAAGGCTCTACATGTTGGTACTGACAGCAAAAGTTCTAGTGAAGTTTTTCTGGCGTTTTTTAGCTACACACAATGCCTTTATCTCCCTATTTATGATACAGAAGGCAATGAGTAGCATATTCCGCTTTTATGATCGCAAAGCGCAGCGCTGATAAATCCAATGTTCGAGCCCACAAACCAGATGACTGTCAAACAGGTTAAGGAGTCATGCATTCCGAGCTAAGCCAGCAAGACCGAATGTGGCAGATTTCCCTGAAACCCTATTGTTGGTAAATATATACACTTGTAAGTCTGCTCCTATATCCTTAAAGGGATGGCAACTCATGTGTGTACGTTATAACGATTGTTAGCTCGGCGACAATAACAAATCCCGTGGTTTCATGCAGTTATACGTTGCAATAGGGCCGTTTTTTAAAACAGCGAACTGAGGAAAATACTGCATTTCTTCGATTCCTTTGCTGATTCCATTCAATTTGTAGCCGTTGAAATCCGCCTTAACTCATCGCTATAGGAAACACCGGGTGAACATTATCATTCGGTTCTGTTTGGGGGAAAAGAGATGGATTTTCTTCTTTTCTGGAGAGCATATCTGAGATCAATGTGGTTGTGATGGGTAACCAGTTTTCTGACAGGCTATTGCTCTGCTATAGGCCAGAACACAAAGTTGGAAATTACGTCCGGTGAAACGTCCTTAATAACCCTTCTGCACGGAAAGTGGCAAATAAAAAATAAAAAATATAGCGATTTCGGTACGGCTTTTCGGGAAGGTCTAATTTATAGGCCCTAGCGGAAGAGATATTAGCGATCTTTCATATCCTGTACAAGTGATATTTGTGGCTACGCACTCCACTTTCCTCCAATCCCTCTGTATCTCTGATTAAAGGCTGGCCCATATTTTTATACAGTTACTCTTCCTGTGTCCCAGTAATATTTCGTCGATCAAGACACAAACAAATCCTGTAAGATTTGGGATTATTGTGCAAGAATGGCTGCTGGTCTTATGCTCCCAAGATGCCTTTAACACGATGGCGTTATGCTCCCAAGATGCCCTTAACACGATGGTGTTATGCTCCCAAGATGCCTTTAAGACGATGGTGTTATGCTCCCAAAATGCCTTTAACGCGATGGTGTTAATTCAATTCACACATTATCCCAACATCGGGAACAGACTCTCTCAACAATAACGCATTACACGACTCCTAAACGACACAGCAACAGGAGAATTACAGAGTACATACATGCACATTCAGAGCTGCGAAAATACACATTTGGGCTCAGTTTCACAAAGATGTGAAACACATCGCACATATAGGAAAATGGTACGGTAAAGGTGAAGTACAAAATATCGCACGGCAAATGTACGATAAATACGATATAGCACGCCGCTCTGAGAAGCTGGGCCCAGGACACAGCTCTAAATATATAAATCACACTCCTGAAAACGTAACAGAACACATTTGTTAAAAACAAATCAGGAGACAACTCCAAATATAGACGACGTGCTAGTACTTATGTAATAAAGTACATAAAATTCGTAAAATACGTGAGAACACACCTTTTTTAAAAAATCGTAACAGTATACGACTCAAAATATACATCTGACCACAAAACATTCCATATACAGGAAGACATAAATGTTCTCATGAGAATAAAAATACACAACCCTCACCGTAAATAAGGCACAGTTATACCAATATACATCACGACACAAAATTTCCAAAATATAGTCAAAAAGTCTTATATACATAAAAGCACACAAGAATTCATATTAGGGCACAGCTCCCAATATACATTACAGCACATATCTCGTGTTAAACACAAAGACAAATAAGATGTAATATACATAAAATGATAAGACAACACCTGAAATACACATCAGCGGATGACTCCAAAAATACCTGCGCAAATGGGCACAGGAAGCAATTACATCACAGCTATACATTCCGATTCGGCAAGTCTTCCCTAAGTATTATCTATGTACATAATGCCTCCCAACCTACCTTTGGATAGTGGTCAGTGCGAAGCCAATTTGTCCAGCCAGCCTATTGGCTGAAGGCCATCAGGCTAGGTCGGCACTGATGGGTGATTAATGAACCAGAGCCGATCGCCGCCCAGATTGTGTAATAGGTTTGCTTAGAAGGGATAAAGTATTTCGAGGCGACTGCAATCTGCTTCTCATCTATCAATCCTGTTATCTTGGCGTGAGCTTTGCATGAATAACCAAACCGGCTGCATACAACTGCCCAAGTTTAGGAAATGAAATTTGCATAGCATCTGCTGATTTATGAAAGTTGGTCGCTGTGGATATCGATATGTTGTCTTTGTGTTGTATAATATATATATAATTTGAAATTTGGAGAGAAAAAGTGGAGCCAACACGCAAATATGCTCAAATCCTCGATTTCCAGTATCATTTCCTGACACTCCGCTCTTAACCAGATTGCCTAACTTTAACAGGTTGGAATTTTGCGGAAGAAGATAAAAATCAGTCGTTGTGAATTTCCTTGAGTTGGCTTGGCCTTGGCTTTAAGACCAAAATCGGTTTGTGGCAAGGCGGATTCAAATTCCAAGATACGCTTTAAGCTGCGATAGTCTGTTTAACGTCAGAGGACGACCGACATTCCCCGCTTGATTACCTTTCGCAAGATAGATGTTGTCTTTCGTGCACTTTAGCAAAACTGGAATAAACAAGTTTTCTTCCGGACACATTGGGAACATTGGGTACCAGTATATATATATAATTGGAACACTCGTTTCAATGTGGGGCCCCCTTTTATCCACACTGAATGAAGTGTGAGAGGGTTTTTTTGTACTTGTTCGACTGAGTCAAGAATGTAGTCTGTTTAGTGGTGTACACGTCAACATATGTGTTAGTTGTTAGCGAAACACCTAAAATCTATGTATATCACCAGATCCCATGTGTGATGTGAAAACTGACAGTATAATTGCGCACACCGACATGAAAAGATACGCCGTGGTCGGTATAATATATAAATGTTTCATTACCTGGTTTGACTCTCTTTATATCTTTGTATCACCTGGTATCACCTTGTCTGTCCACCTGTATGCCTGTCTGTGTGCATGTTTGTCTGTCTGTAACTATTGATTTTGTCCATGTATTTCCACCCAAACTACTGCCCCGATTTTCATGAAACTTACCATACATCTAGCCTATCATCTGAATTTGAGCATGCTTAAGTTTAATGGTAATCGAGTAATTACTATTAACTTTTACACTTGCCCTCACTTAAGACTTTGGGTAATTGTTTTTCCTTGTATTCAGATTTTGTCAATACAACTCTTTCTAAAGTACTGTATAATGTGACTTAGTAGGGTATTTAGATTTAGTGTTTTCGGCATCATACTTCAGTGGCGGCAGCACTTTAGTGGAATGTGGAATGTGGAGCCCTGCCGCAAGAAGACACAGGATATGTACACACATCTAATGACTTCTCGTCGGCATATAACTGAAAAGTTTTTAAGTACCCCTACGAATTGAACCTCAAGCATTCACGTATGTACATACATATCCAAAAGTACTGAACCTATTTCTATGAAACTTAACATACGTCTTCCCTATAATTTAAAACTTGTGAATACTTAAGTTTAATTACAATGGGGTTATCAGAGCCTTAATCCAATTATGGATTTTCATATACGGTTTACTCTTCCGATTTGCTACATTTTCCCATTCAAACTGGATGTACCAATGCAAAAACGGTAAACATCATGACGTCCTGTCATTTCTCTTCTTACTTTTCTTTCTTTTATTTCTAAGCATGATGTGGAATGTGGAGTTTTTATTGTCAACGGCGCATGGTGTGTATTGCTTTTCCTGTTGTTGGGGACATAGACCGCTACACAAAACTGGACCTGTAAACCAGAGTACTGAGCAAATATGCGGAACTGCCCGACAGACCAGATATCCGGGCACTGTTGTACAACTGGTGATTGTACCACACGATTTCCTTCTCACCCAGAATTTCCCATTGGCTCTATTATACGTTGTTACGGTGTGTGGCCGTGTCGGTTATTTTCAGAGAGCTAAGCCCTTGCTGGTCGTAATGTGCCGTACTTCTCAACTGAGGCCATAGGCACCAAGCCGCCTGGACAGTATTGGATAACACCAACGACCCCTGACCAATGAGTTAATCTTTCCAGTCAAGAAAAATCTCATTGGTTTGGATGCTGCTTTACATGTACGTCGAAGAGATCTGCCAGGACTACGGTGAAATGACATAGTTTTCGTCAGGCTTTCAAAAGCCGAATGCTGGCAGTGGACATATATTTGAATCTTTTAGTATGATGGAGTGGGCTTTTTTCTTTCTGAAAAAGAATGTTAAGGCATGATCTTTCAATCGCATTCGTCGACTGGACTGGGCTTACTGTGCGAATGAAAACCTGTGGATCTGGATGTAGGAAAAAAGGTCAAAGGTAAAGGGTCGATGTACAAGACGGCTACACTGGTCTCGTCGAGTCATAAAAAAGATAGATGTTGTAAGGGGAATATCCTGGATAAACAACGTTAGATATCACTCAGTTATGAATTAATGGAATAGATTAGTCGTATATCCCACTTGGTTTTAATGCCTTCTTATTTAGATGGGTCTTCAGCTTTGACTTGTTATTTATTATATTTATTATTTCCGATTTGAAAGGACTTTTGTATCGCAGTCTCTATCACTGGTGAAGAGCAACGTGTACATGTATACGTAGGCTGCTTTAAACCAATATCAAAAGTACATGTAGGCGTACTGAAGTCTTTGACTATTGCTGTTCGTGGAACTCTGTCTGGGTCCAACTCTGTGATTATCACGAATAGTTGTATAAAGCTCTACCGCGGGCTGTTATGCGACACCCTGTTATGCGACACTCCCACACTAAACCAAAGATATAGTCAACCAATGGCAGCTGTAATAAAGTCCCCCGAAGCCCCCCCCCCCCCACCCCACCCCCGCCCCCTAATAATTAACTATAAGTGTTCATCTTAGATCATTCTTATTTGTTGAAAATGATGCTAGTGGACGCTTACAAAATTAGTGTAGAGGAGTAAGAAGAAATAAAAGTACGAGCATTAGCGGTCAGTGGAGAAAGCTTGAACGAAATTAACTTCCAATAGTGCAGTCTGATAAAATACGGTGGATGTTTGCTGGTTCAAATTGACCGGGAGCTCAAAAAAGAATATAATTAGATTTGTTCCCTCCGAGATTATGTGTAGTTTATATGAGCTAATGTATACCCGAATGTCCAGTAAATACCTGTGCGTAATATATAGTGACAACTTGATGAGAACCTGCTGGCAAAGTTCGTGTAGACAATCCTACTTTTAGGCCATAGACGGCCAAATTCACTAGCCTTGGCCAATATTTTTGATTTTAGGAATGTTTGAGAACATTTACGTCCTATTATGGCCGCCTTCTTCATTTTCTACTACAAAACGAGATAACTTCCCTTTAGATCTGAAACAACAGAAACACGCCCGGACATTATATTAAAGGTACAAACAGCTCACTTTTTATTCTTGACAAAGACTTTAAAAATGGTACTTCCTGCTGCCTTTGGCGGCATGGACTCGCCCTTCCATTAGAGAACATAGTGTATGTACACCTGATGACTTATCGTCATCAAATGACTGAAACATTGTTAAGTACGACGTTAAACCCCAAGTATACATACATGCATACATCTGCCTTTTTCATGCGGGCGAGACCAATTCTCCGCTGTTGTTTGGTAAGTTTGTTAGATGTTACTACCGGTCAATACCTGATATTGCTTGATGAATTATTTTTCTGTTCACAAAATATATTCTAACGACCTGTAAAATCTTAAACAGGTCAATTTGTATTTTATTGTTTGGACTGTGTAGCTTCTTCACTATGTATGTTCACCTGTCCCGTCACTCTCCTGGGTTTACTCATATTTTCTACTTTGACAGGTAGACTAACCATAGCCAAATTTAATATTGTATTACTTTGAAAGTCAAAAAAAAAAGTTTTTTTTATGTTCTATATATTCTACATAAACTTGTCTCATACTCACAATGGCGTTAATTTTTAATCATTCAGGTGCAGACATTTTCGAAAAAAGACTCTTTTGTCATTGTTTTTTGGTAAAAAAACGCTCTGTCCGTTATAGCGCCACAAAGTTACGAAAAATCGATTTTACAAAGTTTTCTGAAGGTATAATTTACGAAACTAGTAGTTGGGCGTTTTAGTGGCTTCTTTGAGAAGACGTCTGGACCTTGATATTTGGGTTTCTAGATGAAGATTTTGAGTGAAGTAACCAACAACACCTACATCATAGGCGGGATCTTTAGGGTTTCTGTATAAATTGTTTTTCCCTGTTTTCTTCCAAACTTTGAAAATAATGAAAAAAAAATGATCCCAAAAAAAAGCCAGTGACTTCGATCAGTAAATCAGAAGTCTGAAAGCTATCGTGACAAGTTGTCAAAGACTCTGCTGTGAACGTGTCGAAGAAATCCTGACGGGAGGCAGTAAAATCCACACCTGCCTGACATTCCGGAAATTGCCGTCACACTCTTTCTTTTGCCTCTTCTGATATGTGCTGCCATGGATATACTGTCGGCATCAAGGGCGATACGTGAGTGGCTTGGGGACTCTTTTGACCGTGTTTTACCATCGTATGAAGGCGTGATGGAAGATCAAAAAATGTATTCGGCTATGACCATATAAAATCTGTAAGATTAAAACAAGAGTAGAACTGGAAGCAGTCTATTAGTTATTAACATCAAAGTGGCAATTAAGTTTGCTTAGAATGTAATATGCCTTAGATCCAAGTTTGTGTGGACTGGAAACACCAAGACTGCCTGATTGACCCTTGGAGTTTAAATATGGTTAACCTACTCATTGGGAGTTCTCTAGCATATTGGCACTAGGTTAAAGGTTTACTAGGTTAAAGTGACAGTTCATCGCAACTATGCCCCCCCCCCCCTCCTCCCTCAAAAAAATATGTCCCCACCAAGTGCAAGTGGCATATGTCGATGACACTTTTTCAGAACTGTCAATGTATTCATATCCACAAAGGTTTCGTTGACAGACGTTCATTGGCAAACAATCAAGACGCCAACTGCTTGAGAGCACATTGAATTGAATAAATTGCTATTTCCAAGAAACTAGAGAGGCGATAAATTGGTCAGTTTATTTGAATTTCCCTGGCTTTTGGGAGATCATTCACCGAATCTATGATGCCCGAGTAAACGAGAGAAATATACACCACGATTATAAAGCATTCTGTTGGGCTCTAGTGAAATACTGCCCATAAACTACTGATACAGAGAACCTATAATGCCTGGTGACAAATTTTATCTAGTTATTTTTATGAGTATTGGCATTTACCAAAAAAAAATCACAACCAATTGACCTATAATGTTTGCTTGGCAGCAGCATTCCATTTGTCATTTGTCTGGCACTTGAAGAGAATCGACGCTTTCCCTGGGGTTTATACACATTTATGAAAAAATTAATTAATTTTTTTTCTTAATACTTTTCTTTAAAGAAAATCATATGCTTGGCAGAACGCATACATATTTGTCTGTTTTTTATGTGAAATTTATAGAGCCTAATTTCAAACACAAGATTAGAAGATCGTTGAAATCGAGGTCCATAAGTGCAAGATTAAAAATGGACAAAATAATTTTTCAAAACCTTTACAAAATATAATTGCCCTAATAGGTTAGTCATCCTAAAATTAACAAGAACAGTATGAAAAGTTGCCATGTTTGCTTCACTCAAATGAGGGAAAACAATTCAATTAGAACCGTTTGTGCCATAAATACCAAAGTGAAGTTCTTCGGGGTCCTTCAAAAGATTCGACCTTTGGCGAGTTATTGGTGAATTTCCCCACGCGATACACGCGTCATATTGGTGGAAAGTAAACTATTAGAACTAAGTTTTATGTCAGACGACACAAAACAGAATGATGTGCTAAATTACACAAATAGCCAAAATTCTATTGTAATAAGTCCATTGTGCTTAAATTAAGACCTTTGTTTCAGTCAAAAATGTTGTACTTCAACCCAAGATATCAAAATGTGTTACCGAAATTATTTGTAAAACCGCTATCTAATTTTTACAAATTTAATTGGATTGAATTCATATCTCCGCTGAACTTCATGCAAATATTTACAGTCAAATGTGATGACATCGCCTAGAGTATAGAGTTGCAACCGTGAAATGTGATAGTGGGGCATAATGTACCCAATGAATGTTTGTGAACCACATGAGCAGATCTTTTAAAACAAATACTGATTCTTCCAACGAATGCTTGGTTTCGTGCAGTGATTGCAGTCGCTGGTGTTCGTCGTCTGGATAGATTTCTTGATACATTTATTTATTTATTTATTTGATTGGTATTTTACGCCGTACTCAAGAATATTTCACTTATAGGCCTACGACGGCGGCTAGCATTATGGTAGGAGGAAACCGGACAGACCCCGGGGGAAACCAACGACCATCCGTAGGTTGCTGGAAGACCTTCCCACGTCACCATGAGCTGGACTTCAACTCACAGCGATCGCATTGGCGAGAGGCTCCTGGGTCATTACGCTGCGCTAATGACCCAGACATGTCTTTGTGCGACTTTCATTTTTGATTACCCTCTGTACTATATACGCAGGAATGCATGCTTTGGATTTTATGTCGTAGTGAGCATTTTTTCATGACGACGAGTCTATACTATACAGACAAACCGTGTTTTTCGCACCACAAGGCAACCCTCCATTATACATATTTATAAAAACGCTGAAAATGCAATCAAGTCATAATGTAATTTGAACCGAAGTTCACACTGCAGTAAGAATGTGTCCTAAAACTAGCACTGTATTGTTCAGTGCAAATCCTTTGACTCCTGTCCAGATCCACTGATCTGCCAAATACACGCTTAGTTGAACCGATTCCTGTTAGACAGACGCCGTCAGGGGGCATGTTAGATCAGGACAAGTGTACTGCGCACTGATGTAGAACTGCTACATCCCAGTAAAACAATTATATGGGTCTTGTAATATTTATGGGAACACATTTGGCCATAAGGGTAACAATAGCCGGGTGGCTTTTCGTTTACTTAGTATATACTTACATGTATGTTGGCGTTGAAGCATAACGGCATAGTTCATTTAAAAGAAGTCGCCGTTATCTTAACTGATGCCTACAATGTCCCGCAGTTACTGGAATGAAATACTTAGTCCTATCTAGATTACGTGTCTATCACCATTAATATAAACCACAGTTTGCCAGGCTTCGCCAATTTGAAATAGAGGCAATTATGGCAGAAATAGAAAATACTGCCTCGGGACCTTCAGACTGTATCGCAGATGTATGAGTTGATTATATCTTATAGTCTCAACAAATGAGTTATTTTCGTATAAATATAAACAGATATGCCACGAAACATAGGACTGGAATGATAGGGCCAGTATTACAAATACCAGTGTACATGGAATTTTTAAATATAATTTGACAAATACATAATTTAGACAAAACTGTATTTTTCTATTTTATTGCTGGTAATATGGCTCAAACCGGAAATTTTCTCATCATAAACGCCATTCTTGGTGAAAGATTGTTTAGTATGTCGTTAACAATACAAATAACTAAATTAATGTTCCGCATTCATACTTTCCTTATGCCTATTTTGGGGCTTATGTTTCAAACTTCATTGTGGTAGAATTGTTTCGTCAAACTGACCTTGTGTTTCTGATTTAGTGACTCTTTTCCTTGCCAGGACTTATGACTTAACTAAGGTCAGCAGACTAGGGCATGTTACAGAACACAAACACTGCAAATCTACCGTCATCAAGTTTATCGGTACGCAGTCGACAATAAAAGTTAGTTTTAGCCGCCAGACGGCTTTTGCTTTCCTTTTAGAAGCCTGCCATCCACGAAAAATAGATATCAGCGTTATGTAGAGGCCATCATCTCTACATATCTCTACAAAATCACCCATTTCTTAATTAAACACCCACATTTAGGAGGATGTCATACAGCATACGTCTGACAGCTACGTACGTTTCCACTACATATAATATAGACCACAGCTTGTATGGCTTCACTGACTTGAAACAGAGTCAGTTGTGTTGAAACGCAAATAAACCACTAACGTAGATGTCAGTTGAAAGCTCACTAGAATTTACTGTGTTTAAAAAAATTCAACTCATTGAAATGCATTTGGAACTTTGGATTCCACGGTGACCTTTTTCTGCCCACATTGGACCAGTGACTTCAAATACGGTTTTGGGAAAAATTCTCAACCCTACCCCCCCCCCCCCCCCTTACTTTCCTGGACGGTGTTTAACAGGCTTTCATCTGAAAAAATATATTTCATTTTAGTGTTTTCTTTGCCTTTAAAACAGAACAACCTGACTCGGGGTTGTCATATCATGGTTCACACAGGTGAAGTAGAGGATCAGTTTAATGTGAATGCGTTGGTAAATACCATGGGTATAACTGCTTCTCTGTCATGGACACCACAGAGCAATCTAGGGAGTTACGGTAATTGTCAATAGCACTATCTAAAAAAGAATGTTCAGTTATTAACATAGGGCAAAAAGTGTTTTCGACGAAAGTTTTCATAATTTCGTCAGGAACAGTTTGTGTTCTAATAAACTATCGGGCCATTATTGTTTGGTGAAATAAATTATGAATCAACGTTAACCTTTTTTGGTATTTCGACAAACCTTCATAAATTAACTTTCAGATTCTCGGGCTAGCAGTGGTCTGACTTCCGCTCTACTGTATTGGGATGCTGTCTAAACTGTTAGGACAGCTGGTCGACAATTGCCCGGAGAGTGGCCAGTCAAGTCACAAAAACTCTCTTGGTGGCCATGAAATGTCCATGGCCGAGGTACGACTGACACTTCTGATCCAAAACAACCATTCCGGTCACGTAGATCTGTTTGTGTCGTGTCGGTGTACAGATATGCCCTTTACGAGCGTATTGAATGCCTGCAATTACTGTTTTTGTCCTGGTTACAAACATTAACATCAGTCACGCACTTTCCCCGTATATCCTCCGAACCTGGAACGAACTGCATTTTTTGTGTTGCTGTAACAATTATGTCCTCACGGATCAATTTGAACCTGTAGGATGATTAAATAAAAAGCATAAGTTTGCAATTAGCAATAAAAACCCTGATTGTCTCATTCTGATTGTTAACAAACGCTTAACAATCGTTGGTGTGACCGAGGAAGATTAACTGGCAGGTTTATGTTAGAAATGTTCACACTTTCACGGGTTATTTAATAGTTTGAGCCACTGCCTGGATATTTTGACCCTATTTTCTTCTTCGACAGACTGACAAAGTCGATCTCGCAGGAAATTGCTTCTGAATTAATAGCCTTGATAACAATTTAAGCAAGCAATTTCCACCGGTTTACCAGTATTGTGTATGTGACTATGTAGATGAAAATTAATTCCCTGTTTGTATGATTATGTTTCAAACTCTTCTGTCTTTTCAATAGCAATTTCCCGGAAGAATCCCTCACAGAAAAGCCGTGTTTCAGACCGTTACATTTATTGTATCGACATGAATTTTCGGAATGTCGCCCCAAATGTCGAAGATGACCGACGATTATTATCCAGATATCTTCATCCAGCAACTAACGAAAAAAAAAAACTTCAGAGTTTTATAAGTCTAGAGTCTAAGTTTTCGAACAAGACAAAACGCTGTCGCTTAATGCCACACTGAAGAATGTTTATCTTAAACGATGGTGGGTTCTATGGGTGGACAAAAAAGGAATGCGCACAGAAAACCACCTACCTTTGGCAAATTACTGACGAACTTTTTCCATTGTGAAGTACACGTACGCACTCCATATTCGTGCGAGAAAGCTTCGAATCCTACCGCACGAGTGTCGTCGACCGCTTATTGTCACTAAAAGGGAGAGCCATACAGTTCCCTGTCCGGGTTAGAACACTCGCCTACTGTGTAGGGATTAAAAACTGAGAGGGGATCTCCGTGGGCAAGATGCTTAGGGTGGCAGCACGGCATGACCCAGGAGCCCCTCACCAGTGTGGTCGCTGTGAGTTCAAGTCCAGCTCATACTGGCTTCCTCTGAGGCCATAAGAGGGAAGATCTGCCATCAACCTGCGGATGGACGTGAAATATTCCTGAGCACGACGTAAAACACCAATCAAAGAAAGAAATAAAGAAATAAAAATCGTCAGTGAAGACATTTCTGTGTCCAAGGCTATTGGTGGGGCCAGGAGTAATAGCTCTACCAATTCTATAAGTCTGGTCAAGAAAATAAAAAGACAATTATAGTATTAAAACCCATGGATGAACATGTACATATACGACATCTGACCTCTGAAGCTTTTTGTCACCACTGTGCCTTTTTATCAGGGCTTAATCTCATTTTGCTTCGAAGATACTTTGTGACGTTTATTTTTTTGTCTTTCTTTTTTCTTTTTATGTCCAGCATACCACGGCACAGCCGTCTGGAACCTGGAAAGGTCTGTGGACGAGTGGAGAGGGGAAGCTTTCTGACATGATCTGTCTAGTATGAGTGAGATGCACACTGATTATTATGTCAAATCTTCATTATGAGTGAGACAGTTCCTCCGTAGAATCTTGGGCCAGGCCAGAAGGGACCGATAGTGACATGCTCTCTCTTTTACCATCGGTCATACTAAAGACATGCATGTGCAATATTTACATAAGGTAAGCCTTCCATTGCATAAACAGTTTCATTTTGCAATGCCCTCTGTGTATTACTGGAGTTTTAAAATCTGCTAAACATTTTAGTCAAGGACCTGGTACGGTAATGCGGAGAATCGGCCCCACAGAGGGACGATGAGAGAGTACACATTACCAGTTCCCAGCACAGTTCTGTAAATTTCCAAATCAGAAGTATAAATCTTGAACAAAGCACTCCTAAAACTTATATGCCCATAAAACAGATGGTTGCTTAGTAATAATAGTAATAGTAATAAAAAATGCACTCTCGATCAAAAACGCCAATTTTTCGTTCAAACGAGACGCTGTGTTTTTAATTTACAGTATGAAGATCAACGTTAATCAGAAAAATATCTTTACTGAAACTTTCATGTGTGTATTTCTATGTGTTATCAAAGTCTCGCTTCGGTTAACGTTTGTCTTTATATGTAAAATAGAAACCTTAAAATGTGATCGATTTTGTAAAATTGTGGCATGTTTAAAATACATATTTCTGCCTCAGGCTCTTGGGCATCCTCAGTAGTTCAATGGACTATCGCAGTCGTTATTGAGAAAAGGTTGCTCCTAAAGGAAAAGTTGAAATCTTTCTGGCAATCTTTTCTTCACTTGGAAACATACTTTTGTGTGAGTAATGATAAAGGCCGTGTTGCATTAAATAAGTGTTATCTTGAATTAGAATGGTTAAGACTTGGCATTACGTAATGTTTGGCAAATATGGCGAAATCATACGTGAATCCCGGTTGAGAGCACCTGGTCCTCTGGCTATCATTAACATTAAGATGTTATGTGTAGAGGAAGTATAAAGCAGAATGTTACATTTGCCATACATTTATTTAATTGATTGGTTCATAACTGCGTGTTAATTTTTCAGAAAGTTACATTTAACTGCATAATGCAGTCATTTTTCACGATTCTACAGTGTTTAAATCATCATGTTACAAAAAAATCTTTCAGTGTCACTAGTGCCAGCTACAATTTTTCGAAGGTATGACCTATGCATCGCCTCAGTGCCTGTTTGGAGCTTTATAGGTCGCATGCTAGCCATAAACAGGAAAAGACGAGTAAAACAGAACTGAAAATAAGCAGCAGCCTTCATGAGTGTGTCAGTAGCTGTCACCCAAAGCTATAGTCAGTTTGGCTGCTTGAGGTGAACAGTTTCTTTGACGGGGGCCGATTACCCGCCTTACCGTACCAGGTCCTTTTCACTTGTTGATGAGATGTGTTTTCTACAAAACAATCCAAAATGGCCCTTTAGTCCAGTTCTCATTTGTTATATGGATACGAAGTTCCATTAGTCAAATTCGACGAAGGTATAACAACTCGCTGTGCATGTGTGTACTGGGCTATACATTGAGCAATTGCGCATTCTGTCTTCATGCTACGAAAACAGATTGTCTCCCAAGGATATACTCTCTCTTAATGCATGCATTTTGATAATACTTTTATGACCTTTGGGATTTACTTTATTAGTGTGTAGGTTTTCGCCACAAAGGTGTTAAAAGGATCTCTCCACGAATGTACTTTTATTGAGTGAGTCAATACGACTTCGCTTTTGTGACTTTATTTTGTAGCTTTGATAGCAGCTCTGCCCTAGGTATGGTCCATCACTCTTTATAAGGAAAAGTCAGTCTTCAAGCATGGTCTACAGTAAGCTTTGAAAGACCTGCCCACGATCACAATACGGATTCGCTCTGAACCCAGAACAGGCGACTTGGTGTCCTCCTTTGAAGGTTCGCTAATGAATAGGAAAAGACACGGCAAGAGTTCTCGTTTGTTCTCTCACAAACCTGTGCTGGGGCTGGGCGGCTCGGATATAGACCGTTATATCATCTGTCTGGAGAGAACTAAGAAAAATGCCATTAGCTTATCGCCCTACTATTTGTTAAGCTGTAAGAATATGTGCGAGTGTTCGGGATTTTCTTGTGAACAGCTGACACGATTTGGAACACCCGCCAAGATGGCGCGAATAGCTGACGCTGTTGTGTAATTAGTTTTGGAGTAGAACCAGCAGTCGTTGTCGCTCCAAGTGCATTTACATGTGAAATAGTTCTTGTAGGCATTTATTGTCGGTATGTATAAAAACTCAATTTTCCGTTATCCAGCTTTCATTTAGGGACAGTGGCTTAAATTGTTCTTCAGTCAGTTAGATATTTTACAAAATCCATTTAAAGGCTGGATTCGATAGAAGACGTTTTCTGCGTCGTATGGTGGGCCTTATTGACCACATTAGTATTGTATGCTGATCATCAAACCATAACATCTCAGCAGGCAGAATGCATAAAATTTCTCTCAGATCCACGATGGTAGATCACAAAGTCGCTAAATATCGATCTGTAGTGCAAAGGTACACTGTGTTTTGAAAGCGACAGGATCAACCGTGCGTTTTTTTTTCTTTTTTTTTCTTTTAATGTTGTCCTCGATTATTTTTTAGCGCCAGACTCAAGCATATTTCACTCAGGTAATATACACCAACGCTCTTTAGCTGCAATTTTGGGTCCTCACTTATCGAGTGAATAGCATGCTAGTACAGTACAATGACTAATGAGCCTCTAACCAATGCTAGATCCAGGGTCAATGCTGGGTCGAGTCACACCGAAGACTTTAAAAGAGGAAGTTGTAACTTCCTCTTTTGGCGTTCAGCATGAAGAGGATAGTGCAACGACTGGTTGACCCGTATCAGTATAATAGCTCGGGAGGGGCGCCTTACTTGCCTTCAGTGAGGCGTCTCAGTGAAGCAGCACTTAATAAGCGGTGAAAATCCGCTCCGCAACAAGGAGGCACATCACATGCACTCTAAAGATTCCTTCGTCGTCATATGACTGACAAATTGTTAAATACGACGTTAAACCCCAAGCACTCACTCACTCACTCACTCACTATCTCACCAGTGCAGTCGCTGTGAGCTCAACTCCAGTTCATGCTGGCTTTCTCTTCTGTCGTACACATACCTGGGCATATGGTAGTAGGTCTCCCAAGTTCTTGAACTGACATACTTCTGAGAGGCAGGGTACATATACATTGGCTACAGATTGCATGCCTTTACTGGCTTGAACAAGACGCAATTATGTTAATTGTAAAAGACTGTTACGGGGTCTTTATATTCTATCGCAAGTCTGTGACTTCATTTCTCCTTCATTGTCTAGGCAAGCGAACTATTGAAACCGTTTGACACGAATGTACGGCCAAATATCATAGATATAACTTCTTCCGTGCTATAACCACCACAGAACAAAGTACGCACTTGTGTACAAAAATCAAAATATGGACAATCCCGCTTTTATGAAGACAATAAACTAGTTCTACAAAGAAATCGTTTTTAGTCATTCCATAGTCTCCGAGCCAAATTTTATGGCTGACTTAGTTTAGGGCCTTTATAGCGAATTTCACTTATTTTGAGATCTGAGAAAAGAGATAAGAAACCGAGGAGTACCTTGGTAACAAGTCAGGCTTCTTCCTTTGATAAAACCGATTACGAATTTCGAGTCGTAGGAGAACAAATCATATATGCCTTATTGTGGCAAGTCTGGATCCCCACAGGGGACTGATTTAACTGTATTTCTTTTAGGCCTCGTAAAATGGAGTTAACACTAGATCCGAGATAGTGGCTATGGTACAAAGACAAACAACTTTTCTGAGCACTTCGCAGCACAAATTAATCTCCTCGGATTGCAGATTAGTAAACAACTGCAAACCAGTTTTTTTTTCATTAACAGACACTGTCTTTCGCAACCTATGAAACATTTATAAGCTTCATTAACTTCCAAAAAATTAGCTCATCTACGAGAATTATGCAATGAGTCCTTTGGTTGGCGATTGTTAAGAGAGAAAGAGAGAGCGAAACACTACTCATGCCACCCGTTTCTAAACATTTGACAAAAGCAAGCAGTCAGTCAATTCAATCTGGATTGAATGCCATTTTAATTTGAAAGGTAAAACTACATTAAATTTAGTAATTTTTTATCAGGTGAACATTCAGACTGTCGGAGTCGAACCTATGCACACGGAGCAGCAGTGGTCTACTGTATCGGGCTGCTGTTTGGACAGCTGGTCGAAAATTGCCCGGAGAACCAGGTCACAAAATTTAGACATGCTGCTCTTGTCCTCAACAGATCCTAGTTTATATCCACTCGAGCTGGCTATGAAAAGTCCAGGCTCTGACCCAAACCAAACATTTCGGTCACACAAATCTGTTTGTCTCGAGTCTGTGAAAACCCAGTGTATAAACACAAATGCCTGCAGACATCTCTGCTCATGTAGTCGTTAAAATAGCCTTTTCAGTCTGTGTGTCAAGATTATTGGCTTTTTTTGATGATATTGTCCCACTTGCGCAACTCAAGAACAATATAGGATCGATGATCCTCCATCAGAGGAGACAATATCAAATCCCCACGCCACATTTTCCTCCTTAAAAATGTTATATATGAGGTATTTCATCCGGGGAAAGGTACAAGGGATGGACGTTTTATAACAGATTTTCAGGAGAAAATGACATTTAGTGCTGATTGTTCTACGTAAGTAGAATATAATACGAAAGAGCACAGAACAGAGAATATAACCAGAGTAGCGAGGACAGCTTAATAGTTGGCAAACGATTTACATCTCTTAGGGTTTCATTCTAAGTGGTCATATATATGCTTAGCCAGTCGTAACTCAAACGTCTCTGGCCCCAGAATTAGCTTGTTGTGATGTTAATGGAAATTTATTAACACCATGGGTTCATTTGCTCAAAATGTTCAGTTTTTGCCATATTTAACAAACAATCACACAAAAAGAAAAAACTGGCACACTGGGCGTTTGCAATTTGTTCTAAACAATCTTTGACTGATTACTTGTAAAACAGTAATAACCTGCATTCATCAATTCATCACAGACACTAGCAGAGTTCTCTTTTCGGTGATTAATAAATAGGCCGATTTTTACATTTAGTACTTTGCACCTAAAGTTTATAAGATGTGGCAAAAATAGGTAAAGAAAAGATTTTGAAAAACGCAGTGTATCATGTTTGAAATAGGCTCGAAAAGTTATTGTTTGGAAACAGCTTAAGGGCTCATTGTTTTTGGAGCAGCTTAACGTCTCATTGTCGCTTAAGGAGTCACCTTTGTGGAAATTCTTGCTAAGTCATTGTTTAAAAAATATCTACACGTCTTCCAAACGACTTGAAATGTTCAAAGTCGTCGTTTTGGAGCTGCGTGACAAGTTATCTTCTTAAAGCAGTCCAATAGTCGTCGTCATGGAAACACCCGTCGACATGGAAACTGTTCGAATTCGTCTTACTGGAGGTATCCTTAAGATTTCTCACCTTGGAAACAGCTTGCAGTCATCGTCTTGAAGCCTTACATCTTCTGTTGCAAAGTTTGAAGACCATCGTGTGCGAAACAGCTTGAATAGTTCAGGTTTTCGCAACACCTCAAACAGTCCTATCACCTGAATGTCTTGTTCAACTTTGTTCAGCCAAGATGTATTTAGATAGATCAGAACTGTAGTTCTCCTCAAACCCCTGCACTTAAAATTCCATCTCAAATTCCATCAAAAACGCCCTTACCCATTTAATCAGGAAAACATCTGAAGTAGAGAGCGTAGACTAAACACATGAGTTGATAAACCTGCAGCATAAGTATTGCACATCGGATGGCTTTTTCATCTCAAACAGAACCACACCCCAGTCAACAAAACTCAGACGAGAAATACTCAATGAAGAACACCCCAGTCAACAAAACTCAGACGAGGAATACTCAATGAACAACACCCCAGTCAACAAAACTCAGACGAGGAATACTCAATGAAGAACACCCCAGTCAACAGAACTCAGACGAGGAATACTCAATGAACAACACCCCAGTCAACAGAACTCAGACGAGGAATACTCAATGAAGAACACCCCAGTCAACAGAACTCAGACGAGGAATACTCAATGAAAAACACCTCAGTCAACAAAATTCAGACGAGGAATACTCAATGAAGAACATCTCAGTCAACAAAACTCAGACGAGGAATACTCAACACCCCAGTCAACAAAACTATTAAGAGGAATACTCAATGAAGAACACCCCAGTCAACAAAACTCAGACGAGGAATACTCAATGAAGAACATCTCAGTCAACAAAACTCAGACGAGGAATACTCAATGAACAACACCCCAGTCAACAAAACTCAGACGAGGAATACTCAATGAAGAACACCCCAGTCAACAAATCTCAGATGAGGAATACTCAATGAAGAACACCCTAGTCAACAAAACTCAGACGAGGAATACTCAGTGAAGAACACCCCAGTCAACTGGATAAAATTTAGGGCATTTAATGAAACAATTGCATGTATAAAAGGATCTGAGGAGCATATTTCTGTGACGTTTTCGTCTGTGTTGTAGCCTATTTCTTTTTCCTTTTTGTTTACGTTTGTTGGCGATACTCGTCTCCTTTTCAGAATAAAATGTCGTTTACAAAAACCAAGACTTAAGAATGTATACACAGTTTCAGATTGCCTCTTTGCCACTTTATCCTTGGAATATATTATTTACTGTACTAACTAGATGGTGAATAATGGAGATACGGGTTGAAAGAACGGAAATAGGGAAAAGATAACAGAAACTGCTTGTAACTGTATAAAGGCAACAAAGCACATCCATCCCCTTGTGTGGTTTTATACAGATTTCGGAAAGGAAGGGCCCAGCAGGTAGGAGGCATCTTTCATATCTAGAAAAACAGTTAAATGGCTTTTTTTCAATCTTAAGTAAAACAAGGCCCATAGCTTTAAAAGTCGTTAGCCTTTAGCATTTAATATGCTCAATTATCGGTTTTGTATTTTTGATCTCATCACACCTTTTGCCGACTGCATTTCTGTGAGCCGTAGTTTCCATTGTAGATGCGCCTGTCAAAACATTTATACTACAAACTCTAATTAATATGGCATTTTTCTCCAATCAATATGACTTTTTATTCTTATCTGGCAGACTATGAAATCTCGTCAGGGATCTTGAGTAATTTGTTTAATATCTGGAGATGGGGACAACTGATACCTTATAGCACCTGTCAATTGCCTATTGTATTCTTAAACCATCCGCCTGCCATCCGTCTTATCGATCGTTTAATATTAACCCAGACGAAACATGCCTTTTCCGAAATATTTCATACGTTACAAACATTTAATTCAGTCACCGATTTTTAGATATATTCACACGATCATAGGGTATTTTATGGTTTGAGCTACTCTGTGGATATTTCGACCAGATGCTCCTTTTCTACTGTCTGGCGGTATATCTTGTCAAAGTGCCTCATACAGGAAATTGCTTTTCATTTAATGGCCCTGACAAAATTTAAGCAAGTAATTTCCAATGGTTTACGAGGGTTGCGTAAGTGACTATACATGTATATTTGGAATTTAATTCCTTATTTGCATAATTATGTTACAAACCCCATTGTCTTTGGGATAATAATTTCCCGCTGGAGTACCTCACAAAAAATGACATGTTACAGGCTGTTATATTTATTCTATCTCCATGTACAAACAACAACGCAAGTGTCTTCGACTGTTTAGAGCTCTAAAGAGCACCATTTAAGACATTTATTGTCGCCCACGTCACTTTTGTACCCAATAATGTAGTTAACAAATTAAATGAATGCCAGAAATCTAGCCAAGTAAGTAAATCATTAATGTGTCTAAGCCCATGGGTCTATATATGTCACGATTGTCCCCTCATAAACTGTTTCTCATTGTGGTACGCTTTTATCACGGAAAAATCTAATGTTACCGTTCAGATATTTCTTCTCACGTGCATTTTTTCTTTCCTTTTTTATGTCCATCACATCAGCGGACAGTCATCTTGCAGCCGTTGAAGTGCAGTGGACGACTGGAGATGGGAAGCTTTCAGACATGACCTGTCTAGTATGAACTAGATACAGACTGATTGCAATGTCAACTCTTCATTTTGAGCCAGACCGTTCCTCGATGCAGCCCTGGGCTAAGCTAGAAGGAACCGATGATGACATGCTTTCTCTTTTACCCCTTAAGGCATGCATGGACAATATTTACATAAGGTATGCCTTGTTGTATGTTAAATGTGACGACAACACATCATTTTGAGTATTTCTAGGCCAATGACGTCTAATAAATTGCAATTAACATCATTGCATTTTTTTTTACCATATTCTGTTCAAGCCATGGTGCTAAGGGGCGTGTAAATTGATACTATTCATGCATTTACATGAACAGTTAGAATAAAACCCTGATAAACTGACAAGAGTTCGTACTTCACCGGTTACGTGTGACCATTTGCTAGTTATCACACAGTCGTCGCTGCTCTGGTCTTACTCTCTATGCTGTACGTTTTTAATAATATGACATTCTATAAACAGTTTCATTATGGATTGTGGGAACACAAGTAAAGAACATTTAGCTCTCATACTTTACAAGAGAACAATGGAGTCGCTCCTGACTGGTTTCGAGGAGAAATTGCGCGGGAAAAGGTACCATTTTATGGACACCAGCAATATCCCTTCATTAGGGGTTCACGCAGGTTTTCCCGCAGGACACGTATTAAAATCGTTCGGATTATTATTATTCCATCAATTTCGTGATTGCGCTACAGCCTAAATCGTTTGACCGATTGATTTGAAACTTTGCAATAAAATTCCCCCATACCTGAAGTTATCGGTCCTACTCTTGTTTTTCTATGGCAGGTGGTTTGGCGGCCGTATTAGATTTTATAGCAAATCGTTTATACATCTTTACCTCAAGAACCACCTAACGGATTGGTTTGAAATTTGATATTCAGGTAGACATCCTAGCTTTAGTAGGTTTGAAAAAATCTTTGACTTCCGGTAAAAACTGTGGAAGCCCGCCCTTGGTTAAAGTTGTGACGTCACAACTAGTTTCGAAATTTAACATTTCTTTTACGTATTCTGGTACTTTTCGGACCTCTGATTCCGAGTCTGCTTTTATTTTTTGTCTGTCTATTTATTTGTTAAGATATAGTCAAAAAAGTAATTTTAACTGCGTAAAAAACTTGCACCATATTGTAGCCCAAGACCTTTTTTTTCAGTAATGTACCAACGGGTTTGAACTATGATCAATAGTTTTTTTTCGCTGGAAGCGTTCGAATGACAACACCGTTGGATGATAACCCCATTGCCTTAACATAAAGTTAGGTGGTAACTGGACCTTACAAAAAGAATTTTACTTCTCACGGCAGTGTGGATTTAATTTAGATATTGATGTTGGGAAATTAAAGCGATGTAGTCTATTCGCAGAGACAGTAGTGTATGCTGCTGTGTTATTGCGTGGAATTTGTTCTAACGGCTTGCTGGTGCAGCCATTCCTTGGGTTGTTACGTTTCACTGATTAAAGGCAAGTTGGTAGCGAGTATGACTGATTTTACAGAGAGATGAATATAGGCGACTAGCTAAAAGAAATATTTAGTTGCAAATGGTCCTAAGAGATGTTTTGTCTGCACAACAATCGGAAGTGGACCTTATGTCCAGTTGTGTTTTGTTGCATTGACACCTCGATTTCGATCAGTTGAACGAAGAGAATGCAAACGTTATTTCTTTGCAGAATGCAGAATTTGACAAATCACACGGTGTAAACGCGGCTTACGGAATAGCATGTGTCTTTATCACGTTCCATTAGTCAGATTCCACAATTGGATATACTCTTTTTTGATAATACTTTTAATACCTTGGACATTTATTTTAAGCGTGTAGGTTTTCGCCACAAAGATGTTAAAACGATGTCTCGACGAGTGTGCTTCTGTTGACCGAGTCAATGTGACACCTGTATCTGATTAATGGTTTTGTGTCTTGTCGCGTTGATAATAACTTTCAGCCCCTTGTCTTGTCCATCACTCTTCATAAGGAAAAGTCAGGTGTCAGGTAGGGTCTACCGTAAGTTTCGGGAGACCTGCCCATGATCAATAGACGGATTCATTCAGAGAACAGATTGGTGTCCTCGTCTGAAGATTTGCAGATGAATAGGAAAAGACTCTAATAGACAAGGCAAGAGTTCTCGTTTGTTCTCTGTCGAGCCTGTGCTGGGGTTGGTCGACTGGGAAAGGAAGTTCTATTGTCTGTCTGGAGAGAACTAAGACAAAATGCCACCAGCTTATCGCCCTACTATTTGTTAAGCTGTAAGAATATGTGTGAGTGTTCGGAATTTTCTTGTGCACAGCTGACACGATTTGGAACACCCGCCAAGATGGCGCGGATAGCTGACGCTGTTGTGTAATTAGTTTTGGAGTAGAACCAGCAGTAGTTGTCGCTCATAGTGCATTTACATGTGAAATAGTTCTTGTAGGCATTTATTGTCGGCATGTATAAAAACTCAATTTTCCGTTATCCAGCTTTCATTTAGGGACAGTGGCTTAAATTGTTCTTCAGTCAGTTAGATATTTTACAAAATCCATTTAAAGGCTGGATTCGATAGAAGACGTTTTCTGCATCGTATGGTGGGCATTATAGACCACATTAGTACTGTATGCTGATCCCCAACCATAACTCTCAGCAGGCAGAACGCATAAAAGTTCTCTCAGATCCACGATAATGTGGGTCAGTCGTTGATAGCAGTGGTGCAAACCGGATGAAATCTTTGGGTCTCCCTTTCTAGCGCCAAATTCTTTAAATACATCTCGTGTACAAGTGCGGAGCATACACCTTGAAAGGGAATTGAACTCATGACACCGTTCGTTACCGATAAGGAGCTCACGTCGCTAAATGTCGGTTCTTGCATTGAATGTTTGAACTCCTCGACTGCTGTCCGCAGTGTGTCTATTATTACACATCACAGGCTCAGGTGATATCGTATAGGGCAATGATAGATATTTTAACGGCTTTCAGTTGATTATCGTCCTTAGTATATAAACACACCGAGCATTATTTTTTTTAAATTGTTTGTTCTTTTTTCTATACTCAAACATATTTCACTTATGTGACTGTGGCCAGTTTTATGGTTTCTCACGTAATATACACACAAGCCCTCAAACTGCAATTCTGTGACCGAATGAATAGCATGCTAATACAGTATAATGGCTGATGAGCCTCTCACCAAAGCGGTCACTGTGAGTCCAGCTTATGATGGCTTTCTCCACAGTCGAACATGTACACAGGAAGGTCTGCAATCAAGCTGCGGACAGTAGTGGGTTTCCCAAGTGAGATACATACTTCCGGAGAGACAGGGTACATTTCTGCTGTATGTACCCTTAACATAGTCCACAGATTGCATGGTTTTACTGGATTTAAGTAGAGGCAATTATGTTAACACAGATTATCACAGATGTGTGGTTTCATTTTTCCAGGCAAATGAACCAGTGGAATTGTTTAATATCAACGTACTGCCAGTTTTCATAGATATAACTTTTTGCATACCATAACCACTGCAGAACAAACTATTTTCAACATCCAGAGCATGAGTTTGTATTAAAAAAAAGTATTGCAGACAATAAACTACTTCTACAATGAAATGGTTCGCAGGCATTTAAGTGTCTAAGCCAAAGGCTATCTCCACTGGTTGCCATTCAGGGAGTTCATACCGAAAACTGAAACTAGCTTTATGAAAAAAAAATTTACATAGAACAAACAAACATATGAGTAAAGCCTTTATGATTCTATCATTCACACCCCAGGCTGAATAGAGATTTCACTTATGTAAAGTTCTGAAGACTAGAAGAAGAAACCAAGCAATAGCGTGATGATCAATCAGGCTTTTTCGTTGACGAAATAAATTCCGAATTTCGAGCCGTAAAAGAAGAAAACCCCTTATCCGTTATTGTGGCAAACTCATTTCCATATTGAGACCCGATTTAAGTGTATTTCTACATATTCTTCTTCGTAGCATAATGCCAAGACAAACAGCGAGTCTGAGCATTCCTCAACACAATTTAATCTCCTTGGACTACAGAGTATTAAGTGATTAAAATGCATTCCTTCATAAAAAGGTCATTTTCTTGATCAGCTGTTGGAAAAAGTTTTTGTGTAAATCGGTAGATTTATACTATGAGTTAAATTTGACCTAAGCAATATGTAACACCAATGTGAGACATTTTTTGCAGATCATCAAATACTCACAAACCTTTCCAGGGACGGCTGCAGAGAAGCTAACGTGCAATGAAAACGAATTGACAACCAGTTCAAGGCAAACATCAAAGATTTTCCCACAGTTTCCGAATCTTCATTCACTCATACACGTGCGTAAAAAATATGTAAAAGTTTACAGATTTAATTTCTTGCATGGATGTATATCCGTTAATATGGGTATTATATTCATCGTCGTGATTGAGAAAGAGAAAAACACCATATTGATCGCTTCGGTTTCGCAACATCTAGCCCAATTAACCAGACAGTTTTAAACAACATAATTTTTTTATGGCCATGCATTATAGGCGCTATTCACACTGATGGTAGAGTCTAGCCCCTCGTGAATTTCCAGACTGTTGTGATCAAACTTATGCCCTGAAGGATACTAGAGGTCTGACGTCCGCCCTGATTTAGCGGGATGTTGTCTGAAACTATTTGGACACTGGTCGACAATTGCCCGGAGATTGGCCAGCCCGGTCAAAAAAGCTAAACATACTGTTCTTGTCCCCAGTATAATATATAACCCCTCTTGTTGGACATCAAAGCTCCAGGCTCTGAACCAAGCCAAACATTCTGGTCACGCAGATCTGTTAGTCTCGAGTCTCTGAAACCCAGTTTATACACACAAATGCCTGCAGACATCTCTCCTCAACCAGACGAGAAAATAGACATTTGTTTTGCCTTTTCATTGAAGTTCAGCCAAAATTCGTCTACATTTCAGAAAGCCAACAAATGTTGTCTTGGAAAACCAGTATTATGACCATAGCCTCTCTCGATACACAAACACAACTTATTGTGGTATCTTATTATTTACTTTACCAACCAGACGGTAAATAATTGAGATACGAGTTGAAATGACGAATACGGAGAAAAGCACGTTCATAGTCATGTGTGATTTCATACAGATTTCGGAAAGGAAGGATTCGGCAGATAGGAGCCACCTTTCATATCTAGAATAAACAATAAAATACTTATTCATTTTAAAAAGTCTTCAGTCTTTAGCATATTATATATATAATTGGTTTAGGTGCTTTGATCTCTTCATACTTTTTATCAACCATATTGTTGCGAACCGTACTTTTCATTTCAAATGCGTCTGCCAAAACATTTCGCTTCAAACTGCCATCGATGTATGCCATTTTCTTCTTAGCTGGCAGAGTATAAAATCTCGTCTGGGAATCTCGAGTAATTTATTTAATAGCTGGAGCGGTTAAATAGCTGTGGGACAGTTGACGCCTTATAACACCTCTCAATGCCAATTATATTTTAAACCATCCGCCTGCCAATCGTTTAATATAATCGCTAACAAAACATGCCCTTATCGAAAAATTTCATTGGATACAGACATTAAAATCAGTCACCGATTTTTTTTTTCCGTTATAGGCTCCAAATAAAACCAAAGTCTAGTTTTTTGTGTTGACATAGCAATAGCAAGTGCTGACAAATCCCAAACGTTTGAGGACAATAAACAAAAAGGTGAAAAGTTAAAATCAGTTGTCAAGCGGGGTCTAGTGTAAGTTTTCGGAGGCCTGTCCGCGATCACGAAAGGGATTTGCTCTGAGCCCAGAACATAGGCGACTGGGTGTCCGAGTCCGATAATCCGCCAGTGAATAGAAAAAGAATCTCGTTTGTTCTCTGATAAACCCTTGTTGGGGATGGACGGCCGAAATAGGTCGTTCTAGTGTCTACATTTACGTGGAGAGAAACTTGAAAAATGCCACCAGGTCATCGCCCTCTATTTGTTAAGCTTTAAGAATATGTACAAGTTTTCAGAATTTCTTGAGTACAGCTGCCAAGATGTCGCGGATAGCCGACGCTGTTGTGTAATTAGTTTTGGAACAGAACCAACAGTCGTTGTTGATCCAAGTTCGTCGAGGCATTTATTGCCGGCATATATCCGAACTCAATTTTCCCTTATAATTTAGTAACACACACTTAATTTGATCTTAATGTGATCTTAATTTCAGTCAGATGTTTGGTAAGTCGTCTCAGTGAAGCAGCACTAGATACAAGAGCATTGGAAATCCGTCCTGCAACAAGGAGGCACATAACATGCACTCTAAGGATTCCTTCGTCGTCGTAAGACTGAAAAATTGTTGAGTATGACGTTAAACCCCAAGCACTCACTCAATCAATCACTCACTCACTCGCAGATACAAATGACCAACCGTGCGTTATTTTAGTTGTACTTGATTGTATTCTTTAACACTACACTATAGCTCATTAATATGACAGCATCCAGATTTATGGGTCCACGCGTAATGTACAGAAAGGCTCTTTAGAGCATACCCTTGACCGAATTGAGGACGTGCTTGTACAGGACAGCCTCCTCTTATGCCGGTTTCCTCTCCGGTTGTACGTGGGAAGGTCTACCATCAGCATGAGGATGGTATGACGTTGTCATACTTTCTGACAGGCCCGGTGTCTGTGTACAACATGTACTTATAATATACGTCACAGGTTGCATGCATTTACAGGCGTGAAGTAGGGTCAGTTATGATTGAAATGAAACATTCTTCCTCGGGTTCTTCAGTCTCTATCGCAGATGTATGGCTTCATTTTTCCATTATTGTCCACGCAAGTGAACTATTTGAGCTGTTTAATACGAATGTACTCCCAATTATCCTAGATATAACTTCCTCCGTGCCACAATCACTACAGAACAACCTATTTTCAACATCCACAGTATGAACTCGTATAAGAAAGCTAAAAATATGGGCATTTCCGGTTTTATGAAGACAATAAACTAGTTCTACAATGAAAAGGTTTAGGGTTTCAATAGCGTAAACTTAAATTAATGTCATAACAGTGCACACTTGTTTACATACGACAATAGATATACGAGTAAAACTTGCTATGCTTCTGTCATTCGCACTCCACCTTGTAACGATATTTCACTTATTTACAGAAACCGAAGAGTACTTTAATAACCAATCAGGCTTCTTTCTTATGAAATCAGTTACGATTTTCGAGCCGTAGGAGAAAAAATCATACACACCTTATTGTGGCAGGTTTATTTCCCTTCTGGGGCCTGATTTAACTGTATTTCTATTCATTAGCATTAAAGGTGCTGGTATGGCGCAAAGAGTGAGTGAGTGAGTGCTTGGGGTTTAACGTCGTACTCAACAATTTTTCAGTCATATGACGACGAATGGCGCAAAGACAAACAGGACTTCGCAGCACAAATTGATCTCCTCGGATTACAGATTAGTTAATTACTGCAAACCAATTCCTTAATTAAAAAACATTTTCTATCTCAACTCCTGAATCATATATAGCCCACATTAACTGCAAAAACAGATTTCAAGTACGATGACTATATAATGAGTTCCATGGTCGTGATTCAGCCGCCGACTGTAGAGAAAGAAAGAGAAAGAGCGAAACACTACTCATGTCATTCGTTTCTTAAACTTTGACCAAGGCAACCAGTCAGTCAGTTCAATCTTACCACCCCTAAACTAGATTCCAAGCTATTTCAAACTAAATCCTATACGACATCTCAAAGATAAAACTACATAACTTTCAGTCATAGCTTAAAAACACTGGTCATGCAGATTTTAAAGTCTTGCACCTCAAGGCCTTGGCATTTCAATGATCTTTTATCGGGTGAACTTTGACACTGTGGGGATCGAACCTATGCCCAGGGGGGTAGCACTGGTCTGACATCAGCCCTATGGTATTGTGATGCTGTCTGAACTGTTTGGACAGCTGGTCGAAAATCGCCCGGAGAGCCAAGTCATAAAACCTAGACATTCTGCTCTTGTCCTCAACAGATCCTAGTTTATATCAACTCGAGCTAGCCAGGAAAAGTCCAGGCTCTGACCCAAACCAAACATTCCGGTCACACAGCTCTGTTTGTCTCGAGTCTGTGAAAACCCAGTGTATAAACACAAATGCCTACAGACATATCTCCTCTTGCAGAAACGAAATTGACCTTTTCAATGTACATGCTTAAATCAACGGCGATTTTGATGACAATGTACCACTTGGGTAACTTAAGAACTCATAAGATCGGTAGTTCTACGTCAAAAGAGACAATATCAAATCCCCACGCCACATTCTCCTCTTTTCAAAAGTTATATAAAGGTTTTTTTTAAACCGGAAGAAAGTGCAAGGCATGAACGTTTTTAACAGATTTTCAGATAAAAGGACGTTTAGCGCTGATTGTTCTAAGTCAATAGAATATAATACGAAAGAGCATACAGCACAGAGAATAAAACCAGAAGAGTGTCGACAACGTAATAGTTGGCCGACAATTCACATCTCTTAGGGTTTAACTCTAAGTTACTGCTCATAGATATGCTTAACCCGTCCTAATTCAAACGTCTCTAGCACCAGAATTAGCTTGTTATAATGTTAATTGGAATTTCTTAACGCCACTGGTCTATTTGCTTAGAATACTCATATCTTCCACATTTAACAAACAATCAGACAAAAAGAAAAAAACTTTGGGAGTTGAGCGTCAGCAATTTGTATTTAACAATCTTTTGGTGATTATAGGTAAGCCATTTATAACCTACGTTAACCAGTTTTTCGAGGAGTTTTCGTGGTGATTAATAGATTAATTCATAAGCCGGTGTTTATATTTTGACAGAGCAAAAGTTTTGAAGTTGAGAACAACACAATGAATGATGATTTTGGATAAAGCTCGAATAAACATTGTTCACGAAAAGGTTAAGGACTCATCGTCTTTGAACAGCATGACAGAATTTCTTGATATGTCCTCTAGGAAATAGTTCCACGTATGATCGTCTTTCAGCAGTCTCGAAGTGTTGTCATTTTCCTAAGTGTCTTCGTTTTTTAAACACGTTGACGTCTCATCGTTTTGGAACTGCATGCCTAGGCATCTTCTTAGAACAGTTTCAGAAGTCGTCGTCTTGGAATCTGCTTACTGGAAATATCTCTAATATTCCTCAACTAAGAAGCGGCATGAAATCATCGTCCTGAAAAGTGTCGAAGAATTATCAACTTCGAAACCCAATATTCCACACTCATGTGAAAACATCCCAGTCAACGAAACTCAGACGAAGAACACATACTGAACAACACCTCAGTCAGAACCACCCTGATGAACAATACTCAGTATATCGCCCTAGCTTAGCTTAATGACCAAGGAGCCTCTCACCAATTCCGTCGCTATGAGTTCAAGTCCAGCTCATGGTGGCTTCCTCTCCGGCCGTACGTGAGAAGGTCGGCCAGCAACCTGCGGATGGTCGTGTGTTTCTCTGTCCGGTTTTCACCCACCGTAAAGCTGGCCGCCAGATAAGTCGTATAAGTAAAATATTCTTGAGTACGGCGTAAAACACCAATCAAATAAATAAATAAATATTTATTTGATTGGTGGTTTACGCCGTAGTCAAGAATATTTCACTCATACCACAGTGGCCAGCATTATGGTGGGTGGAAACCGGGCAGAGCCCGGGGGAACCACGACCATCCGCAGGTTGCTGTCAGACCTTCCCACGTACGGCCGGAGAGGAAGCCAGCATGAGCTGGAGTTGAACTCACAGCGACCGCATTGGCGAGACTCCTGGGTCACTACGCTGCGCTAGCGCGATAACCAACTGATCCACGGAGGCCCCTCAAATAAATAAATAAGCACTCAGTATACTACACTCAGTTAAACAATTCACACCTCAGGACTATAAAGCAGCACAGGGTTAGTGAACAAGGTTAGTGATGACATGATATCTGTTTGTTTGTTCTCAATATTTTTTATAATGCTTTCAGATCTTCAATACTCGAAGTCTTCAATGTTCATTTGATAGAGTTTATTGCATTTAACGAAACATTTACGTTTATAAATGGATCTGAAGAGGATATTTCTGTGACGTCAGCGAGCTTTTCAGATGGCTAATAAACTCTCGTTTAGAAAAACGAAGACCTTAGGATGTCTACACAGCTTCAGAGTGCCTCTTCTTGCTTCTTTGTCCTTGAAATATATTGTTTACTGTACTAACTAGACGGTGAATAATGGAGATACGGGCTGAAAGGACGGGAATCGAGAAAAGATAACAGAGACGGCTTGTAATTGTATAAAGGCAACAAAGCAGATCACCTCGTGGGATTTTATACACATTTCAGAAAGGGAGGACTCAGCAGGGAGGAGCCATCGTTCATATCTAGAAAAACAGTTAAATTGCTGCATTGAAACTTAAGTAAAATAAAAAAAAAACAGTCCTTTTACAAGTCTTTAGCCTTTAGCATTCTATATGCCCAATCATCGGCTTAGTTTCTTTGATCTCGTCACACCTCGACCATGGACTCTCCTCTCCAGTAATTTGCTTAAAAGCTGGAGCTGGGAGACAATTGACACCTGTCAATTGCCTATTGTATGTTTAATCCATCCGCATGTCATTTGTTCTAGCAATCGTTTAATATCAACCCAGACGAAACATGCCTTTTCCGAAATATTTCATACGTTACAAACATTTAATTCAGTCACCGATTTTTCCTTTATATGCTCCGATTAAAAACGAACAACAGTTGTCGTTCGATCGTAGCAATAAAGTGCCAATGGATGCGCCATTCGAACGTTTGTCGTCAATAAATAAACAAAAAATGTGACAAGTCTTCTATTAGTAATAGACCAATAATTGCCTCCCATTGTTTTGTGACAAAATGCCTTCTTCAGATTGAACGCACATGCCAGTTTGGTGCTGGACAAACGTTGGTGTGACAATGAAGGCAGGCTGTATGCTAGATATATTCACACGATCACAGGTTATTTTAGGGTTTGCGCTGCTCTCTGGATATTTCGACCAGACGCGCCTCTTCTACGGTCTGGCAGTATATCTTGTCAAAGTGTCTCATGCAGGAAATTGCTTTTGATTTAATGGCCCTGACAAAGCAATTTCCACCGGTTTACCACAGTTGCGTAAGTGACTATGTAGATGAAATTGAAGTCCCTGTTTGCATAATTATGTTTCAAACCCCATTGTCTTAAAGATAGTAATTTCCCGCTGGAATCCCTCACAGAATTGCCATGTTACAGACTGTTACATTTATTCTATCTCCATGTACAAACGAAAACAGGGGCGTCGTTGACCTGTTATTGCCACAAAGGCCTCACACAAGGGGAAAGCCGTAAAATCTACACTTTTCATGCCGAAGTCCGGGTTTGTACCCGCATCTCATGTCCTAGCGATTGAAAAGCACCATTTAAGACACCTTTTGTCCTCCACGTCATTTTTGTACTCAGTAATCTAGTTAAGAAGTTTAATGAATGCAAAAAATCCAGTTATGTAATTTATTATATGCCAGGAATTATATGGCATGCAGTCCATGAGCACGTGTTACGTGGTAATCAGAGCGAAAATCTGAGTTTGCTGCGGGGGTCTTTTTCTGTGGCGTATTTTTTTTCTTTTTTCTGTACCTCTTACATCAGTGCACAGTCGTCTGGAAGCCAAGGACGGCAGTGGAGGAGTGAAGAGGGGAAGCTTTTAGACAGGTCTTGTCTATTATGAACTAAATATGTGTCAATGCGGCTTACAGTGTTGCCGTGGCAATAAAGCCCCTATATATACCTTCGAACGTTTGTCGTCAATAAATAAACAAATAAATGCGACAAGTCTTCAATTAGGAATGAACCCATAATTATCTCCCATTGCTTTTAGACAAAATGTCCTCTTAAAATTCAGTGCACACGTCAGCTTCGTGCTGGATTCATTCATTCATTCAATCATTCATTTATTTACACTCAAAGACTGGACAAACGCTGGTATGACAAAGAAAGGATTACTTGGCAGGCTGCATTGTTAGATATGTTCACACGATCACAGGTTATTTTAGTGTTTGAGCTACCGCGTGGATATTTCCACCACATACTCATTTTCTACAAACTGGAGGTATATCTTGTCAAACTGTCTCAGGAAGGAAATTGTCTGTGATGTAACAACCCGGACAAAATTTAACCAACCTAATCCCACCCGTTTAGAACAGTTGCGTAAGTGATTATATAGACGAAATTTAATTCCCTGTTTGCATGATTATGTTTCGAAACATTTTGTTTTTAGATAGTAACTTCTTCTTGTAATCCCTCAGAGAAATGACCGCTGCATCTATTATGCCCTCATGGATTTTTGTAGTTAAACTGGGAAATGTCAAAAATTCCAAGAAAAGCTCAGCATGCTATTAGTTTAGAGGCAAAGTTTTCTAAGAGGAAAAAACAACTCTTTACAATGGAGCGTCATTTACCAATTATTGTAATAATAATTTATTGATTGTTGCCTAAGCCATACTCAAAATTTTTGGTGGCCGTTTTAATAATGGGTGGAGTAAAGCGGAGTTCTCACGGAAACCGCCCACCTTTGGCAAATGACTCACCAACCATCCCAAAGGGAAAGACGGGTATAGATTAAATTTGGTTCAACAAAACGACCACACCAATGTCGTCCACCGCTTATAGTCACCAAGGCCTCAAGAAAACGGAGAGCCGTAAAATCTACGCATTTTATGTCCATGTTCAACTTGAATGGCGTTTCGCACGTGCATTTTTGTCTTTCCTCTTTACGTGCATCACATCAGTGCAGATTCGTCCGGGAGCCGTAGAAGTGCAGTGGACGAATGGAGTGGGGGAGAGCTTTCAGACATGGCCTGACACACACTGATTAGAATGTCAAATATTCTTCACGAGTCAGACAGTTCCTCGATACTGTCCTGTGCTAAGCCAAAAGAGTCGGATCATGAGGTCTTCTCTCTTTTACCATTGATCATCTTTAAGGCATGCATGTACAAATTTACAGGTATGTCTCACATAGTATTAACAATTTCATTGTGAAAGGACGGTTTGAGAGAACACAGGTAGCGTACACTTAGCTCTCATACTTAATAACTGAACAACTGTCGCTCCTGATTGGTCCCGAGGGAAATTCCGCGAAAAGAAGTACCATATTATTGACACCAATAATATTACTTCATCTAAAAATGTTGACCTCTGTGCATTACTGGAGTTGTAAAACCCGGTCAACAATTTTGTAGATTTTCACCCGTCCTTAAAGTGCTAATCACTATAGTCTATTTCTTTTAGCCAGTCGACTATATTCAGCTCTCCGTAATATTAGTCATACTCTCTACCAAAATTGCCTTTCGTTTTTGACACGTAACAACATCAGCTCTACAAGTGGATATGATGAACGTTCATATTCTTGCAAGGAAATTGAAGTTAGAACACTTTTCCTAAATCATAATGTTAAAGTCCATAAGCTTGGTTTGGACGGCAAGAGTCCATTGCCTCGAGTGATGCCATAATCATTCAAAAACCAGTGGAATGCTGGATGCTTGGCGGAGTTCAACGCATTTTGACGGAGAGGCCATCAACTTGTGTCGATTTTTCAGTGTTGGGGTGGTCGGCTAGGATAGACCGTTATATTGTCGGCGTGGAGAGAACAAAGGATAATGCCACCAGTTTATGGCTCAGCTATTGGTTAAGCTGTAAGAATATCTGTGATTGTTCGGAATTTTTTTTGTGCACAGCTGACACGATTTGGAACACCCGCCAAGATGGCGCGGATAGTTGACGCTGTTGTGTAATTGGTTTTGGAACAGAACCAGCAGTCATTGTCGCTCCAGGTTCATCTACATGACAAGTAGTTTGTTGCCGGTATAAATCCGAACTCAATTTTCCGTTATTCAGCTTTCATTTAGGGACGCACGTTTCAATTGTTTTTTATTCAGACAGATATTTTACAAAATCTGTTCCCAGGCAAGATTGGTTTCAGTAGCAAAAATATCTCAGTTTTTCTTTTTCTGCATTCTCTCTATTGAAGGCAAATAGACTTATTTTACAAAGAACATCATTAACACGCAGAAGTACATGATATGTTGTAGATAATTTACCACTCAACATAAATATTGCCTTTTTCTTATTCCATTTGTATACGACGCTAAGCAACACCTAAATATATCGAATTATCTTTTCATTTCGAGTCGGTGTTCGCCAAGGGTTTTTACTTTCCACTTACATTTCAATGCAATCAAAAAACTGATTTATTTATTTAGGTTATTTGTTTATAATTTACCCAGTTCTGCACCCCAAAATCGCTTATTTCCCATCAATGCAACGCGGCATCTGTGAAAACATGTAACTGTCTTGGAGACAGTACTGATTGCTCTATGTTGCACCCTGGCCATTTACTGACAGATCTCGTTATGACCAGTGTGGAATGTGTTGTTATCGGACATCTGAGGTAATTACCATGTCTTCACATTACGTTCACCAGGACTCACTCCCAGCATTTACAAAAACAATTTATGCGATAACTGATATGATGAAGTCGTTCCTGTCTGAACTTTCAAAATATAAATTCTAACCTAACTGTCAAAGATGAAATCATTTCATTCCCTCTACCGAAAGATTATCCCTTCTGATTTATAATCTTTACCGAAAAATACGGTATCATATTACGACAAACGTCATTACTTATACTGACGAAAACATGTTTTTGAAAACACCAATAGGATTCGCGCTTTTTATAGCGATGACTGATACATGTGTGCCAATCAGTAATAACTTGGAGCATGTTTATACTACTTTTCCGCCTAATATACTCATTGTTTTTTCCCCGACATTCATTTCATACTGCGATGTAATGCCCTCCAACTTAATGTGAACCTTACAGTACCTTAGAAAGACATGGATATTGAATTCCCTGAGACATATACCACATGTCAGCTTTTGATGGAAAGAACTGTATAATTCAAGTATTGTTAACGTGGGAGGTGAGGATACCTATCGTTCACACGTGTTTATGTAATAACTCCGAAGATATTACGGTTCTCCGTCAGAGATTTTAAAACTTTTTTCTATCTATGCTTTTTTCGGTTATCAATACACCCATTTATGGCGGGCGAGGATTGATAGGGCTGGTAAGGTTTAACGAGACTGCCTGGCTTGCTATATTCGTGTCTAGCTTTGTAATAAACCAGATGGGGCCTTTGACGCCCCAAGGACACTTATAAACTTTGACAAGAGCTCTGAACGCCGTTTGTTGTTCTGCATTCTGTCAGTCGACCTCAAATAAAAATTCACCACCAAAGCCCTCGAACGCACAGAGAAGAAACTAACAATTTTAAAAAAAAAATCAACTTTGAATATCATACTCCTAATAGCACTTTCATTTATTTATTTGATTGGTGTTTTACGCCGTACGATCAACTAAAGATCTAAATTTAATTGTACATATTAGAGACGGTTCTCTGTTTTGATGTTTCTGTTCTTAACGACATTTTTTTCCATTTCATTCACCCACGAGGTTTTATTCTTCATATCCATGATCTATTTCACACCACTAATTGCTTGATTAATTGGGAACCTAACACTAAAATTTCTTACCTGTTTGTTTTACAGTGTACATTCTTATTTCACAGGAGGGGCTTCCCATGGATTACATCTTTTAGTTCTGAATAAAAAGCAAGTTTAATACATGACATTTCACCAAGAGCTGTTGTCGTACATAGAAAAATAAAACAAACACAAGTGGAATTTTTTAACCGTCTCTGACCATGGATATTCGGAATGGCTTCCATAATTTTCGCGATGGTTCCGATAAGATATGACCAGAAGCAACATATTTTGTATGGCTTATTATGTTTCTTGACAGTTCTAATGGTCTGGGTGTACACTTTGGTTTGTTCTTTTCTGACTAGCTGGTAAGCTTTTCTATGGAAATGCACATCTCTTCAGAATGAGGTGTGGATCCAGTGAATGAGTGAGTACAGAAAACGTTAAGACGGCAATCCTCTGTACAAAGGAATAAAACACTTACTGGAGAACGATGAAGTTGTAGCCACTGATGTCAAAGTATGGTTTATTCGCTGTAGTATTATCACCAGGAAAACTTCATAGATGAATTCTTCAGAGAAAGAAAAAATAATAAGTAGCATTCATGGACATGGAATCCAAAGACAACCAGTCCTACTAATGCAGCGTGATGTATTATACCTTGGAAAACCTTGTCAATATCTTGCCAAAGGTCGTGGGTTTACGCCTGTTTTCTTCACCTATAAAAACAGACCACCAAGAGGAAGTTTCTTGAGTGAAGCGTAATAATACGAATTTTGCCACTTGATAACCTTCAGGACAAAACAGACAGAGTATCATACACGTCGCTCAAAACTCAGATCTGGAGTCACGTGATTACAACAAGAGACTGACACCCCCAGAGTAAAATGAGGTCGTCATTGCTTTTGCCAAATTCTCAAACCCACCCAGTTACTACATAATTTAGAAGATTATTGTAATTCCTTTTCATTACTGTTCTATATGCTATTATACAACTTCAGGTTAAAAATGGAAGACTAACCCTAACTAGCAGTCAAGGTACATCGTCACATCACCCTGCCGTCATATCGTCCTGTTCCGAAATCTGCGTATTACAGCGTTATTCCAGGATCATGTAACGTCAGACTGCTGCTTAGCATCAGCCACGATGTTGACCAGCTTACAGCAACGATGAAATCCGGCCGTGGTCTAAGGGTTAAACGCGCTTGCCTTTCAACGTCTGGGACAAACCTTGGACAGGGAATTTGTACCTTACACTGCCCTCATTATTTCTTGGAACTTTAGTCTAAAGTGCGCTGTCTAAAAGGTCATTGAAGATCACTTTTTCCCACCAGTATGAGGTACATAGGAGTGCGTCACGTGTGGAAAAGTTCGTCAGTAACTAGCCAAAGGTTTGGCTTCCTCAACCCATAAAAATGACCGCCATCGTATAAGTAAGAAATGCCTCATTATGACGTTAAACAACAATCAAATAAATAAATAATTAAATACAGCAATCACAAGATTTCGCTTGTAAATAGTGCTATTAAAACCTCACATTTGAACAGCGTGCGGATATGATCTGGTGCAGTTCGTAGCCATACCACTGACCAGCCTTCTCATGAAGTAAGTCCTGACGCAGTTGTTCTCAAACCATCTAATCTGTACTTTTCCCATTGCCTCCAAAGGCCGCTAACTCACTATGCGACGGCAGTATCCCAAGCCTAGAAGACGCCCTCTGGCGGACTGATGTGTTTTATACGTCGTCGTTGTCTGTCAAGTTAACCAGTCATCTTTGAATGGAGATGGTTTTAGCCGGATAAATAAGATCTGCCCGTCGAGAGTAGGAATAGAATTGAGACAGCACAGCTCCCGCAAACGGGATACCATTTTAATTACCAACGGTGATGCTCCCCGAACGACTAAAAGAGAATAGGACTCTTTTATTTAATAGTTCTTCCGGGGAATTTCACCGATAGTTCCAGCACCTGTGGGACCTGGGGATCAGCATTTACCGTTATTTACAGGAGCTTCTAGCTATCACAGCCCATTTGACCGATTCTTTGGATCTCACACCGCCGAGTGGTGTGTCTGTTGGCTTATATCGCTTTCAGTATTGCCTGTGCGGTGGGCTTTTCATGCCTGCTGGTCGGTATCAATACGTCCCCACATCCTGACTGGTTGCCGGATGTCTTCTGGTCTGTACCATTACCTCCCCACTCTCTGACTGGTTGTGTCATGTCTTCTGACCTGTACCATTACCTGCCCACTCTCTGACTGGTTGTGACATGTCTGCTGGTCTGTACCAGTACGTACCCACTCTCTGACTGGTTGTGGCATGTTGGCTGGTCTGTGCCAGTATGTGCCGACTCTCTGACTGGTTGTGGTATGTTGGCTGGTCTGTACCAGTACGTGCCCACTCTCTGACTGGTTGTGGCATGTTGGCTGGTCTGTACCAGTACGTGCCCACTCTCTGACTGGTTGTGACATATTTGCTGCTCTGTAAAAGTGCATGCCCACTCTCTCACTGGTTGTGTCATGTCTGCTGATCTGTACCAGTACGTGCCCACTCTCTGACTGGTTGCGACATGTCTGCTGGTCTGTACCAGTACGTGCCCACTCTCTGACTGGTTGCGACATGTCTGCTGGTCTGTACCAGTACGTGCCCACTCTCTGACTGGTTGCGACATGTCTGCTGCTCTGTACCAGTACGTGCCCACTCTCTGACTGGTTGTGTCATGTCTGCTGGTCTGTACCAGTACGTGCCCACTCTCTGACTGGTTGTGACATGTCTGCTGGTCTGTACCAGTACGTACCCACTCTCTGACTGGCTGTGACATGTCATCTGGCATGTACCAGTACGTATCCACTCTCTGACTGGTTGTGATATGTCATCTGGCCTTTACCAGTACGTGCCCACTCTATGACTGGTTGTGACATGTCTGCTGATCTGAACCAGTGCGCTTACATTCTCTGACACGTTGTCACATGTGCTCTGGTCTGTACCAGTACATACTCACTCTGTGACCCGCTGTGATATGTCGTCTGACCTGTACTAGTATATGCCCACACTCTGACTAGTTGTGACATGCCTTCTGGTCTGTATCAGTACGTACCCACACCCTGACTGGTTGTGTCATACTCATGTATCTTTACCGAAACAACATTCTTGACGTCCTTATAAATACCGAACAACATGAGCTCTATTCCAGTTACGTTCAAACAGAGTCACATCTATGCGAAGAATGAATAAATGAATGACTGACTGAATGAATGAATGGATGTATGCTTGGGGTTTAACGTTGTACGGTAACTACAATTTTTCAGTCATATGACGACGAGGAGTGTGTGTACATATACTGTGTCTTCCTGTAGCTGGGCGAGTCCATGCCACTAAAGCGCTGCGGTCACTGAAGTTTCTTGCCAAAGACACCAGACATGACACCCCACCCAGTCACATTATACTGACATTGGGCCAACCAGTCCCGTTTCCTTGCTCTGACCTGTAAGTGCTGAGCGCCAAGCGAGACACCTGCGCAAAGAAAGGGATGAGCTGGTTATCAGCTGTGTCACATAGAAAATTTAACATTGCCCATATACAGCCTCCCTAGCTAATGTAAATTTAACATTGCATACAGCCTCCCTAGCTAATGTAAATTTAACACTACTCATATACAGCCTCCCTAGCTAATGTAAATTTAACATTGCCCATATACAGCCTCCCTAGCTAATGTAAATTTAACACTACCCATATACAGCCTCTCTAGCTAATGTAAATTTAACACTACCCATATACAGCCTCTCTAGCTAATGTAAATTTAACATTGCCCATATACAGCCTCCCTAGCTAATGTAAATTTAACACTACCCATATACAGCCTCTCTAGCTAATGTAAATTTAACACTACCCATATTCAGCCTCTCTAGCTAATGTAAATTTAACACTACCCATATACAGCCTCCCTAACTAATGTAAATTTAACATTACCCATTTACAACCTTCCTAACTATCGCATCCAGCCGCAAACTGCAAATATACGACTAGAATAAATACTAATCAGTCTGAAACAGTGCACGATTCATGTATTTTTTTCCAATCTTACAGACACTGAAAAACCGCCCGCACTCGAACACTTTTGTTAATGGTAATTTTTTTAGACTGCTGCCGAACGTGATATGGTTTGAACTGAACAATAGCCGAACGCCAAAATCTGTTTCCATGGGAAAAGTTCACAAGACGGTTTAACGGTTGAAGTCGAAGTAATATTTCGTTGTTGTGAAATCATAACGTGGGTAAAGGCAGGTGTAGAAAACCAGTAAGAGGCAAGGCCTTCTTCATGCTGGGAAAAGCCATCATCAGGTTCTGTATTGTTACCCAGAGAGTTAACTGTCAGTCCATCAATCAAGGAGTCCCCCGAGAGTAGACGAGAGCGGAGATGATGTCTAATGACTTCAGTCGTTCTCAGCTAGAATTCCAACAACCTCTGTGGCACATAATCTAGACAACAGGCTGAGTGTTTTTCAAAGATCTCGCAATGTCTGGTCACGAAGTGTTAAAAGCAAACTGAAAAAAAAACACACCCATTGAAGATTGATTATTTTGAATGTGAAGAAATGTCCTCTTATTTCACAAGAAGCTTGTGACGCTTCTCAGAAAATCAAGACGGATCACGTGTTAATCGGGACTGGTTCGTTGTATCACCATAGATACCCGCCATTTTTCTACTCTCTCGACAGCTATCTGACGGATATTCAATTATATTTCCTCTTTATAGCCGTTGCCTTCATCATTCTCGCTTACTTTTTGTTCATTGGAATAATGCCATTTCTTTCTGGGTTTTCTTTTTTTTCTGTTTTTACTTCCACATCCATGTCTCTGTCAAGTCCCAGTTTAAAACTTTAGATTTATACGCAAAGCCTCGTTCTACACAATAAAGGTTTCAAGACAAAAGATTCTAGAAACCCAGTAGGCCAATTCAAGAATATCAGACAAATGACAAATTTAAAAGATACCATAATGTAGCTCAGAAATCATTCGTTCCCATGTGTCAGGTGTGAGTATTTAGTAATTGCAAACAAATGTATTAATTTAAATTTACCTTACATTTGTTAGCTACTTGTACCACTAATGCTCAACTTGGAAGCCGTTCCAAGTAAGAATGTTTGTCCGGTACCTGGTGATATGTGTGGTTTCTTTTTCCACAATTCTCCATCAGTAAACTTCGCGGTTGAAGTGAAATGTTCTTGAGCGCAGTGTAAATCATTGGGAATGTCAGTTATACTGATATGAGCTGTTCTACTATCTATATTGATGAACTATTTGCATTTATTTGCAATTTGGTAATTTCTTTCAACAGAATTTTAATGACATTTATATTTTCATAAATATTGCACCAATTCTTATTTTAAGCACGTCTTGGTATTTAAATTACAAATTTACACACAAAATAAATTTACCAGCATGCTTCACTTTGTCATTTGGTGCATATTTATGCATACAATTAAACGTTTGCTGTGACGTCACGTTATTGTCTGTGCAGTTGATTATTTTTCAAGAATCCACAATTTGAGTGATGAAGGGTGACGACTTGTACCACTTGAGTGGTGCCTTTGTATAGTGTACTGTGGAACGGGACTCGAGCCCACGAACACAAGGCTCTTAAACATTCCAATATCCCACTGAGCTACCCAAGAATACCATATACCCGTCTCATTTTACGCGATTTTAAACGTTTGTTTTGACGTCAATCCTTTGTCTAACCGACCTCTTCTTTTTCAAGAATGGACGGGTATTGGGAAAGGTGTCTAGACATAAGCCGATACCAAACTGCATAATGCACTATCCTTTGCAGCGGACAAACATCAGGCACCAGGCACCAACTACAATGAAAACTCATACAGAACCTGTTTGTATCAGCAGAGTGACAACAAAAACAGTTACGAATCCGTGTCTGTCACAATGCGAAAGAAATACGAGTTATTTTCTCATTTTCTCATTACTGGCAGAGGTCACTCATATTGTTAAGCAATGCACCGAGGATGGGATTTACTCCATTATGTAATCTTACACACCCAGGGTATGCTTATGTAGGAACCTACGTAGAGTACAACCAATTGGCCTCCCATTTGCTAAAAGCTCTAATGCAGTTTCACTAAAACTTTATGTAACACCGTCACGAAAGATCAATCATGCTACGTAATATTTCCAGCTATGCAAATAAATGCGGCAAAGCCGGATCGAAAGAGCATTCATTGACGCTAATTGTGATGGTGATGTTTTTTTGTTTTTTTTAAATAACTCGGAACAGTTGATTTTTGAAAAAGAATGGACGCGGCACTCCGCGCCATGTCGATTCTTTCTCAAGTATCAATTGTTGCTTGTCATTTCTCCAATACATAAAAAATTTCAAATTCTCTTTTCTCCTTAAAAAAGCTTTCATAAATGTTGAAGACTACATCTCTATATACGTATCTGTTCACTGATCCAAGACGTACTCAATCTATGGCACGCTGCTCCTATGCCCAGCACTCGTCAATAACATCTAAACAAGGTTGGTAATTTTCTTTTTACTGTCATATATTAGGCTCTTGTTAAAAAAGCGCTAACCATTGACACATAATTTAAACATATATCGTAACCTAGTTTTACTGTGTTTTCAAGGACTTACAAAACAGGCCAATGTAATATTAAAGTGCTGTGGTAATACTGAACTAATTAAAACATTTGGTTCAAGATGAGTCTTTGGAACTGAAGTTACTGACCATGATTAATGTTTATACTTTATATGATTGGTGTTTTATGCCCTACTCAAAAATATTTTAATCTTTCAACGGCGGTCAGCATTACGAGTCAGCGCACGAGTAAAGCTGTAAGTACCTGAATAGTTCATCACTGCCAACAATGAGTTCACATGCCAGATTATCACGGGAAGTAGTTTTAAAGGGTGTAATGAAAAACTGGAAAAATAATACTTCTGTATGATTACTTTGACCATCTTTCGAATTATCTGTTGATTAATTCATTCATTCATTTTGTGTGTGTGTGGGGGGGGGGGGGGGGGGGTAGGTGGGGGTGTTTGGTAGGTTTGTGCGTTGGTTTGTTCTTTTGTTGAATGTTTGTTTCATTGATTGATTGATTGATAGATTCGTAGATTAAGTGATTGGTTGATTAAATGACTGGCTGATTGATTTAGTACCTGCCAGACACCATGTGTCATACTGGATTTGATAACACATTAGTAGCACAAATGCCTGTTGGATTAGATAAGATATTAAACAGGGATAAAGTTACCCATGGTAAAGCCCCGATGGTATAAGTTAGGGTGTCAGCTGCTCGCTTATTTCATCTACTAAAGGCACATTATTGCGAGTGGTCTGTTCACTGGGATAACGGCTCCATGCTCCCCTGGATAGATTCTATCATCAAGCAGAGCGAGGCCAGACGGCTCTGGCGAATGGCCTGTAATACGAACCTCACAGACGACTTCTGTTGTGTGTGTCCGTATTTCCGGTTCCGGCCCTCAGAGATCATGGCAGTACGGTGAAATGTACCAGACAGATGGAGTATCCGGTGTTATCTAACACACAACGTGTGTTCTCATTTTAAAATTGTATGTGGAAAAAGAATACTGAAAACTGTCTGTTAGTTTGTTTTGGCATTTTCTGTGTTACTTTAAGTCGTTTCAGGACATTGTCTCTCTAGCAAAACCGACACACTTATCATGCTGCATTACTAGAAGGCCAAACGGAAAACACCAGACACCATTCTTTGTCCACCTGCATGTATGACTGCGTATAAAACTGTAACTGGAGAACAAAGGTATATGTTGTAAGGTTCTTTGTTGTGGAGATGATTGATAAATGGCTACCACTGACGGGGATTGTTGGTTAGGGGACTGTGATTGATCGCCCAGTCTGGTTCTTGGCTATCTGGTGGGAAACCGGGCTTGCATACCAGTGTATCGCAACATGGTGATAGTGTTAAGATAGGGCGAGGTATGTAGAGGGATTCTAGTGATCGGTCCTCCCGCTGACCGATTGACTTAACTCTCGGACACCGTACTTTATTACGATCCCAGGACAATATAGGGCATTGTTGCTCGACTAAGGACAGGTCACGGGTTGGAGTCGACTGACCGGAATTCCCGCGGAACGATTGCCTTCGTTTTCAAGGTCCGCTCTTTAACAACCATCTGTAGCCGGACAGCCAGTCTTCCCATGTCCGCTGACTAACCAATAAAGACGTTCTGGCCTCTGGAGTGGACGTATCGGCCGTAATGAAGATCCTTGTTTATGGAGATCCACAGATAATAGATTGTACCACCGGGGAATTAAGAAGGTCGATTTTCTCGCCCAGACAACATCTGAGGACTGTCGATTTAGAAACGATGGTCAAGTTTCCACTGAGACGTCTGTAAAATCAGCTTAAGGAGATTGACTTAACATGCCCCGCCACCTACTGATTTACTGACCGCTCGCTTGCCACTTTGCCGGAAACGTCTACTTAAACAGTGACACTTAAATGAGTCTACCTGGTTTTCTCTGAAAACTGGGGCTACATTTTTGGGACAAACAGAACGAAATTGCTAGAGATGGAATTACCCGATATTCCTTAAAGTTTGCTTCAGATAGCTAACGTAAGTGCGTTCAAAACTATAGCCCACACTTACGCTGCTGTAAGATTTTTTTTAATTCCTTTGCTTTTAGTGTCGTTTTCAATAATATTTGGTCACGTCCCCGAAGATTCTTTCCTCAGCCGAAAAATCTAAGTTTATGTCATGTGTTGTCTTCTGTTTTAATTTGGTAAAATACAGGTGCCAACAATTTAACGACTTTGGTCAGATTGTAAAGTAGGGCTTACCGATACAATGTAGTAATTGTTGCAAAAACAACATGTTGCAATAATTCTGCTCATCGTTTCATGATATGGCAGTAGCAACTTTAACCTTCATGTAAAACTTTATTCAAAATATATAATCCACATCATTCTGCAGGGTTAATTCGTTACCATTTTTTGTAAATAAAGATTGAACTTTATTACTATATTCGTACTGACTTCGTGCTACATGCACATGCCAGCAACTTTCATGCACCATCAAATCAGTAATGTAATGGGATTTCGGAATACTACTTTTCATTGGTTAACTGACGACAGATCTATTTATCGACAACAGAATATGGCTCCCCCCTGAAAGATACGGCTTTTCTTTGTTTTTCCGTCTGGAATCTTACCAAAAAGTCTCACAAACTTAAAACGTTGCTTTTTTCGCACACACATCTGTTATTTATGGATGAAAAGCCACACTGAGTGGTTTTTGAATGGCTAATAGTTACATGTTCAGACCCTGTGCCACTGTCTGAACTTGATACGTTTTGAATTTGTTTCCAAAAATATGAACGCCTCAGTCGGATTTCACAAAAGTCGGTACCAGTCCTTTTCTCAACGCATGTCTTCGTACTTCTCTTGTTATGAACTGAACCAGTTATTTCCATTCATTTAAATGGGTTCAGTTCATGACTACCCAGCTATCTTTTGTCTTACTATTGCATAAGACTACTAGTTTGGCAAATAATACTTGGTTTATAATGGAATATAAAAACACTGCAACAAAGAAGGTTCTGCAAGAGCACAACAGACAAATTCACGCACAACAGATAAACGGGCGTTACTCTGTGTTTCTGTCTTATCTGTCAAATGTGAAGAAGCGCTTAAAAATGACTGTATTCGGATCCTAATACGGATCACCAAAATATACAGTGTAATGGATTAGTCATGTGTCCAAAGTTAATCTGTGCAAAAATTGCTGACAGACAAACAGCTATAAGCTTTTGCTTGGCGAGGGTAATGGTACGTTTGGCCTGTACTGGTGTATTGTGACATAGCAATTTACTGAAAAGAGCTGGTCGTCATTATCTCACAGGATTAATGCCAATGAGACTACGTCAGAGCGAGGGTGGATTTATGGTTAAAAGAGAGAGGAAATAAGACAATCATTGTCGTTGGCGAAACTTGGGTCATGTACCAAGAAACTTCATGCGGAATTAAAAATGTAGCTCATGCTGATTTTAAAGCAATGCTTCACACTTAAAAACCACGATGAATCAACTGTTTTAATATAAAAGACTACGCCACAGAGATTAAGAGCAGCAATGACAGAGTGACAGTTAACAAATGGTCACACGTGCTCTGGTAAAGTAAGGCCTCTTGTCAGTGTACCTCAGTTAGGATATTCTTTCTAACTTCTCGTGTAAATGCTTAAATAGCAGCAATTTACACGCCCAATCTAGGACCATAGCTTAAGCAGAGTGTAAAAAAAGGCGTTGATATTAAATGCAATTCATCGGACGTTACTCGTCTAGAATTACTGAAAATGCTGTGTTGTCATCATATTTAACATACCAAAACATTTAAAATGCTGTGTTGTCATCACATTTAACATACCAAAACATTTAAATGTTCCATCAAAGAATATGAATCAAACAAGCCAATATTTTCATGCGATGTGTCGTCACACTGATCCTGTTGTTTGATTTATTCATCTATTTATTTATTTTATTATTCTGTGGGGGTAATATATCATTCATATGACAGACCTTCCCACTTACGGCTGGAGAGGAAGCCAGCACGAGCTGGACTTGAACTCACAGCGACCGCATCCTGTGGTTTGAACTCCATTTTCTAATAAACACTGCTGTTTATATCTCAGTTATACTGAAAATTGATTAGACTACAGAAATGAAGTTCACATAACTTGTGTATCCTCCTTGTTCTTGTGAGTATTTACATCTATACGCTTTCCAGTGAATTGCTACTCAGGACAGGAAAAAATATATCTAAACAATAAATTGGTGAACAAAAAACACTTCCATGGAGAGCTGAAATGCTTGGATTAAGCAACGCAATTTAAAAACAGTATTCTCTTGGGTTTTTCGTCACGATTCCATATACTTTCTGTAGGCATCTATTGGGAATGGTCTCATGTCATATATTCCTTTTATGTCGTAAAAGTGCTTAAAACTGCGCTTCCGATAATTTTCTTTTGGCAATGAACTATCCGGTTTCTGTACACATGCCACATAAAACGGCACATTTGATAAAAACGAATCTCGCCACTGATGTTCTCGCGTGGGCGTATAATCAGCTTCATTAGTACAATTGTACCAGGTGTCCGTTAGAATTATACGCTGCATACTTTACAGAGAAAGCACGTGTGTCAGCAAAGGCTTGGACAGATGTTCTCACATCACTTCCTGTAGTGTTAAAGATTTCTGTACAAAACGTGCTAGTGATTTATTTATTTATTTACTTGATTGGTGTTTTAGGCCATAATATTTCACTTATACGACGGTGGGATGAAACCGGGCAGGAAACCCACGACGTTCCGCACGTTGCTAACAGACCTTCCCAAGAGGAGAGGAAGCCAGCATGAGCCAGACTTGAACTCATAGCGACCGCAATGATGAGAGGCTCAAGGGTCACTACGCGGCGTTCGCGCGCTAACCAAGAGCCGCGCAGGACCCCGAATGTGCTAGTGGTGGCAGTGACATAAAACGAGCGTAGTGAACCGGGATAGGGGGGGGGGGGGGGTGCAGTCAAGAGTATGTCGTTTAACTGGTATACCGAGGCACTTGGCCTACGGCTTTGCAACACTACTGTTGGTATTTTAGCACACACATACACAGGGATAGCACTGCGAAGCTGACCGGTGAACATGAGTGTGTCTAACCGTCCAACGATACACATGAGCATGGGTGGCTTATCCTCAAGGCGATGAACCTATCGTGGCTATTTGTGGATAATACAGACTCGGACGTTTCGTCTCGTTTGTGTCGCTCTCATGTTATGAAGTCATTTATCACGATAATTGTATTCATCTCCTCAAAGATATTGCTGGACGGCTTCCTAGCGGAGACTGTTCTCTCTGTGGTGCGCGACGAGATGAATGAATTGCTTTCTAAAGCCAATCGCACTGGGTTTATCCATATTTCATGGTCACACACACACAGCGTCTGTTAAAACGCCAAATTATTAATACAGATATAGCCCCTGTTGGAAGCCAGTAGCATATGACTATTTAGGAGTTAATATACTGTTCGTATAGATATGTGTGCTTAATCGTGTCCTGTGCCAAAGACCGGTGGGTAGATCGACGCCAGCGAGCTGGGAGCCCGTTACCTAGGGAATGCGACACTTCCACTCTCGTTTAAAAATATATATATGTACAAGAATTCAGCTTTCCTTTCACAATGTGAATTGTTCTGTAGTGTAACAAATTCTTACGGTCATATAAGGTCAGTTATAAAAGAATTGCCACTCTGCACATATAGGCCTACTGGTATGTATAATGTTGATGAAACTCAGAAAATCATGCGATAGAAGATTGAAATTCCTTCATCCATCTTTTCTTTTTACTTTGTTTATAAATACTTGAAGCATATATAATCAAATGCTTAAACTGTGATTTAAACTTATGGCTCACATAGATATCGTTCAGCCCAAGAACGTCACGTTGATGTTGTGTATCTTATGCGTGTGATGTATATTATTAAATATTGCAATACGACATTAAATTTGTTTCCGATTTAGTCTAGTGAAACAATTATGGTTAGACTTAAAAGTGGAGTAAACATATAAATTACATAAAGTTCAGATAAAATGTAAATGTGATCTTCAATATTTTTTTCTATTTTTCTTTAAAGAGAAAACACACTTGAAAATATTTTTTGTATGGTGGGTATTTGGGACCAACACATGTTAAATAAATATATTTGCACTAGAATTTGGTCTTTTCAAGTAACAAGTGTGTTCATCATGGATTTTGATCATATTTATATTTTTAATATATTCATAAATATTATCATAATTCAGATGAAATGCATATGTTTGGATATAAACAACAAATTTACATTTAAATAAATTTATTACACATGCATCGCATCCTTATTTAGATCATTATTACGTAAAGACGATAAATATCAAAAGGTGGCCCCAAATACCCACCATACAACAACCTTTTCATTTGCCCTTTTCTCCTGAAAAAAAAGTTGAAAAAAAAAATTAAAGATCATATTTGCAGATAAAGTTTGACGCTCTTTTTCATCTCATTTTTATGTTTTCTTCTCCTTTAATAAAAATAAAACTCTAATAAATTTTAGTGTATCCATGTCAAAAATTGTAACAATCAAATCAAATCATAGACTTAAATCATAAACAGTTTTCTGTTGCCTATGACTTGGTGATTTCCTAACTGAGTACATGACACCAACTTTTCTGGTTTTACCTCCATATTCCGTTTTATTCTTTATATGACTGCTGTTTTACGCCGCTCTCAAGAAAATTTCATACAGCCTATACGACGTCAATCACCACTGTGTTGAGAAGAGAACGGGTAGAACAACGGGTAGGAAACCCACGGACATTCGTAGAGTCCGAGTTTTTATCTAGATCCGGTCTGTCCAGTTGTCTTGCTCTTATCTTCTTTATGCTGAGGGTAGTGGAAACCAGGATGTGGTACATACACCATCTTTAAAACTGAGGGTACGTGGGGGTAAGCCGCAATGTTTTCCAGTAGATGAAAGGACCCGGTACTGTAAGCCGGAGAATTGGCCCCACAGAGGTAAGATTAGAAAGTGCAAAAATTAAAATCCCAGCATAATTCTGTATATTTCTGAATCAGAAGTAAAACTTGATTATATGTTATATGGCCATAAAATAGATGGTTGGTCAGTAATAGCCTGCCAAAAATGCACTGTCGATCAAAAACGTCTATTTTCGCTCAAACAAGGCGCTATGTTTTTAATTTGCATTTTAAAGTCAACGTTAACCACAAAAATACTTTTACGGAAAAATTCATGCGTTTTTCTACGTGATGTCAAAGTTACGGTTTGGTTAACGTTTGTTTTCACATGTAAAACATAAATTTTATAATGTGATTGATTTTGTCACAATTTCGAAAGTTTCAAATACGTATTTCACCAAAACTCATTCAAGCATTCTTCATAGTACAGTGAACTACCGAAATCAATCCGGGGAACGGGTTATACCTCACGAACGAGTTCGCATCTCTGTGGTTCTGGTTTTTTTTCTTTGGAAACATGCTTTTATGAGAGTAAAGATTAAATAAGTTATATGTATCAAATAAGTGTTATCACGGATTGAAATGGATAATTGTTAAGGCATGGTAGTACGTAACGTGTGGGAACTATAGCGAAATCATACTGACTGAGAATCCTGACTGAGAGCACCTGTAGGTGTCTGTCATTAACATTAACATGTTACCCTTAGCGGAAGTATAAGGCTGAAAGTTACATTTGTTATATATTTATTTGATTGATTAGTGCATATCTGCGGCACAAAAAATTTTTGGAAACTTACATTTGTGGCCTTCCCCTCTCTATAGTGTCTAATGCAAAAAAAAGATATTTCTGTATGACTGGTCAGGAATAGGCTGCCGTTTATCGATTTGATGTCGTCTACATGACTTCAGTGCAAGTTTGCAGCTTTGTAAGTCGGAAAGGAAAGGTTGAGTAAGACACGTCTGGAAAAGGAAGTGGCCTGACAATTGTGTCATTGGCTGTCACAGATATAGTCAGTTTCACTTTTTGAGGTGCACAGTTTCTTGCACTTGGGCCAGTTAGCCCACCTTATCATACCAGACCCTTTTTAAACTAGCCCGACCCCTTTATATATAGTGAACTGCGACAAAAACAGGCCACCAGCCTTGCGAAGGATGGGAATTCCTTTCAACTTTTCAGCTTGTTAAATGTAAGTTGATGTAAATCTGAATATCATATTAATTTGCCCCATACGCCAAACGTTTCCATGCATCCGAAATTCATAATGGAGAGGCTTACTTATCGAGGATCACGTGTAGTTAAGTTTCATATTGGACTGCTAAGACCCACTAGATGGTGGTTCGATCCCAACCTCGGACATGATTTTTTCTTCTAGATTACCAGTACACACTTTCGTAGGTAAGTTTTCGACAGCACTCCTTTGAGTAATTTTACTGAAAGTTCATTGGATATTCATCCTCCAGCAATATGAGATTGATATAACTCGCTTTGACGTTTGAAAATTCGCTTGTTATTTATCCAAGGCCACTGGTTTACTCTTGACATTGCTGTGTACTCTGCTTATATTTATTTATTTATTTATTTGATTGGTGTTTTACGCTGTACCCATGAATATTTCACTTATACGACGGCGGCCAGCATTATGGTGGGTGGAAACCGGGCAGAGCCCGGGGGAAACCCACGACCATCCGCAGGTTGCTGTCATACCTTCCCACGTACTGGCGAGACTCCGCACTGGCGAGACTCCTGGGTCATTATGTTGCGCTAGTGCGCTAACCAACTGAGCCTCGGAGGCCCCTACTCTGATTATAACTGACCATCTTCATTAAAAGGAATTATTCCTGAGTATACGCCAAACATACACTGAGTAAACAGCAATCAGATTAATAAATAAATAAATAAATAAATAAAGTTTCCATTCACAATTGCATGAGAGCTATTAAAACATACTATACTTACAATTGAACACATGCGTGTAGCTAAGCTGCTTATTAAAATGTAAATATACATATACCGCCGATTTATAATTGCGTTGTGTCAGGAGACTTGTCAGATATATTGTGTGGTGCGGCGCATGGTTTAAGCATTGGTCTTCACATATTCTTGCGCCCATAAATGAAGAATTCTTGAGTAGGAGGTAAAAGACTAATAAGTAAATAAGTACACATATACAAGTATGTCTTTCTTTATTTCTTTATTTATTCCTTTATTTTTTTTATTTTTTTATTTATTTCATTGTTGTTTAACGCCATGCTCATGAATCGTTCATTTATAGGATGGTGACCAGTTTTATGGATTGAGGAAACCGAAGTGCCCAGCGTAAACCACCGACCTTTGGAAAATTACCCATAAGCATCTGCTTAATCTATCTCAACTGCCGCATGAGTTATTATACGTTATTATCGCATCTACTGTACATTACAATATCAGTATACATCACAATTAAAGGAGAAGAAAATGTAAATATCAATCAAATACCATTGAAAAAAGTATGCATTTCTTCGCAGGTGCATGCCATAAAAAAATTTTAATATGTACCTCAAGTTGATAAATTATAAATAAAGTCAGTGCCAACATCCGCTGTCAACGACTCCATTTTGCCTAAGAACTAGTCCTGAAGTCTTTTGTGTTAGGAGGAGAACTGCCGTGGGAAACCACTGAAGTGCAGTTCGTACATTTCCGGTAGAACTCTTCTTTCAAGATGGTAGCGAACAGTACAGTTCGTTTTCCGCTTGACGATCGGGAAACCGGAATGTTGGACGTAGGTTCCGAGTTTACACGAACCAGGAGGCAGTTTTAACGACTCTCATTGGGCTGAGAGGCAACACACCCCCAGCATAAATTACAGGGTGGTAAAGATGGTAAACGATAGACTCAGCGATTTATGCCAGCTTTGCCAATTCAGGCTTTACGTGTATGGCGAGAAAAATCGCAAAATTATGCAACAGGCACCACCAGATAGAAAACGATGTGCTCTTTTCAGGCTATAGTGTCATGTTTTTTTAAGTTTTCCTCTCTTTTAATGGTTTCCTTCTTTCCAGGGATAGTCACAAATATGACGACAACATACGCCATTGATGGTATATGAAGATTTATTTTGAAGGTCAAAATAACTGTAGTACAATTACGTCAAGGTCATACAGACAGCACTGGGGAATGGATCATTACAAATTATGAAACAATAACACATCTGACAATCGTCAAAAAATAATAGCACATTATGAAAACCGATGTGAAAGGAAATGATATTCACCAGAAAAAAATGTATGTGTTAGGAGCAAGTGTATCAGACCTGACAGTGATTTATTAGAAATCATATTTTGACGAATCCGCTGCATGAACGTGATTAGAGTCATATAATGCACCATTTCTTGCAGGAAAAGAAAGCGACAAGGGCAAAATAAGTCTTCATCATAACACACATCACTGAATACTGTGTTCAAAATATCTTTATTGATTTTTAAAAATTTTAATAGAATTAAATGAATTAAAGTATTTGAATTTTAAGATAGGCCATATTGTCGAGGTCATAGACGCCTTCTTTGATTATAGCATTTGCCAAAGAGCAAATTTATCGAGAAATGCAATATATAACGTGTGTTAGTACACACAAAGAATAATTCTGACCGTGATTACTTGGGTCAAGCACTATCAAAATCTCAGATCTAAGTTACCAAATTCTCACAAATAAGATTTTTTTTTGCATATATGATTGACATCTGCTTCCTCAAACATCTGGGTTTTTTCTGGGTCAATCATTTCCTTAACAGTATGGCTCAGTACAGTATCACAAAAAAGAAACAACTGGAAGACTTTAGCACATAGATATCGTCTTCGCTTCTCAAACTATTTTCTGTCGCGCAAGAATCGCATGCGCAAAAAGACACGTGAATAGGTACCTGTATATAATGGCACAAAGCTTTTACTCTGTCCAGAATATAACGTCCCCAGTTAGGCCTTCCGTATTTTCCTGTTTATACACTTCATGTAATTTACACTAATTCTCTCGTAGACGAATAGAATATTTGACGACGATGTAAATTCTCGCCCTGCACATGGATTTCTTGGAAACCGGTGAACAGGTACACCATCTGAATCATTGTGTACAACATCAAAGACAAAAACGAAACTCTTCACAAAAACTTTCACTCCATGTTCCTTTTGTTAAGAGATTTCAATAATTACACACTTGGTGTTAGACACCAACCAATATATCGACTTTGTAACATTTTGTATATCTGATATCATGGTTGAAAGCAATTCTGTTCCTCGCTGCTGTACGGCTTCACTAAATAAATATCTACACTTCTCATAACACTGTGGATTTGTTTAAATCATTGGTGTGGTTACATAAGACATCTCTGTTTACAACAACACTGTTGTCAGTCAATAAAATGTTATTATTTTCCGTGAGATTCGAAACTGAGCTCAGAAAAATGTTCACTTGATCCGATTCGTGCCGCAAAGTTATCTCCCCTCAATCATCCAATGCCGACAGTAATGTCCCTTGTTTTTTCTTATCTTGCTTGTTCACTTTCAAAGTCAGTAACGTATAAAATCAGGCGCAGGCATACAGAATCAGATAACCCCAACATGAATTTCACACTTAATAGTTCACGTAAGTTTAGTGTTGCTGCCTGGTAAGGGAAGTGTTAGCCAGTGTGTCCGTGTCCCTTTCTCTGGGGCACACCCCCGAGCAGTAGTATCGTTTATGCGCCAAGAAGGAAGACAAGAACGTGAAGTTAATATCACAGGATTTACAGTACTTTGGCCCCAGCTTGTCAGTGTCCTGTTGTATGGACGTGTCGTCATAGTGATCCCCTGGCTGCCGGGTAAGCGCGCTGACACAACTACTGATTGGCAGCGGAACATTCTCCTTTTCGGCGTGTTCGCCAAACCCGTTTTCCACACTCTCCACAGTTGGAGATTTACTTGAGCTAATCTTCTTCAGAGCTGGCGGCGATACAGGAGACGATGTGGGCGAAGACGTGTGGAAGTCGCTGGAAGAATCTCTCTGTGAATTGCCAGAAAACTTACGCGGACTGGTTTGTTTCTGTGACGTTTTCTCCTCCTCTGAGTTTTCCGTTTTCACGGTGGAAGTGTCCGTATCAGTGCTCGGAGTTTCTCGCCTACCACTCGAATTGTCGTGTTGACTCTGCATGTGCTCGATCAGAACAGATTTGTGGTCAGTTGTAAAATCACACGCCCGGCATGTGTACTTTGAGCTGGATATGTGCATCTGCATATGATCTGACAGCGTTCCACTGTCTGGATAGACAGCGTAGCAAATGGGACACACATGCCGGCCATGTTTTTTCGGTGAGGGAGAATACTCGGATTTTTCGTACGATTTTCTGGATCGCCGCCTTTTATACGGTTCGTTTTTCATTCGGATGAGTTCGGCTTCCACGTCGATGGGTCCCACACCAGTTCCACTGACATGAGTAGCAGGTATTTGCGGAGGTTCCTCAAACTCTAACATGTGTTCATCCGTGAACTCTGATCCCTGGTCCACGTGCATCTTTCCGTGCATGCGCATTCCTCTGATCGTGTTGCCCCGGTAACCACACAAAGCACAGCGGTACACCTTGGAAGGCGCATGGGCCTTCATGTGATCCACATATTTGTTTTCCGTCTGCGCGACAAAGTCGCAATAGAGACATCTAAACAACGAGGTTTTGGAAGTGTTCGTGTTACAGAAGTGTAACTTAAGGAGTCTGGCCGACGGGTAGGAGTTATTACAATCGGTGCAAGAGAACACACCGGGTTTCTTCTCGACCTCATCTTGAGGGGAAGTAACGTCACGTGGATCAACACGGGAAACTCGCACTGAATTTTCCTGAACTACTTTCGATTTTATCTCTGAGCAGTAAAATTCCTTGTGGGCTTGTAAAGTGTCGGCAGAACTGAACTTTATAGAACACGCGTTGCAGAAGTATAGAAGTTGTGGAGTACAGCCGTTCTTGGTGAGGGCGATAGGAGTTTGCCGAGATTCAGTCACAGCTTTGGGACCGTAGTTATCCGGAACTTTGGCTTTCATACCCGTTCTATATTCTGTTTCGTTCTTCCTCGGAGAGAGGCGCGAACCAGCGCCACTTGTGTGAATGTCGCCGTCTTGCACGGAGACAGAGCCGTACCCATCATATCGCCGATCCTCTGGACTACGTTTCCGACTTGCACAATAGTGCTTCTTGTGAATGAGAAAGTTTTCATGTTTGAAGAACACAATATTGCAGTCGAGGCATTTGCTGACATGCGGAGAAGTCGCGTTGAGTCTAGAGTCACCATGTATCATATCATTCTGCATACGCCCGTAGAGAAACGCTGGGTTCGGTATCAACTGCCCATGAACGTAAGACGGCGCTAGATGGTCATACACTAAGAACTGACTCGGCGCTATCAAAGACTTCCCCTCAGTAAGATCAGACTTAGGTGATGGCGCCATCTCGCTGTCTGCACGACAGCCAGGTTTACAAGACCCGGATTCAGGCCTGTCCCCTGTAGGACTCGATCCCTCTGCTCTGAGTTGATTGACAGACTTCTCAGCTGACGGGCGCTCCCCCTGGGAGCGACGCGACGAGATGGACAAATCCCGCACGGTTTCTTCCAAATGCGCGTCCTCAGTCTTCTTACCCTTTGTAGAATCCGTTTTCTCTTTGTCCCCGGACGATCGTGACGAATTCTTCGTGCTAAGGTCAAGGGGCAAATCCGCTTGTTCTTTCGTCTCTTCTTGCTTCATCTCTGGGGACATTTCCCTTAGCGGACTTTTCTCAGAACTTGAAACCGTTTTTTGGTTTGTACCAGGACTTGTCTCTCTGTTGCTCACCACTGGCTGCATGATGATTGCCGGCATCGCTATGTTCGCCAGTCCTCCCGAAGCCAGGATGGGGGCAGCCAGTAGTACCGTCGGTTGATTGCCCATGGAAATTGGAATAGAAGGAGACAAAAACTGCGTCGGGACCACAATGCCAGAGTACATCTGGTTGTCCTTCGATGACATTGCCTTAGTTCTGAACGTTGGTGACGCCAACATGACACTCTCTGGCGAGTGCTGAGGGCTGTGTTTCATATTAGCAGATCTTTGATTGGGAGATAAGGAAGAGCTAGGTTCTGATTCTGTCAAGCGTTTAGGGCAATAGTAGTCTTTGTGGCCCCTGTACGTCGACATGGAAGAAAACTGTATATTACAATCGTAACAAAACATGTCACTAGGGGACACTGTAGGAAACTGTTCTTCGTTCTTCTTTTGGGACTGAACGCCGTGGATTTTGTTCTTGTGCCGAGTGAGACTAGAAATAGACCAGCAGGAGTAGGGACAACTCTGACACTTAAGTAAATCTTTGTTATTTTGCCTGTCGGCCAACTCCCGCTCTGAAGACACCGGGCTGGAGCCTACGGAACGCCCCGAGTCCATTGAGCGCTCATCTTCTGACGCACCGCACTTCTCCTGCGCTGACGACCGAGCCGAGACTGAAAATGTAGAGAAAATAATCATCAAATCTAACATCCTGATAATACAACTACAGCTTAAATAAGCACTTTGAACGTTACAAAACCAAAAAGTTCACGATTTGTAGAAGGACTAAGAAAAAACATTACATTACGAATAAACTGAGCAATGAGACACTACAAGCTCTATGGAAGATGAGCGGAATAACACCCTAACTGAAGTAAATTGCCAAGAGGTAAGTTGAGAAGAGGCTGTATTTCATCGGTTTCGTGTGACAATTTTCCAGCAATGACACTGTGGTCGCCGCTGTGGTTTTTCTCTCTGTGCTGTACGTCTAAGTGTCTTATGTAGTATATGGTCTATGATTTGATTGATACTTAACGCCATTTCTTAGATTTTGCAGTTCCTATCGTACGGTGGACAAAATGGATAAAACCTGTAATAAAACTGGCCAGCATGAAGATGGGAATAATTTCTATTCATGTATGCATGCATTTGGCTAAAAATAAAAAGATTTTACTTAAGAGGGAAACTTGTGAATTGCTTCAAGAAAACGCGTTTTACCTTTGCCAGGGCGACTCCCTTCTCGGAAACCCGTTGGGCTGAAGTGAGACGATGGAAGATGACAGTCTGTCGTCATCACTAAATCCGGGGGTTTCTTAGAGCAGTAAAACTGGACATGCGCATCTAGGGTGCGAGGGCTGCTAAATCTGACAGCGCAGAATGGACAGGGATAGATCAGTGCTGTGGAGAAACAAACAAAAAAGAAAATCTCATCTACTGTCTACCACACAAGCAAGTAATGCTTACTGACTTATTCATTAATTGCTTTATTTATTCATTCATATGTATTCATGATCTTAAAGTCTGACGTCAGTTATTCAAGAATTGTTCCTGTCAATCTTGTATCCACGAAATGATCAACTTAACTAGTTAAACGAGAATTAATTTTGCTAATCAGTTATATTCTACATTGACTGATCGAGTCATCACATTCATAACTCGTCGATTCAGTCGGATATTTATGACATCATCATAAAAGACGCGCATGTATTTCAGGAAGCGTTTTTTTATTTTTTTAAGTACGTATACTTGTAGCAATCCTTATATTAGAAATTTTAAGAACTGTTTCCAGCAACTACATAAATAAATATATAAATAAATAAACACTTCCTTTATAAGATTTAATCGATTGCTTTAATGCTTTTCGATAGCATCAATATTTCGTTACTTTCAAGGAAAATAACATGAGACTTGTAATACAATCCTCTAGAATTGACCTCTGACTAACGACGCCATAGGGTCACATATTGCTGGCTCAGCTGCTGCTTTACCTGAGTAACCCGAGAGTAAGTCGTTGTACAGGTAATCAAAATTCTTGATCCGGGCCTCAAATCAGTCAATCAATCAATGAAAGTTAACATGTTCTTTTTACTTATGAATTAACTGCCAACATATACAGGAAAGTGAAAACGGCATTAAACAACAACCAGTCAGTTTCTTCATCTTAAACTTCCTTTACCTGGTATTTTTCTATAAAGACAACAAAACACAGAAAAATCTAGAGACTTACGATGTACAGGTGAGGTTTGTTCTGGCCGTGGAACAGGCGGAGATTTCCGTGGTGAGCTGAGTGGGCTCACGGAGTCTGTGCTCACTCCCACCCTAATGTCCGGCATATCCGTGTCGTCCACGCAGAGCGGTGAGTCCGGCCGGGGCGAGTTGACTTCCGGGTTATCCACGGTGAACACAGCAGTCAGCTCGGAATGTATGAGGACGTCACGCTTGATCTCGCACCAAACCTTATCACCTGACAAGTCATTAAATTATAACCACATATAATTATATAATTATAGATATAATATGAAAAGAACCACGTGTTCACACTTTTGTATAATGTAAGGAGAGTTTCTATCTAGTAGGCTGTAATCAGTGATATGTGCTATAATTAATATCAGATCGAATATTATTGCAGATACAACAGAGGGAATTCTAAGATACACTACGTACTTCGTCCTCAAACAAAATTAATTTAAAACATTTAATCCCGATCTTAACTAACGACGTACTGCATGCTAAGGGAGGCAACTATGTAAGTAGCATATAATCATTAGTTATCTCCCTTTGTCTGCACGTTCACAGTCTTTCTTAGTTACGATAGGACAACTCAAAAAATTTAGTCACAAATCTTACCGTCGTAATACACTAAGCAGTTAGCTGTGTGCTTGTCTTTTTTCTTTATTAGTGACAGCCAGCGTCCGTTATCACCCATCTTTAGGAACACTGGTTGGCCGTGATGATCGGTAAACTGGACAAAAATAACACCCGTTTTTCAACATTTCAATGAACGTGTTAAGATTTATATATTCACTTGATGGGTGTTTTATGCCGTACTCAAGAATAGGCGAAGAGCATAACTGTGGGAAACCGGACAGTGCCCGGAGGAAACGCACGACTATCCACAGGTTCCTGGCAAACCTTCCCAAATATGGTACAGCCGGAGAGGAAGGCAGCATGAACTGGACTTGAACTCACAGCGACTGCACTATCATTCCCTACATTCCCGCCTAAAAACAAACACAACAAACACAACAAACGGCATTGCATAGTGAATTAAGAGCCATTTGTCGATCTCAAAATATCCATAACATATTTGCATTTTAAAGCAAACACGATAAAAGACATATTGTATATTGAACTGTGCCTACCTATTATGTATGCACAACAGCTCATGCAATCACTTACAAAAATAAACCATTGGGAGCGAGTGTGTTGTGTTTGATGTCCAGTATGTATATGACTGTGTAGACTGGTTGACTGTGTAGACTGGTTGACTGTGTAGACTGGTTGACTGTGTAGACTGGTTGACTGTGTAGACTGGTTGACTGTGTACACTGGTTGATTGTGTAGACTGGTTGACTGTGTAGACACTGATCATGTACGGCAAAGGTTCTACACATTCTATTCCACATTATAATTTTTTGACAGCGTCGGTAGCGAATAAAGTCATCAATTACTTAAAGTCTCTTGGCTTATGTCATAAAATATAATTCTTTATACTTCTCTATATATACTTATCTAGATTATACATCTGTAAACATCTATATTGTATATTCTAAACATAATAATTGGCTTTAAAAAATGTCTCCTTTTGTTTGATTCCGGGTGTAGCCATTGTCGCCCTGAAAACCCTGCACAGCTTCGTGGTTTAAACATGTTCTTGCCATGATATGGCTGTAATATTACCTAATTTCATTCATTCACTCTTTAAGAAACACGATAAGCTGCATTGTTAATTGAATTAAAAGCCATTTGTCCACATCATGTACGCACAAAAACGTAGGCCCGAAGGCACTTTGGCAAGATAATTTGTTCCTGTAATACAGAAAACCATCAAAATGATGCATACTGTAGGCCTATTCATGTAAGATTTGCGTATTGCGTATGGTGTACAGGTATGTCTCTTTTCTTACCTCAATAATAGTCTGTTTGTCTTCCTTGTTTAGGTCCGATGGCTCAACAGGTTCCCCTATGAACGGACCTAGACTGCCTCCCCTGGGCAGGCGTATCGCCCCGCACACTGTCATTTCCCGTCCTTCCTCATTACACGGCTGCAACTCCAGGATATCGGGAGGTAACTCTATCTTCGGCTTAATGTCAGATGTGGTTATCTCCCCTCCTTCCCCGTCTTCGCTCTCTTCGTCTGATGGACCTAGCAATAATCAAGTAATATTGAAAAGTGCGATACTTGTAACAACCAGAAAAGTGTGTAAAATTAGGGGTGGTTAATGAAAGAAAGCGATGCTAAAATGTTTACATGCCGTTCAGTTATCCAACACCAGGATTTTTTTCAACCTCAATCTCAGACAGGGAATTTTATTGGTATCCCTGTGTTTGCAAAGTGTTTGTGGCAATAAGTGGGCAAAGTCGCTCGTGCATTCTTGGTTTATTCTCGTGCTAGCCGCTGTATTCCACTACCATAGAGAAAACCGGCATGATTCCAAGAGAAAATCCAGATGATCCAAGAGGAAACTGGGATGATCCCGAGAGAAAATTCGGGATGACAAAATTAAGAGGAAACCGGCATGATTACAAGGGAGAATCGAGATGATCGAAGAGGAAACCGGCATGATCCCGAGAGAAAATCGAGATAATCGGAGGGGATACCGACATGATCTCGAGAGAAATTCGAGATGATCGAAGAGGAAACGGCATGATCACGAAAGTCGAAATGATCCAAGAGGAAACCGGGATGATCCAGAGAAAAAATTGAGGAGATCCAAGCGGACATGGGAGGAAACCACCATGCTTTGGAAAAGATGATTACATCACAAGACTCCACTGAGTTGTGACATGTCATAACACTTGCTGAAAACAGGATTATGTGACAGAAATTATTAACGTGTGTTAATGGTCTAGTTTTCTCATCACCATCACATTAAGCCGCAGTGTTGCGTGTTAAAGTTTACCATTATACACGGGACACGACGTAAAGACTAACATTAAGTCGTACTGTATTTCAGACTATCGTATTTGTTACCAAAAGTTGTATTCTTTCCGGATATCTATATGAATATGGCTATGACAAATATTCCCAAACCAGCTGTGTAGAAGGCCTGAATCCTATTTTCATTACCTGTGTTTGACTTTCTAGCGAGGATAAAAAAAAGACTCTTATTTGTTTTTTCGCCTTATCTATTTAATCGAATAGATAGGGTGGGGGGAGTGTACATCATCCGCTACGGCGCGTACAGATCGGAGCAAAGAGACTAGTATGTAGATAATCCCTAAGCTTTTAAACTGGATGTATATTACAGGGCTTAAATCGATTGTAATCTAGGCTACAGCTACAAAAAAAACTATGCTGAGCTTGTCTGTAGCGAGTTTCCCAAGCCGACCGCTTGTTTTGCAGTATGATTGCGTTAGCTGATGTTATCACAGTCTGAAATATTCCCCGGGGAGATATAGGAACGGGTGCTGGCTTATCTGTCTCGTTCGCCGATAAAGACCTGTTAGAGCTTATCCTATTTTGTTAAGCCTGGGAACGTCACTATCTACAGAAGAAATCTTTTAATTTCCCCACCACAGCAGCCAATTTTTATCTCTTCTGGGATACGGTGCAAATGTAACAGTGACATGGCCCACGGGATCTGTCCGGGTGGAGTTGGGAAGGAAGAGCGAGGGAGCAGGATATCACGTGTTATGCGTATTTGGTTAACTGATGAAATGTTGCGAAACAACCAAGGAGATTCAAAATTTACATCTTACGCTTGTTTGATAACCGTATGCAGGGCCTTGAGCTAATCTACAAACGCAAGTATGAGAGCAAAATCATATAAAATAAAAAAATTTCACAAGTAAGTTAAAACCCATTCCCGCTCCTCACATTTCTTTAAGCCTGATAAAAAGCTAAGGCGAAGTGTAACCCTGCCAGAGGCGAGTGGCCATTTCCACAGCTTGACTGTATACTGGCTTGCTTCTGTTAAAGATGGCGTTGAGTACATACAGGTGTGGTTCTGCAAATGTCACGAGGAACCTGTGACAGCAAAATTGTTAACAACTACTTTAAATTGTTTATTGCATGTTTGTTTATTCGCAATAATATCAGATATCAAAATACGGGTTAAATCAAGCCTGCAGTTCAATCAAAATATGGACCCACGGTTTGAAATAATCTCAAGGACAGTTACACAAAGTATTCTTATTTCGGTTCATTGTAGACAATAAAAAGAAAACTCCCGTTTCCAAAGCGGTACTGCTAAGTTGATTCTGTGTCGACAGTAACGAATAGTTTCCAATTTGTTAGCACTTTGTTGTGCTGTGAAAGCCTCTCTAGTTTTATGTGCATGAGATCCCTTTAGCCTCTTTCCCCTCGGGTAAGCTAAAAAGTGTAAATGGACGTCAATTAAACGTCGAGACAGCTTTATATAAAGCCATGTTCTCTAGAGAACGCTAGTCCTTACAGCTGACAGGTCTTAGAACGTATGTAGAGCAAGAAAATTAAAATTTAAAAAGCATCTTATCTTTATCTTATCAATCTGTCGTTGTTTATGAAGCTTACGGAGTATGAATAAACCGTGGTTCGTCTGCGCTCGACCATGGACTGCGGAACGATTTTAAGTTAAGTCATCATAGAAATATATGTCAAATATGCTAATTAGAAATTGAAGCGTATATATTACACGACGTAGTAGAATATTGCGAAAAGCACCCTGCGGTGTTTTAAGTGCGTGTCTCAAATTTAAATGTAATTTACGAAAAAAATCACCTCAAAGTTTAGTTATATTATTCAAGTTCACAACGAGCCGAAATAAAAGGTCTGGGGATGATTTTCGTTCTAGCCTTCTGTTATGATGGTTTTTTTTTTTGTCTTTTTAAAGTTATTTCTGTTCAAGGCATACGTTTTAGTGAGATAAATAGCCAGTGGTACTGGTTCCTCTAAGTTTAGCTATATTAATTATTCCAGCTAACTGCAAGCCGAAATAAAACGTTTGGGGGTGATTTTCGTTCTATCCCTTTGCTGTTTTTCTGTTTTATTTTTAAAGTTATTTCTGTTCAGGGCATACGTTTTTAACAAGATAAACAGCCAATAGTATTGTGGTTTTTCTCACCTCATTCGGCTGCAGGAAACGGTTATATCTGATTCGAACAAGAGAACCCGGATCTGGCCGCTAATAGGATACAGGCTTTCTCTTCGTATATGTTTACTCGTTCTCGAGTTTCACATCTATTACCATACCGTATAGTGATGGCCAAGTGCTTATATCATATAAATATATATGAAGAGCACAGGTGTCCGTACAATGTTGCAAAATTTTTGGTTTCAAGTTACACTCAAAATCAAAAAAGGAATCTGTTATTTTTAACAGAAAGTCTGTTGTCTGTGTGATGCTAGAATGTATTCTTTTATTGCAGCAGATTGTTCTGTTAAATATAACATACATATTTTATTAATTCAACATAAAGATAATATTAGACTAACAGGATATTATGTTGAATATGACGCAGTATTATGCTATAATAACAGAATACACTCTAGCTTCACTCAGACAACAAACTTTCTGTTAAAATTAACAGATTAATTTTTTTTAGTGTAGGTGGCAATTCATACTGACGTTAGAATGAGGCAGCATTGTGAGCACTAGAGCTTGTATATGTGCTAGGTCTTACCATAACACATATGCTGCCCAATTCCCACCAACCCTTCAACCGAGAAACACAGCCATTCCGGCTAGTTCAAATTCTGCAAAATCTCTTTAGTAGTGGCTCATGCTGGCTTCCTCTCCGGCCGAACGTGGGTAGGTCTTTCAGCATCCTGCGGATGGTCGTGGGTTTCCCCCGGGCTCTGCCCGTTTCTTCCCACCCTAATGCTGGCCGCCGTCGCATAAGTGAAATATTCTTGAGTATGGCGTAAAAAGTCCAATCAAATAAATAAATGAACCTTTAGTAATGCTTTTTAAAAATTAACCAGATCGTCCCACACAGGTGCAGATCATGATACCCATGCTGGCTTTGCAATGACTCATGATTAGGGCCATGGGGGAATCGTCGTGATATGATTAAAATAATACTGAAAGCGAAATGAATAAAAGGGAACAGGTGATTTGCCTAGTTTTTTGTGCGTTTTCCATTATATGAACCTGTGCCTGATGCGAGCTACGCCACGGGAACAAAATCCTGTGAACTTATCGAGAGGAGAAAAAAAACTGCTATCCACACAGCGGATATATACGAACTTAAGGACAAAGAGACGAACCGAAACGTGCGAACCACGTAAAGTAAGAAACTTATGGATTGAATGACAGCTAAGAACCTATGGAAAACTAGACACTTGTGAACCACACCAAGCAAGAAACCTGTGAACTAAATGACGGATAAGAACCTATAGACATGGAGACAAACCTACGGATATAGAGACGAACCTATGGACATGGAGACGAACCTATGGACATGGAGACGAACCTATGGACATGGAGACGAAGAGAAACCTGTGATCCACACCAACCAAGAAACCTGTGTGCTAAATGACTGATAAGAACCTATAGGCATGGAGACGAACCTAGGGACATGGAGGTGAACAGAAACCTGTGATCCACACCAACCAAGAAACCTGTGTGCTAAATGACTGATAAGAACCTATAGGCATGGAGACGAACCTAGGGACATGGAGGTGAACAGAAACCTGTGAACCTCGACAAGCAAGAAACCTGTGTGCTAAATGACTGATAAGAACCTATAGGCATGGAGACGAACCTAGGGACATGGAGGTGAACAGAAACCGGTGATCCACACCAACCAAGAAACCTGTGTGCATAATGACTGATAAGAACCTATAGGCATGGAGACGAACCTAGGGGCATGGAGGTGAACAGAAACCGGTGATCCACACCAACCAAGAAACCTGTGTGCTAAATGACTGATAAGAACCTATAGGCATGGAGACGAACCTAGGGACATGGAGGTGAACAGAAACCTGTGAACCTCGACAAGCAAGAAACCTGTGTGCTAAATGACTGATAAGAACCTATAGGCATGGAGACGAACCTAGGGACATGGAGGTGAACAGAAACCGGTGATCCACACCAACCAAGAAACCTGTGTGCATAATGACTGATAAGAACCTATAGGCATGGAGACGAACCTAGGGGCATGGAGGTGAACAGAAACCTGTGAACCTCGACAAGCGAGAAACCTGCATGCCAACTTTTATGGACTTTATATGGGTCGAAGTGTGTGAACTACATGTACATGCGAGACTACAGAGAAATACCCCCACCCCCACCCCCTAACCAAAACAAAAGCAAAAAAAAAAACCTGCATCGGTCCAGTAAACACATCATTTTTACTGTTATAATTATTTCTGTTCATAGTGATCGTTATTGTAGGTAGAGATCAAACCCCGCATGCTCCATACACCGAGCTGCGCGGTTAAATCGAGAACACGTCATGCCTTCCCCGCACTGACTTCAGTGTATTTCACAGGAAAATATATGTGGCGATAAGAGATGAAAGGCGGAGAGTGAAAACATATTGCCTGGTTATGAACGACGGGAAAGAATAGCCGATGAACGATAAAACTACCGGAAATCGGCTTTATCAGGTTTGGAGCGACATTAAACTGAAAATCTTGACAGATTCCTGTCGATTTAGAACAGAAAAGTTTTCGGAGTCTATCTTTTTTTCCCCTCTCTCCTTTATTTTTTTTGTTTTGTTTTTTTTTTTCATTTACAGCCATTATCAGTGCGATGATATCGTCAACGTTCAGAGGACGCATAAAACGAAGGCTTTCCGCGCATTATGTCACTGGCTTTTTCTGCTGCCTCTCAAGTTCTAAATGTTATAGTAAGCTGACATGGGAACTGCCGCTATCGACCGTTACAATCTAAGCTCATTAATAACAAATCGTCTTATCAGCGAGCCTATCACACCTCGCCATCCTTCGCTAATTTGCCTTCATCATTTGGCGATACGCTTGGTGACTCGCCCGAAGCCCGTTACACAAGCCGCGTACACACACACACACACACACACATATATATATATATATACTGTACACTAACACCGTCACCGTGTACAAACAGGCTTGCCAGATAATAAAGGGGACAGCAGATTTGGTTCATGCCGGGGTTACGCGTTCGTTTTGTCTACATCAGTCACGATATACAAATATCCCATTATTGAGCCCTACAAAATATTTATCTGACAATGGCAGAGGCTGTTTAACACTCGAGTCCAGACAGTTTTCGGAAATTGTAGCCACTTGGTTCTTTACCTATACATCCTTGAGAAGCGAACCTTCCAGTTAGCATCGGCGCTTAACGACAAATTTGTACAAACTACTGATTTTCTATCGCGGGTACAGATGGATCATTTGACATTGGGAAGGTTTGACCTTCATATATAACCCTTTCGAAACAGACTAGTTTCTCACAACAACACACTAAAAACTTAGCATTTAAGAACGCAAGAAGCTTCAAATATACATACAGAGCCGCATTTTTATCTTAAACTTTTAATATGCATGAATGATAGAAGTAACGAATATCATAGGGAATTATATGTTTTAAGGTTCCAAATTCACTGATCTCATCAAAAAAGATCCTACGCCTTGCGTCGAAAATGGTGATACGGCATATGATCAAACGGTAATCTGCCACAAAACGTAGATCTTATCGAACTGAATCTTTCAAATGTCTTCTCGATTTCACTCGTCATTTATTTCCAGCTCTAAATTGCACGATGTCCTCTGAGAGAAGTTTCATGAATTAAACAGCATGTTTGTGATAAGGCATAGCCAGGATGGCCGAAATACCAGGGTCTAATTGAGAGACAAGCGCATCGGCGTTTAGCTAAGGTGGTCTGTAGATAAGAGACAAAGACCATGGTGTTTGAGGCAGCTGGAACGGTTCTAATATACAGACCACCATTGCTATAGCAATCCGTTTGATCTGTATCCTGCCATCAGATTTACTAAATCGCTCCGCGATAATGCATTGTAATGAGACGATATAACGGAAGAATATCGCGAGTGAAATCGGCGCTATCGCAGCTACAATATCCTGGCTAAGCACTAAATTGAAACATTAATCAGTAGTTCAAAATAAGATGTCTTGTGAAAAGAGGGGAGCGAGAGGTAGCGGATGTAGTGGGGTGGGGGATGGGGGAGGGGGTGGGATGAATGAAGGTTAATGTTAAAGCAGCTTTTTAACACAAAACCATGGCGAATTCATCTGCATTTCAACAGATAAAGTCCTATATTTTTTTCATTCAGATATTAAGGATTTTTAATCCAAGCCTGGGAAATTCTGCTCAACCAGATTAGTGTCAACTGATAAAGCGCTGCTTTTCGAACAGATATAGATTACCTACAATAATATACTGGAACAATTGATCGATTGCGCTATGTTTTATCCTTGTCCAGTCATGAAACGTAACAGGAAATGTACTTCAGTCGCTAATAATACAAAGATGATCTATTGTGAAATGTGACATAATGTATAACGTGTCGCTCAATAAGCGTCGGGGTTTTTGGTCAGTGTTCGTTTCACAGGCTAGACAAAGCTAAATTAAGAAATCTGTCTGAATCATTTTTTTTCAAATTAAAACATGATCTGGATCATTTTTTTTTTCTTTTCAAATTAAAACATGAACATAAGAAACAGGTTCTGTAGGTAATGCATTAAACATAACCACTGGACATTTAACTGAAAGAGCATAGTATGATATTCATTAAGAAGTTAATTGGTTAAAACCAAGGTTCGAACCAAGCTAAAGTAATTGTTTATTTATTTTCTAAACAGAAGAATGTCTTCAGTACACGTGACAGTAAATCTTTAACATCTTCATTAGGCTTTTGGGTAAGAATAAAATAAATACATTAAAAAATCGATTAGGCATGAGAAATGTGTTATGAATGATTAAATCTTATCTTCGTGTACACATGTTTGGACTACGAAACCAATTAAATTAAGTCAGACAGTTGTCAGTACAGGATTAACACCAACTATCAGCTGCTATTAGTTTACAAAGTTATTCTCTACATAAAAAATATAATAGTCGTATAAATATATGATCATTATAGGTCAAATAAATTGTTCAGTGTTTTCAAATAGTAAAGCTCGGCCTACGTGGGAAGGTTTGTCAGCAACCTGCAGATGGTCGTGGGTTTCCCCCCGGCGCTGCCTGGTTTCCACCCACCATAATGCTGGCCGCCGTCGTATAAGTGAAATATTCTTGAGTACGGCGTCAAAACACCAATCGAATAAATAAATAAATAGCAAAGCTAGGAAAATCTCTCTTTACACTATTTACTTGTGCTATACTTACTGTACCGGAAGAGCATATCTCCTACACAAAAACATTAAACCGCCAACGTGAGGCCAATGTACCGTTAGTTAGGGATAATAGCCATAATCACCCATTATCCGTCCCACATGCCTCAATTAAATAAATCAACTGAACGAATAATATTATATTTATGTTATAAGCCTACATATCCCGTTTATGTAACTGTTAACTGCTTCATGACATATAACAGGTTATTTGTTTTGCAATAATGCTAACCCCTCACAACCTCCGCACAAAAACTTCAATCTTGAAACTATTTGGCTGTTGCCGTGATGTCATCTTGTCAACTTTTTCAGTTATTCGGATTTATAATACAATGAAAAAGTCTGATAGTAAATATCTGCAAAATAATTCGTATGTATAAAGAGAACAAAAAAAACGCAGCCATTTAATCAGATTAATTAATTTTCTATAATCATTAAACAAGGTTAATCTCACAATATACTCAATCTATTACCAAAAATGTCGTTTTTTTCTGTGTGTGTCATGATGACTTGAAATACTGCGAGAACAAGGATTAAAACCAGTCTCATAATTCAGTTTAAATGTACATATACGTGTAGGTATGATGTACTTTAAAAACTAGTCAAATAAATAAATAAATACTTGATAAATTAGCATATAAATGCTAGAACTGCAACCTGTTGCAAGCCTAGTAAGCATGCGTATATAGTCATCAACTCGTTAATGTTTTTACAAATACTAGATTATCTGCATTGCAGTTGAGATGACATGTAGAATTAGTATCTGATATCGACGCATCTCATTTATTTTCCTAATACAAAATTAATAAAATACCAAGGACTGTATTTAAAAACGCTTCACTGAGCACGGTAACTCTCAACAGATCTGTGAACACAGAAATATGACTCGTATGTTTATTGGATATCAAGAAAGCAAGCCGATGTCATAATGCTGGCTGAATGAGCCGTCTTTACGCTTGACCGATCCCAGAGAGTAGAGAAGCTTTGTCTGCTGATAACGCGGAGACTTCACAAACAGGTGTCGATCTGAATACTTAGAGGAGACAAATGAGGGAGATATCAGTAAACTGCATAACACCATTGTTCCTTGCGGGGAAACAAGCTCTTGAGTTTAAGTCGGCGATATCCGGTATTCAGGGAAACAGTATGTGCGCGTGTGTGTTTGTTACGACGGAGACGTTAAACATTGTGAGAGGAGTTATGTTTGTACATTATATGGCTAGGCTAAGAATACATTTCTACCACACCATCTGTAGTCATTAAGCCTAGTCAGAATCAAAGAAGTATTTTGATTACCAATCCAAGATATCTTGGAATTAAAGTGAAGAAAAAAAAAACATATGAGGAGGATCATTAGGAGGTGGAGGATCATTAGGAGGTGGAGGATCATTAGGAGGTGGAGGATCATTAGGAGGTGGAGAATCATTAAGAGGTGGAGGATCATTAGGAGGAGGATGATCATTAGGAGGTGGATGATCATTAGGAGGTGGAGGATCATTAGGAGGAGGAGGATCATTAGGAGGTGGAGGATCATTAGGAGGAGGAGGATCATTAGGAGGTGGAGGATCATTAGGGGGAGGAGGATCATTAGGAGGTGGAGGATCATTAGGAGGTGGAGGATCATTAGGAGGAGGATCATTAGGAGGTGGAGGATTATTAGGAGGTAGAGGATCATTGGGAGGTAGAGTATTATTGGAAGGTGCGGAACAGGGATCAGTGAAAGGTGGGGATCATTGGGAGATGGGGATCATTAGTAGGTGGGGATCGTTGGGTGGTGGGGATCACTGGGGTGGAGGATCATTGGGGGTAGGGTATTATTGGCAGGTTGACATCATTGGAAGGTAGAGTATTATTGGAAGGTGGGGATCATTGGAAGGTGGGGATCATTGGGAGGTGGGGTCATCGGGAGATGGGGATCATCAGGGGAGGATGGTCATTGGAGTGGTGGGACACTAAGGGGGGGGGGAGAGTATTACTGGGAGGTGGGGGATCATTAGCAGATAGAGGATCGCATGGGTTGAAGATCATTACGTGTAGGATCAGGAAAGGTGTAGGATCATACTCAGCAACCAACAGCCGGACTCCAGGTATTACATATCATGTATATATCGTGTACAACAAAAGCACCAATTCAATTCTTGTTAACACAAAAAAGGATGTGCACTTGTCGGCTTTGGCTGATTTCTTGTATTCTGATATAAGATGATCTAACTACCTACAGGAAGACCTGTGCATTCTTCTGATACATTGTCCTCAATAGTGTCCACAACTGACACTGACAGTCAAAACTAATGGGCAGACATACATATAAAGCCTGGTTCTGTTGGGATGTAAGGCGATTTCCGTGAATGTCTACTAAATGCCCAGTAATTGGGAAGGTCTTGCAGCAACCTGCGGATGGTCGTGGGTTTCCCCCCGGGCCCTGCCAAGTTTCCTCCCACCATAATGCTGGCCGCCGTCGTATAAGTGAAATATTCTTGGGTATGGTGTAAAACACCGATGAAATGAAAAAATAAATACTAAACGCCCACACCTCCAAAAGCTATGAATTAAGACCAGGTGACAACATCCAAACATTTCCTTTAGTTAGTATTTTTAAGGAAATCTAAACAGCGCTATATATGATAATCTAGTAATCAAGTAGAAATTTATTGGTGTATACGCCTGCATGTACATCTCTGTCCAACAGCAGGGAGGTAAGATTCATATGATCAGACTACATTCATGTTTACACTGTTCCAGTATTCGACACACGTAACTGCACGTAGCGGTGTTTTGTTTTTCAGTTTTAGAGTTCAAAAGCCTGTAACAATATTATACAAGCATGGAATTTCCAAATTTCGAATATTCCACTGCTGTACTTGCTTTCAAGGTATCATCAAAATGAATTCGTTATGCAACCGTCGTGTTTTAAAAGAAGTTGTCATGTGCGAACGCAAAGCATGCTGATGCTGTGCTTAGGCAGTCTCCTTAGCTGTTCGTATAAATCCCCGTCGTTCAGAGAGGTGTCTTTTTCCACACCATTGTCACTAACGTACGTCAAACCCATAAAACTACCCACCTAGTTATATGTTGTCTGATACCCTCGTTAGGTTTCTATACATTAGACTCGCTTTCAGATCCCATATTTTGGTCTTATCAAGCCAAGAGTTATCGCTAAAGGTCTAAGTGCCCGCGTATCTGTAATAGCTCTACTCCGCCTTTACCAGAGGTTGTGAAAGTTGTGCTGTCTATCTCATAAATTTTCTTAAAAGGGGAAACGCGAGCCTCTTATCATGGTGTAGCCAAAGATAGGACAGGATCCAAACTATGGCCACAACCCAACTATTTGTCGATAAGAACAGCATTCTCGCGCTATCGCGCACCACCCATATCCCAGCATGCATTGCAATCCACTTAAGGACTTATCAAAGAGGAGATAACTCCCGTTAGCAGTCTGATGGTTATCTGAGCGAGTTATCTTGAAGCGAAACACCAGTTTGGAGGTTGAGATTTGGAAGGAAAAAGCACAGACAGCCTGGCAACAGACCGGCATAAAACAGAACGGCTTTTCAAAAAAGATCTAAACCCCTCATCAAAACTTATGTAAGACAGTTATCCCAAAATCAGCAGTGAGCAAGAGCTATAACGATACTTCTAATAGCTATTGCGCCAAAAACTCTAGGCCCATCCATAACCACGTTCTGAGCAACACTGGAGCTGGTCATGCACATCTAATGTCTTGCATCTGACGCTGAGTCAGGCTTATAGTAGTTGGGTAATTAAGACTTTATTCAAACCTCATTATGAAGACCGTGCATAACTGTTATTTCTCATTTGCAACAACACTGAAACAATGATACTTCGTTGGAAGGTAACAAATTTTTTGCGTTTTTGTCATTTGAACTATAAAGATAAATATATGATTTTCTTAGCGGTAGCCTCTTTGTCCCCAACCAACTTCTGGCAATGTCTATCTTTGCTGCACACGGCGTGTATTACATTTATCGCGGCTATCAGACGCTGGCCGGCAGTGACTGGTCGTCCACCCAGGGGGATCGATCGACTTGCTTTGCGATCAAGCGTGATTATCGGACGGTTACAGATTTCCAGTCTCGCGCTCCTAATTTACTGTGCCGACGCCGGGGCCGCTAGAGGCCGCCACTATCACCGCTTGGAATCGTCCTTATCTCCTTTACCATCTCGGGTAATGGATTAAAGCTAACAGAAATCTATCAGTCCTTGTGAAAACCCAAACCTTTTAATCGGACAATCCATACGAGAAATGGAAAAATAAGGCACGATCTTATCTCCCTGCGTTCTGTCGCTTCTTGGCGTGCCTGTAATACCCTGATACCCCTCCCCTCGCTCCAAAATCTTAGGTTTCTCCCTCCTATTTCTCTTAGCACGCTCTGCGCCCCTTTTCAAACCTCTTTCCACTGCATTTCACAATGTACAGTCTCCCCAGATCTCATATTCTCAATGTCTGGTGCAATTCAAAATATAACCATTTTCTCGCCCCATATCCATAGCCTGCATAAAGTGGGCGTACAGTGGACCTCAACATCGCCTTCCTTGAGAGCCTTGGACACCTGTAAAATTCATCACTGAGAGTCTTGAGTAACTGTAGACTCGTCGTCACTGAAGGTGGACCTGCACAAAAGTCCCTTATGCGCACTTATAATCTTGCAATCTCTTCTCACACTCGATTGGAAATATGTCAGATCAGTCCCGCTCCATATAGGTATAGAGTCTCGCGATTGTTTCATCTTACACAAAATCCTTAAGATATATTGTACTCTTGAAACCTGCTGCTCTTTACATGACTCCGTCCTAATGCTTATTAAATTTTTATATTTTCTTAGTTCTGTGGTAATTTATGTTGAACAGAGTTCTCGAAACAGACATTTCGATTACTGACCTGGAAGGACCATTGTGGATGGCGATTGGGTGTTAATTATACGGTACCTTTAGACGTGAAATTAACACTTAATTACCTAACATAGGCTCAAATAATTATTTATTTTACGACAGAGCTTGTTACATATATCAAAGTCAATATAACTGAGGTAAACTCCAAAGACTGCACAGTGCAAGGTCGTGGGGGTAGTCCGCTAAGGCTTCTCAGATCGTTCCTCATTATTGTGTCACGCAAGATCGACGGAGACAATTCAGCCTTGTTCCGGTTCAAATCAATGATAGTCTACATATATATCAACGACAGATGGCATTTCGAATGTGGAAAACGGTACATAGGTTTTTCTCAGCGTGGAAATGAATGCATTCACATTATTGAAACTGTCCAAAAACTACAGCGAATTCGGCACGGTATAGTTGCAACAACACCACAATATTACCTATATGCCTAGATGTGACATGCAAAGCTCAGTTTGAACGAAGTTTTATCTTGGAATAGGTTGCGCAGAAGTCTTGCGACTTCCGGTTTTGTTTAGGGAGGTCATAAAGGTTAGATACGATGAAGATCCTTCATTTTACTAAAATGTGAACATGAACACTGCTTGTGACTGACTGAAACAATTCATGGCATGTTATGTCAGTTTTCCTCAAAACAAGGCACACCGCACTGTATGTCACTCACCTCAGCCAATGAGTCACGGGCTACCCCTTCAGCTCCCCCCACCCTCCACACGCAACATACTGACCTGTGTCACTGTCGCTAATGATGTAACCTTAGACTGAATCTACAGCTAATGCTCCACATTCAATAATCTACAGATATACACCCTGTGCCGTACACCGTTATGTGGGAGATAAGAGGTTCGTGCTATAAAAACGGTCCCAGTGATAGCGGAATGAAAAGCGGCCTTGAACGCTGGAGATCGACGGAGGCTAGAGAGCCGGGCAGGAGTGCGGGTATCTCACAGGCCGGGAATGAATCCGCTGTCAGAGATGGAGGCAGACGATAGGAAGGGGAGAAGAAAGCAACGATTGTTACCCAGAGATGGAGAGATAAGCCATGCCCGTCTAGAGTAACCAGATTCACTGTCCAGTCAGTTATACAAGTATACGCAGAGTTTAGCGTTTCTGACAGAGACGTGATTCAGCAATTATATATGTGCAGCATAACTTGGCTACATAACTGACACAAGTGTGAATGCTTTCGACAAGGCGCAATATAGATACAGGTGTCAGCCCACACAATCGACGCTGTGCAACTGACACCTTACATCTGAGGTAGTGCGACAAAACAGAACTAAGATAACACGAACTACGTTATCCTGCAGAAATGATATAATACAGACAATATCCAATAGAAATGCGACAGTACGACAGACGCCAGACAACAGTATTGGGATACCACGGACCGCTGGAGGCAACAGAAGTTCAGTATTAGGACAGATGTTATCCAACAGACTTGCTATAATGCGAAATGAGATAATGCGACAAACGCAATCCAATAAAACACGCGAGAGAATAAATCGCTATCCTAAAGACCTTAAGCAATGCAAGAGACGTTGGACCAATGGGACAGACGTTATCCGATAGAGACGAACTCTTACAAGACATCACACTCCTAAAGAACTGTGGAATTTACAATACCTTATTCACAATTTGGCACAGTCACAAGACGCTATCAGTCAGAAATTAAATAACAGGACAGACACGATCCAACAGAACTGAGTTAACAGGACAGACACTATCTAACAGAACTGAGTTAACAGGACAGACACTATCTAACAGAACTGAGTTAACAGGACAGACACTATCCAACAAAACTGAGGTAACAGGACAGACACAATCCAACAAAACTGAGGTAACAAGACAGACACTATCCAACAGAATTAAGGTAACAGGACAAAAGAATGAAAGTTTTGTACGACAGACCGTATGTGGTGAACTGAAGGAATACTCTCTATATATACTTTAAAAGAATATCTTAATGTATCTGAGGATACACGCTATATCTGAATTTTTGTGCAAGGACTAAATAGCTATAAATGACTGCTATACGGTGATGGTAGCTGACCAGTTGACACAGGAGCACAGTTAGGCAGTGACATGATGTGAATGGAAACTATGACCAATAGCACATGAACAATGACATTTCATGGCACAAACAGCGTTACTTGAAAAAAAGAGACGAAAACCTGAAAATACACTTGATGAATAATATGTAGACCAAATCGCTCAAACAATGACACAATAGATGTGTCATGTTGATCATATTACACTGTCCCGAAAAGCTAAACAGCTATACACACGTCATGATAGCTGTGAGTTTACATCGTGAGAGTTTAACATTCCCTTGAATGCCGCAGATGAAGGCAACCACTTGGTTGAAGTAAACGAAAACAACAGTTACTCCAACACTGCGGCTATATTACACCTGCATGAAGTTATTGTTTATGTGTTTCACATCGACGAGATACAAGTTTAACTTATCGCCTCTTCTGTGCTGTTCAGCTTTTTATGCCTTCGCCAAAAGTCAGCAAAACATATGCTTTGTACATATATAGATTATGCATTCAAATGTACAACACGTTATTAACACCGTGTCATACATGTCACGTATGAACTGATCGCTCATACGCCCTAGACTATCACTGAGGATTAACGCCGCTCTTGAAAGTATTTCCCTTTATACACAATGACCGTTAACGTTACGGGTGCATTCAGTGCCCGCGGAGTAAACCATCAGCTTTTGTTAAGTAACTGACGAACTTTGTCACAAGTGATCTCCAACGAAGCTCATGTAAAGTGGTTTAAACGGCCATACATGCGCTGTCGACCATGCAGAGTGTTAAAGCTGCACTCTAAACACTAAGTTTTTAAATTTATAATATAATATTATGATTTTTGAGTATTGCTAGAGTAGATTGTGTTACTGCAACATGGTATTATGTAATGAATAGCACCGTACACCATCACACCAACAAAAAACAACGGTATTCTGTTAGAGTAATAGAACAAAGTTATTATATCAAGTAATGATGTATAGCAATTATTATAAGATAATCAATTCTCTCATCACTCAGATCACTCAGATTACATCACTCAGAAGTCATTTACCTGACTGGTGCTTTTACGTCATACTCAAGAATATTTCACTTATACGACGACACCAAGCATTATGATGGCGAGAAACAGACGCAGAAAACATAGTATCCTGTCAAATTAACACATTAGTTTTTACAGTGTAATATGTTTTGCCGTCAGGTAAAGTTATACGGCGTTGTTTGTAAACTGATCTATTGTTAATTGTTAGTGAGAAGGCTTGATACATGAAGACGAGAGACATGAGGTGAAGCCGAAACTGTATACCCTATAACCTAGGTTACGGTTTACCTTTTCTCGTAATGTACGGCATCCTAGCCGCCATGCGCTGTGGGTAGCTTGGCCCGAAGCTGTAACGGTTGGCTGGTGTAAAAAGGATCTGACAACGCATGCAGTATATTATATCCACCACAAAGGTCTATAGCTTATAACACAGCCGTTACGCTGCCTGTCTTATGAACGAAAGAATGAAAGGTCTTCCGAAAAGATATAGTCGTATCGCGATATGAGAAAAGTGTACCATAAATAGTATGATAAGATAGAGTGACATTCTTATCTGTCAACCCTCTATCACGTTTGTTATCGAATGTACCAGTTCATGATATGGTAACAAACACGTTCGGCGAGGGCGTCTTACCTATGTATAGCCTTTTAAACACACGTATTAAGGCAGTGTTCGCACGGTACGTCGCCACATATAATCATATAGTAATTGGACGAAAGCGGCAAAAATTATAAAGGTTAATCGAATCGTTGCTATAACAGGAGATTAAGCTCGATCTTCATTCGTGTTAAGTGCGAGACGAAGTTTCGTTTTAGACATGAGTCGTTAGTACAGATAAGCACACGAAGAGCCTGTATTTATAGTAACGTGAGGTTAAAAATCAAGCCTAAATTGCACCGCTGGCTCTTTACATAGGGCTACCCCGATGAGCACAAAATTCTTGGAATCTGTTCTCTTCTCTGAGTACGTATAATATGTATATTGTCGAGGTGATCTCAGATCGGTTTTTATCACTCTGCTCGATCACATCCAAAACAGTATCAATACAATATCATTTATATACATGTATATAACAAAACGAATAATGTGTTTTTGTCAGACAGCACTCAGAATTACTTGAAAAATATTAGCTTACATATACTGAACCGCCCAGACCCCAGGCCCCATTCGGACACAAAATTGTGTGCTGTATTTACTCGTCTGTGAATTCGGTCACGCGTAGGAACAGTTTCTTAAGCATGGTGGGGATGCTATGCCTGTAAAATTATATTACTTAATATACCCTTCTTAAGCTTTTATCCCCGAAGCGGTAACGTATTTGTTCTTGTATAGACAATAGTTTAAATAGTTTAAATTGCTCATGTATCGTGTTACAGAGTGAACAATACAGTTAACAGTTGTATGTGGAAGTTCTTCTGACCAGATTAAGAGTCGAATCCCCTCCTAAAAGGTGTGTAAATACTCCGAGATTGAATTCAACATCTACCCTGAAAAGGAGACATAAAGCTATGATTATAAAATGGAGGGGAGGGGGAGAGGAGGAGGAGTGGGGGACTGCACTGGATGAACGGGAGGAGAAGGTGGACAAATGTTCCTTATGTAGAAAGAGAAGAGAAGTAGGTAACTTTGTCTCACATGGAAAGGAAGGGGTGTAGGACAACGATCTCTTAGGTGAAAGTGTGTGTGTGTGTTGGCGGGGGGAGGGGGGGGGGGTGATAGGCAACATTGAAAGAAGGTGAAAGAAGTGAAGGGTAGGCAACGCTCCCTTAGGTGGAAGTAGGTGGAGGTACACAACGATCCCGTAGGTAGAATTAGGTGGAGGTACACAACGATCCCTTAGGTAGAATTAGGTGGAGGTACACAACGATCCCTTAGGTAGAATTAGGTGGAGGTACACAACGATCCCTTAAGTGGAATGGGGAATGACGGGCAACAACCAATAGGTGACAGAAGTGAGGGGTAGACAAATGCATCCTTAGGTGAAAGAATAGAGAGGTAGACAACGCTCCCTTAGGTCGAAGGAAAGGAGTAGACAGCGCTCTCTCTAGGGTCTCTCTAGGGGCATATCAAACAACCGTTTTGTGCGAAAAGTGTTCAAAAAATATTCTCTCCTAAGACCAAATATAATTCAACGATCGTGATTTCCAAATGCCGACATATACGTGTCATATGCTAAACAAAACTCTCTTCATTTTTTGGTCACATCAACAACTTCACCAAAACGCTACTATATAGATTATTTGCATCATGACATGTGAAAAACCAGCAGTAGAATGCAATTTATTGTGAACATTTAGGCCAACAACATAATGATATTACCAAGACGCCAAATGCTTCGACATGACGATGAATAGGACGATCTAGATGACAAAAATGATAACGATCAATTGACCTTCACACTAGACTCTCGTTGAAGAGTAAATGCATAAGGCCATACCTATGCATTAACAGCGCTGTTTATAATCGTACAAATAGTACTGGTAGAGCGGGAAGGTATTTGTCTACACCAAAATGAACAGAAGTTAATAGGCCTATGAAACGAGATATTTCCTTGCCTGTGATAAGGGCTTGTGTGAAATGATCGCTGCCGGGGCAGTTTGGATAAGGAGCCGTGGTGTTAAGAGAGTTGGGTGGGTGTGAAAGAAAATAGTTCTTTTGACCAGCTAAAGAGTCGAATCCCCTCCTAAAAGGTGTGTAAATACTCCGAGATTGAATTCAACATCTACCCTGAAAAGGGGGCATAAAGCTATGCTCATTAAATGGCGGAAATTCGACACCTCTTTGATACTGGTGATAAAGGCTGGACCGTCGAGCGCCGATTCCAATATAAAAACGCTCCACAGTTTAATCGGTTTTAGACATCTCTGTCGTTAGGGCAGATATTCGTCGTCCAAACATGTATAATATATCAGCTTTTTTCTTTCTTTCTTTCTTTCTTTCCTTAAACTATATCGCACTGGAAAAAATCGAATGGTATGATTGGTCTAATACAGTGGACCATATGTCTGAATTCACACCAACCACTGTTCAAAAATACTAGGGTTTGCTAGGAATTCAGTCTAATAGCTGGTGTTATATCATTACATATAAATTTTTAAAAAACCAAGAAGAAAAACAAAGGCTATTCAAGGATTGTTCCACGGTTATATTGGAGACCCTTTCAATTCCGTGTAATTGGTATTTTCTTTGCCACTTGTCCAGCGTCAACAAAGTATATTAAAAGCTTCTCTCATCTGAATACTAATCTATTTACTTATTCATCTGATCGTGGTTTTACGTCATATAATAGAATACAACACGATTGATTCGACAGATGAAACGGCACATATGGATGAAGTAAACCGAACTGTACTATGAGGAAATCACTTCCCATTGCCTGTGCTTGACAAACGCTTCTGACATAAGGCTGCAGACATATCAGCGAGAGCTGGATTCGAACTCGTGAGCTCGTTCATGAATTCGAGCTCATTTAACACGGAGCATGTAACAGTCTAGACTGAGGAAATCTGCATCACTCGTCATCTCTACACCAAGAAATAATTCCTTAAACTACATGTACCAGGCAATCACAGTACACGGAAAAGAATGTTATAGGCCTACTCACGCTTTAGCGGCTTGGGGTTAGACTGCTTTCTGCGGGACATGTTGGCAGCCCGGGCTCTCTGACTCCAAGTTGTTCCTCACACGCGATCTCCACTTTCTCTTGACTATCACATGTTTCCTTATCAATAAGGCCTTCTTTCCGTGGACGTCCGGCAGAGAAGTGTTGTGCGCAATGACCCCGAGCCTGAGGGCAGCTAGCTTGCGTCCTGACCTCACCGCTCAGCCTGTTGGGTACATTCCTGTTTGCAATAAAAAGGGGGAAAGTGATTGAAAGCGCTTACAATGGGCAAGTGATATCAGTCTGCGACATATGTACGGTATCAGCTAGCAGCCGCACTATAAATTATAGATACCGCCACCAAACGGCAATAATTTAGGCTTATCTGAAACTGAATATTTTATATCTGGCGAGATAAGGAGAATTAAAATGTCAATTCATATTGCGGCATTATCAGAGATAGTGCGTTAAGGCGCCCATACTAAGAGCACAACCGAAACTTAATCTGTCATCATTTTCAGCCGAGGCTACATCGGACTTACTCTATAGCTCCATCAAGCATACAATTGTATCGGCATGTCCTCAACACAGCCGCTCAGGATATATGCCGGGCGTCAATGTCACGTGACTGACACATCGCCGTCTGCATCAAGGCAAGCAGTACCTCCAAAATGGACAACCGAAGTATCTATTTACTTTAGCACGTCATTTGAGTCTATAATTCATAGAAAAACTCTTAAAGATAATCTGCTTCGGAGAAGTTCCTATCCTTTAAACCAGATTTGCAAAGCGGGCTGGAATTAATGTACAAAAATCCGCTATCATCTGATATCAGTTTTATTATCTAGCTATAGCAGTTTCCGTACTATGACGTTCTGAAACACAGAGCCACAGATACATTCGGATAAGGAAAACAAATAACATGGTTTATGTGTGACTACAAACGGTTGCATGTAGGTGTATGTAGGTCTATGTGTGTTTGGGTCTTAATGAACAATTCTGCATTCGTATGACGACGAGGAGTCCTTAGGTGTGTGTACATATACTGTGTCTTCTTGTGACAGGGCGAATCCATGCCGCCAAAGTGCTGCTGTCACTGAAGTATTAGACCAAAACACTCCAGACATGACACAACCAGTCACATTTATTGACACCGGGCTAACCAGTCCTGTTTCCTTCCTCTAACATTTCCGAGCGCCAAGCGAGTCAGAAACAAGCACCATCTTTAAAGTCTTGGTGTGACGCGAACTGGGTTTGACATGCGATTGTAGGCTGCGTATAATAATTTATGATCACACTGTCGCTGTTTTACTTCTGTTCTATATTCTTTTGACTTATCTGACATCTGCTTCGATTTATTCAGTTAAAGGATAAATTTCTCATGAGCTAAATATGAAATCCTATCTGTTTCTACATACATGTGTCATGAAATAATACGAATATTATTGCATGATCTGTGTTCAAGGTTGACACGGAAATCGAACAGGAATTTCAACTTGGAACAACCTGATCTTAACCGATTTCCAGTTGTATAAGTGGCGTAGGCGGACAAAGCATCTTGTAAATAAAGGGATATTTCTAAAGAAGTGTTCATCATGAATAAAGCAATTGCTGCATGGCGACATTTACACCAGAGAATGTGTCAATGGAAAATCACACGCGACTGATCGAATGTCGGTGACCAAAACAGAATTCCGGTTCTAAACTTAGACGCTATGTTGTCCACCTCAAACGCCATTGAACAAGAGTAAACTGCATGGGATTTTATACGACACAGGAAAGATTTTATACCAAAACTGTTTTCATAAATCTGTCTGGGATGTTCATAGTTGTATAAGAACGCTTATATTTACGCAAGAAAATAGTGTGTTTTGCATGTACTCTGTATGACAGAAATTCACCTCACATATCGCAAGTATGAATCCCTACATATACCATGCTGCAGAAAAGTGGCAGTGTCGTCACTTAATGCGGATTTATTGGATAGCACAACGAAACATGTAAGGTCTAGTCTAGAAAACAACTCCAAAACTCAAAAGTTGTCAAAAAAGTGAACAATTATTCCATACGTTATTGGGGATCAGTTCATCCATCATTCAGTTTATTGGCAAATTGATTAGCGTCTTGAAAAATATATTTGGGACAATATAACTGAATGCGGCATGCTTTAAACCTGTTCACACATCATTGGTAGCTATTGCACTAACAACCATCCAGTAATGCCATCCACTTCGACGCCATCTTTTGGGCACATTTCTGGCTTTCATTTGGAGGAAATGTATATTTATACTTAATAATATATAATATAATAACAATGCAGTACTTCATAGTAATGTATTCAAATATTTTCAGAACGTTGTGAAACATCAATCAAATTATTACCTTAACAAAGCAATAACATGCATTCATCGACCAAAACACATGTATGACTAGCTTTCAAATTTTCACTCTTTTCTAAACTACCTGTGTATTCTAAAGAAAACATAGCCCTGAGCCATCGCGTATGTCGTCAAAATCTTATACTCAAAATGATATATAGGCCTGCAGCTCTTTCCCGATTGTCTTATCGTGAAAGCCGTGCATGATACAAGCTTAGAGCATTACTCCTCTAATGAGCTTCGTCCTTATCAGTCAACAGCCAGACCGATCACACAAGTAACACCTGTTTCAATTTAAACGACCACTTTGCGCCATAAGTCATATCGCTTAACTGATTGGATGTTGACGACACTCCACCATGTAGCGCTTTAGGCCGTGCCTGTCGGATATACAGATATACATATTCAAGCCCATTCGATAGGAACTTGAAGGGACATAACGGTCGGACAATGGAACTTTCAGAATAAACTGCTGTCATTATCAAACAAATATGTTCTTTTTATGTTTTAGCAAAATCGTTAAACAAAACAGAACCGTTCAAGGAATCGTAATTTAGCTCTAGATAAATGTCACAAAGCATGTAGTAAAACGCCATTGCTACTAGGTAAACCATACCATAACCTGTATATAGGCCTATATATGTACTCTTGACGTGTTTATTTCCGAAAGGAAACATGTTCGTCTTTCAGTTATTTATTTTATTTATTTATTTGATTGGTGTTTTGCGACGTGTTGAAGAATATTTTATACGACGGCGGCTAGCATGGTGGGAGGAAACCGGACAGATCCTAGAGGAAACCCACGATCATCTGCAGGTTGCTGCAAGACCGTCCGACGTACGGCCGAGAGGAAGTCAGCATGAGTTGGAATTGAACTCATATCGGCCGCATTGGTAAGAAGTTCCTGAGACATTGCACCGCGCTCACGTGCTACCCCCCTCGGCCACTGAGCCCAAACCCCACCCCTCGGCTTCTTTCATTTGCTTGGACACACGAGATGCGGGTTCCATCCCGGCCTTGGAAAATGTTTGATGGTTCGATAGAACCTTAGGCATAAAACAAAGTCATACTATGACCATTATCACATGGTCAAGGATTGCCTATAATTACTCTTAATCCTATAATAGGCCTATATGTATAACTCTGTCAGAGACAGGTAGCACTAGGTCTGTGTTGTTAACTATCAGTTATCCCCTTAACAGTTAACAGTCGCGTATATACATACACAGTATCACTAATATTTACCTATATTATTTAATAACATGGTTAATGACCTATATGTGAAGTCACATATAACTATAACTGCGTTAATAATTTGTCTTACATCGTCCAAACGAATGATTATAACTGATGCTTATCTGTCCAGAATAACATATATATCTTCTAATTATAGGTGAAGAAATGTAGCTACCCATGCGTGGATAAACGCCTATGCGATATTTCAAATTGGTAACATTATACATAAATACAGAAGGCCTCCAAGGACATAATTATTTTTTGATTTTTTTTTCGTACTTATTTAATTGGTGTTTTGACAGAACTAGTTTATCACATTGTTTTAGCTGTAACTTAGCTGTAACATTGTTTTAGCTGTATATATATATATATATATATATATATATATATATATATATATATATATATATATATATATATATATATATATATATATATATATATATATGTATGTAGATACTTTATGATACATTATGATAACAAGGGATAGTATAATACTGATAACAGTGATAACCGCTGGGCCACTGATACTAATGACGCTTTGGCCCATTCATGACCAGGCACATGTAAACAAACAATTTGCATATAAACAAGTGTCCTCAAACAATGAGGAATTTTGTATAAGGTATCCTCGAATTGGTATTTTGCTAAAGGAAACAAAACATTATTCTGAAATACATGTACCACTGACAACGCAGCATAGTAATTCAATGAATGGCTAACGTGATAACGTGATGTATGTGCCTGCAATACGATTTTTCCAGTATGTTACCTCACGCATGAATATTTTTGTGTCACTCATGTCCATATATTATTACTGTACTCATATTCTGATTGTGTCAGGAATGTGCCTGAATTAAATTCTTTGACGAACGTGTTGATCATGTTACTAACTTGTCTGTACATAATAAGCTTATGAATATCTTGGTTTTGTTTCACCTTTACCGGTAGCATGATGTTAGCCTACCCCTCTCCAGCATTTCCATGGAATCAATTACGCATACCCTGCAGTACAACACAATAACGGCAGCCATCTGTTCTGCCTTCCATCTGACAAAGTCTCTACCCATAGCCGCTTAATGTATAAACCTTTTCGATTCAGTCGAGCTTCTAGGGATGATTTGAAAGCTTACCTAATATCGTCATCCCTAAATCATCGCGAGGGGTTACCATATTATATCACCTGAGGTTAGTGAATGTACTGTTAGCCCAGGGCATTTATTATTATTTAATTTTCTCCCACGTTATCTTTTCCTGCCCCACATTCTTTTAGTCATAACGTTTGATTTAGATCTGTGCCATTAAACCCAGATTTAATATAATCCAAGCGGCGGCTCTGCGCCTTTATGTTTCCTAAAGCGATGCACTCTAAAGTGTTATCTGTTTTAGTGAACATTATGCAAAAGCGAGCGATATTTAAAAGTCAGTAAATATCGCCTATATAGGGTTTGAACTATCCAAATATGTTTATAACAATTTGCATTGGGGTCGAGTTTATTGCCAGACTAGCAGGTCAAACAGTTTTATAGTCACCGGATCAGAAATTTATTATCTCCCATTAAATGGGAATCTGAGCTTTCACACGCCTTCGAGTCATTTATTATGCTTGAATGAGGGGGGATCACAGAAATATGTGTGAAGTATTGAATTGTTGCCACATAATTATGGCTTCCTGTCATCAATAACGGGATAATTCCCTGTTTGTCCAGAGATTCTTCAAAGCCTTTTCATATCATTTAAAATCTGAAATGCGATTTAAAGTATAACCTTTGAATCTTAAAATTTTAGAATTTCAAAAGCCTTACAAGTGTTATGTTAATAAGGCACATCAAAAAGTTTCACCTCTCGATCCGTAAACTATAAAAATTGAACAATATACCTGAATAACTGCAGCTAAGATTCGAGGATGCTATATCATAAATAGTAAAAAACAGTTGTTCTGTGGTTTATATAGCGGTCTCCGGAAATAACCTCTTCGGTCTGTGTGGCCGAGGTGATAGCGTCCCAGCGCGACGCAGTGGCCCAGGAGGGTCTCATTATAACGCGATCGCTTTTACGCAGTTCATACGGGCAAAGACAAGGTGGTTTAAATCCGATAGTGGCTTTGAGTCAGTTTGACGTCGCTCGTGTGAACTCAAAGTGGGGGCATTTAATCCGGTTTATTTGTCCTGCGAACGACGTGGTTTTAAGCCAGTTTCAGGTCTTGAGCCGGTTTATCTGTGTCGTGTGAACGGTAACTGGATTAAATGTCCCGGATGAAAGTCAGGGTGATGTTGCAATTACTTAACCGGCTTAAATGTGACCGTGTGAACGGACAAATTCCGGAACTGGCTTAAAACCTGCTTGGCCACATGGTCGTGTGAACCTACGCATTTATGCTACTGGCTTCGATTTAAACCGGCTCAGATTTGATCTGGATTAAATTTTGTGGACGGGTTATAAGACCAGCTGGCTTCCTCTCCGGCCGCACGTGGGAAGGTCTGCCAGAAACCTGCGGATGACCGTTGGTTTTCTCCGAACTATGGCTGGTTCCCCCCCACCATAATGCTGCTATGTAGCGGCAGCATTAACCGCCAGTAATACTAGAGGAATCCTCATTCACATAAATTTCTTCATAAATCACACTTTTTGTTCAAGCAATAACGGGCACAAGAAAAGCCTGGGGAGCTGTCCATATCATAGTACAGTGTATTGGGTTTTTTTTTGCACTATCGATGCCAAGTTGATTGTCTAAATTATCCAAACCTTTATTTATTTGGTGGGTGGATTAAGCCTTGTAGTCAAGAATGTTTCACTTCTCACAGGTACCTGATGTGAACACGCAGGGAAACCATCTGACAAGTGCCTGATGTGAACACGCAGGGAAACCATCTGACAGGTGCCTGATACGAGCATGCAGGAAAACCATCTGACAGGTGCCTGATACGAGCACGCAGGAAAACCATCTGACACGTACCTGATGCGAACACGCAGGGAAACCATCTCACAGGTACCTGATGTGAACACGCAGGGAAACCATCTGACAAGTGCCTGATGTGAACACGCAGGGAAACCATCTGACAGGTGCCTGATACGAGCATGCAGGAAAACCATCTGACAGGTGCCTGATACGAACACGCAGGAAAACCATCTGACTGATATCTGATGTGAACACACAGGGAAACCATTGCACGCGGAACGCGGCCATATTGGCCAAGAACTAATAATGTCAAGTTTTCAACTACAATAGAAAAGACCGCTCAGCTGGCAACGGGATGAAGAAATCATTGAAATAAAGAAACTGTACATAAATCCGCACATATTCATTAATTAATATGCATATTTATCTGTTATCCAGATCTGAGAAGGCATGGATATTGCATACATGTTGACTTAAAGTGTCAGTTGATAACGTTTTAATTATGAGCCACAACCAGATTGACATATATAAGACAAAGGATCATTTTCTTCCTTTCTTGTCTTTGACAGGTTTTTAATGAAGAACGAATTGTTAGGTTTACTAGTGGATAAAACAGGGGGAATTCTGCCGGGATGGATCTATAGCCGACTGCCTGTTTCGAGAGTGATGCTTTGGGGACAAAATTAAAAAAAAAATAGTCTTTTAGTTCAGCGTAAGTTCATGGATAATACCAGAAGTTAAGACTAACTCTAAACTCTAAACGTGACTTCATTTCGTGAGCCTCGGGACAATGAAACTAGCATGGTACAGTGCACATTTGCTAAACACTACACCGTATGGCAGAACAGTTTTATATTATCTACTTTTTATTATTTTTAATATTTATAACTTTTTTCTTCATACAACTAACAGATCTTGGGGGAAATTTCTTTGCTTATATAGCTAGGGCTTATTAGATTATTAATTTGTGGAGATAACTGACCGTAACTGATTTAACGTTTTAAATGCATAGCAACTATACCTTATACGCTGTCCAAATTCCTGTATACCAAAGCCCGTATAAATTATTTATGTATACAAATGTCGCAAAGATTAATGACTATATGTTATCTTCGTAGTTTTCGCCATTGTCATTTTATATGTATATGTAATTGCTAACGTTCTACCACGTGGCGTTTTTCCACAGAATCACAAAGCTGTCGTAGACCTAAGTCAGAGTTTGTCTTAACTTGTGGTGTTCGTTGTTCTTGAACTTATAAATTGGATCTTAAATAAAAATATTCATTTTTAACATGAAAGCTATGACAAATCTTAGTATTACAATAAAATTTCCTCAAGTATGTTTCTATTTTAGAGAAATAATGAAGCTATTCTGATGTTAGGACTACGCCTGAACTAAGTGTATTATAAATTTGTGATCCTTACAAGGTAAGTAATACGTATCTGTAGCACCTGCATGTAGACTCAATCAAAAATGCCAATGAGACAATAATTACAACTATTTCATTTCTGTGCAGAAATACAGACCATATAAATACATGTTTGAGGTGGCTGTTGTTTTGATCAATATCACACAATTTCAGTCAACATTTATCCTATTGTTTTACTTAAAATATTACGCGATGCAAGATCAAATTTACAGATAAGCAAAAATGACTCCCTTGTTTGGGTGACATTTCAAATTGTTTATCGAGTACTTATTGCGTAAAACAAGTTGAACACACTCTTTTTGAGAAATGTAAAGTCTACGTGAAGCCGGCATATATACTAGGGTAAAATTACAGAACTTGTACGAATGACAGGCACGTTATGTACGGACAAGACCTGCATACAAGAGTATATGAACTGGGCTAGTACTAACACACATCACAATACCACAACGCTAATAATAAAAGTAATATTTGTTTATTTGATTGGTGGTTTACGTCATATTTTATAATAAGTATGCAGAAAATTATATTTGCTTTGCTATAGAGGGGAAAATCTTACACGAGCACTACTGTGGATGTATCTCTATTCTTCATGTTCATATTCTTCAAATATACATGTAGACTAGAGATTTTCATGTAAATATACATTCTTCTAGTATATTTACATGAAGAATATTCTCTATTCTTCATGTAAATATTCACGAAAGAATAGATATATTACTACAGTTGTATAGGACTAAACGTTCCCATCTATATGTGTTATCTAACTGATTTCAGACCTGTCTTGCTTAATAAGTATACACTAACTAGTGGAGAACTAATATCTTGCTCTCAACACACTGATAAACGCTACAGACCCAAGGAGACTGCATTTACGTGTGGGCTCTTCCTCCACGGATGTATCGAATTATATGATAACGCGGGTGTCAGGCTTAGATGGGGATCTGTCGCGTAAGCTAATCACGGTATGGCTTAATGGACTCCCGAACAGAGGCGAATTTATACAACCAGCATATAAATAAATATTTATGTGTGTATTTGATGGGTGTTTTATGTCGCACTCAACAATATTTCACTTACACGACGGCAGACGGCAGCCAGTTTTATGGTGGGAAGAATTCCCATCCGTAGGTTGCCGATAAATAAACGTGACAAGTTGGCGAAACACGAAAATTTAAATGACAATCATGTTATGTTACTGTGTAAAGCTGTATTTTATACAGTTATAGACACTATGAACACAGGGAAACGTCATCACCCCTTCCCCATCCCCACCCCCGCCTGTGTTTAGACACATGGCCATTGTCTATTTCAATAGACGGATTGAGTTCTATATATGCTAAAGGGCGTCACTTAATTGACATATTACAGAGACGAGTACCGTAAGTATGTTAGTATAACGTGTGGATGCATGGCTTAATCAATACCAAGCCGGGTTATCCCGTTATAAGAGTTCCCCGCAGAATTAACTGAGCATTCGCAGGACCGCTGTCTATATAGATTCTGTACTGTTTAGAACTTCTAGGCAAGACAACAATTCAAAATGGAAATACGTGTACCGGTACTCACAATTCGTTCCTCTCAGCATGGCTGGGATTGTTTTGGCGGAGCGCCTCTCTCTTTCGTGGCAGGTAGTTCCCCCCAGTGGCAAGTCGAGGCGGGAGCCGGCAACGTTTATCCCGCACTAAACAGACGAACTGATATGACATTCGCATTACCAGCAGCACGGTCTAGGCGGCACGATAAGGAGGAGATAACCCAAGCGCACTGTTTTTGATTGGCCCGGCAATCTGTATTCTCAGCGCGGAGACTGAGTTTTGAGATAAGATAAAGCCAGAAAGATGTGAGTGCCGATAAGGCTGCCACAATCTCCCAGCGCGACTGCAGCTGCCCCCGTGAAAGTATGCTTTCATATGACGGCACCCGCTCTAGATAACGCTATCCGATCTCAGGCAGATAAGATGGCTATCGTCTCGACTCCATGGTAACGGAAGCCTCTGGTTATTGCCTGGCTGCTTATCTCCCTTATCTTCGGCCCGGGAGCCAGGATACGCCCGTCGCCATTGGTTGTAACGTTTGAATCGGAATACTGCATCATATTTGGAGCAACCACAGGAACAAACCTAATTTTGGTGTAAAAAAAAATAAAGAAAGAAATCGCCTGTTAAAACTTCATTTTAATTTATTTCATATATTACATTTTTCTGTTGAATGTTGCCTTGATATCAGTAGGTATTTTGATGACATGTTGTTGTTTGTATAGCGTCGCCGCATCATTATTACCAGTCTGACGGCGATGTCATTTAAATTGCTCTTCCTGCTTCCTGAAACGACATAGGCCTAGTTACATTTTACCGGTACATTTGATTACAGTGTGAAGATCACCGTAGACCGACATTACATGTATTTAAGCTAATTCATCATGTGCTGCACACCGTGCTTAGGAACTTGTAGAACTCCTTTCTGCCAAAACTATGTAATCTTTTGTTCTCTCCTGGAGTACGTCAGCATTTCTGGAGTATGTGTGTCTCATAAAACACATGGGTAGTACACAAGCACTGGCGCGTTACTGGGGAAAACAATGCGTTTTAGTGTCATTTGGACTTTTCTGTGTACTCGAATCAAAAGTTTGATCAAATGAAATACTGTATATATACATGCAATTTCTGTAGCCGCGTAAGTTCTCCCGGACTTTAAACCCAGGCATTTTCTCAGGCAGTTGTATGTGTGTATACGCTAAATGTACGGACTCAGCTTTGGTGTTTGTTTACTTCATTGTTACACCACTAACACCCTCACTGGTACGTTGACACCTAAAGCCAGTGGAGCTTGGTTATGCGTGACGCGATATTCACGCAGATACACATCTTGGAGACCAGCAGAGACGCCTGTGGAACAATTTCGCTTGAGATCTTGGTAATCAGGATTTTTGGAGAGTTCGTGGGTTGGGAGGGGGGGGAGGAGAGAAAAGGTAGGTATGTATACATAGACTGCCCAGGAAATGTTATCTGCACACGACGAGATGAATAAGTCTGATAGACTTCTTACGACACCAGCCCCACCAAGGGCGATATGAATATCAGGGGAGATAATATCAGTCAGATCTGGAGTATTGACAGTCGCAGATGATATCGGCTCGCCATAAACAAGAAATACGGAGAGCCGACTGGCACGGACAAAGCCCCGTGACTCAATGGACCCCGGTCTGCACTCGATACAACTGACTCGTGTGAAAAGTCCTTATCAACGTCTGCATCAAAAACCCCATGTTCCCGAACTTTTTTCACACGTTAATACATAAGCTCTATTTATAAAAACCATTAGCTCTATACTCCCTTACGCGTCGGACAAGGAAGACTTTTTTGATGTATGACTTTAATAGTCTATATCTGTCCCCCGCGTGAGATGTCATATTTGAGAGATCTCGAGTGCTCGGTTAATTCGGCGTTATAAAATATAATGGGCCCGAATGAAAACCTTGTAAATGAGTAAGTCGGGAAGGGAAAAAACGTTGAGGTACATTCAACGTGCATATACACAGGCACGTGTAACCAAACGAAAGAAATAAGTACATAGCGTAGGGACGTAAAGGTCCTTTAAAAATGTCTAATATACAAATGGACTGTTTCACGCTCCAGCGCACCGGTATCATGGCTATAACGCCTTGAAATCACGTATCACAGACTCTCTCACGAAAACCTCTAATCGGCTGACCCTTCAGGTCAACTTAAAAACACTTTACACTTCATAAATGTCGCCATTCTAAAAAAAAAAAAAAGCAGGTGGCAATATTTACAGATGAAGGTGTCTGCTAACTGGGTCCATCCAATATATCACAGGCAGCAACGTCAGAGTGTCATTCCATATGGAACAAGCCGGTGTGTCATATAGTAACCTTTGTGTCAGTACATTTTCACACAGTGTAAACCCGTCGTTGTCCCGAAACAGATATATGTGAACAGTATTGAAGTTTTTTTAATTGGATTGGTGCTTGTACAGCGCCATACTCTAGAATTTTTCTCCAACGAATATGACGGCGGTGAGGTCTATGTGAGAAAGAAATCGGATTGTAAACCGCACCACTTTTTGTCCCAGCCTAAAGCCCCTGCATGTCTAACGTCAATTGTCGTGAGGAAATGGTTGTCTATAACGAGGACAACAGTTTAGTCGAAAGAGGCTAAGACGGCTCCTACAGGAGACCATGTCAAAACCCCTATGCGCTGGCTGCACATCATTGCCACAACTAGAGAAGCTTGACCATTGGAGACTTAGCGACGCACGTGGGGCTTGTTTAGGATTAGACTCATCACCAATGTTCTCCCGCCGACCTATGATCAGCAATCGTGAATAAACTTGTTTCAGGTGTCCGTTAGAACCAGGTGTTGTGCATACTTCAGATAATGAGAATACATGTGTATCAAGTACAGATGGAGACAAAGGCTGAGACAGAGTGTTCTGTGACATCACTTCCTGCCTCATCACCGTGATACCAATGACCCAGGCGTTGTTCAAGACTTCTGTGCAAAATTTGCCAGTGATACATTGACGTAAAGCGAACACAGAGAGTGGCGCATCCGCTAAAACGAGTATGTCAGGTGACTTTTAATATGGGCCATGTTGAATTTCTAGCAAAGCAATTTCATGGTACATTTGCATTATATGGGCTACCAAGAAATTCTTTTGTTAGAAATCCAACATGGCCTCTTGTGTATGTCCTTTGTACTTAGTTACGTGTCATGTTTAAATTAACTGATGAAAGTCTTAAGGTATTAATGAACACTGAATGAATGGTTGGTTTATGAATGGATGCAATTTATGGGTTGATTATTGTTGGTTATTGATTGATTCAATGGTTGATTCAGTGACCGATTCATTGATTGTAAATATATGTGGAATCCGATAAAATTACATTAACCAGTTTACAGAATTTCAGACAGTAAGATGGAGATTTCTAAAGTTATTCACACAGTACAATAAGCTAGAGATAATAAGCCGGAGTCTTCTCTGTTTTATTCAGTATAAGACAATAAGGTTGGGGTTTCTCAAGTAGATAGATATCATAGATGTCTCTTTGAAACAACTAAGATTAAAATGGAATATTGCCACGTGATATCAACTACATAATTCATAATCATAAGGGTTTAGCGTCCCTTGCAGGACACCCCCAGTTAGCAGTGTAAAACAGCAGCTCTCCCATCTGGACCATCGCACTGGGAAAGGAATCAAACAGTCCTTGCAAGATAATGGGTCCACAAATAAGGGTATCAGACAGGCTATATAACGTGTGTCCTTGTGGTATTTATGAAGGTTATATTTTTTTAATCAAATTCCAATTTGTTGCTTATCACCAATGCAGTTGAGAATAATTTATGCACAATCGCCATGCTCATTTCATAATTTACAGTGAAAGTAGCTGTGCGTTCAATTCCTGTATGCGATAGAGTAAACTCTTGATAATGAAAATAACTAAATGTTTAAACTTTATACTTGGAATGTAGCAATCTATTTTCAACAAGCCACGTTAGCATTCTAGCTAAGTGTTTCCTTGTGGGCTGCGTTTTGGAAGATTAATCGAGAATTAGATGGCTCACGCAGTTAGCTGCGCCGCTGTTTCGTAATAAAAGACTGTGTGGCTACCAATTTTATTCCATATTATTTATTGCAAACCGTTTAAAATCCACATCGTCTTTTCCGTCTTTCGTCATTGCGGATCAAATTCAATATTAGTTAACGCTGACTTTTGCTAAAAGATTTCGCCTGACAGATATCATACGTGAGTGCTCAAACCCAATGTCTGCATATGATTGTCAAGTGTTAATATGAAGTTTTTAATTTACTCAATCCGAAGTTTATAAAAAAATCAGTGTACCTCCTTGATCACTTTAACTGACCAAGGATCTAAGGGTGTACGAGTAAAAAACTGGGCCGTAACACTTCTTTATCTAGTTTGTTAATTGGTGGTTTATGTCGTAGGCCTGCTCAAGAATATTATGCTTATGTGAAGTCGGCCAGCATTATGGTGGAAGGAAACTGGGGTGTGCCCGGCAGAAACCCAGGACCGCTGACATGGTGCTGGAAGGCCTTCCCACGCACAACCGGAGAGGAAGACAACAGAAGCCGGACTTCAAATCGAAGCAACCGCAGAGGAGAGAGGCTCCTGGGTCACTGACTTCAGGCTAGCATATTAACCACTAAGCCAAGGAGGCCCCGGGACCATAACGAACACTAACTCGTAGATTGGTTGACTGATTGATTAATGGATTCATTGATTCGTTTATTTACTCGTGTTTTAGCGACGCACTTAATAATATTGCATGCTTACAACGTCGCCGTCAAGATGCATGGGTTGGGAGAATGGTCAAAAAATTCACTGTCCGCTCGGCGATTAAACCACTGTGCAGTTAGCATTCAAACAAACCTAAACCGCTGTGTAAATAGCCTATGTTACATAAGAGTTCAGACTTATTTGAATGCTGACTGCACGCTGGTGTCTGTTAGTGTTTGGGCAATAGGCCGTTTGTCACAACTTGGACAACTGGGTTATATGTGCATTGCTAGGCCCTCGATGGCCCTCAAAACGTCGTCACTCGGAATTCTTAGGGGATTCCCATCATCTCAAACTTTGTTGGCCTACCGCAAACACCCGAAGAGTTCCGAGTGGCACGAACATGTGACACCCACAACGTCACATGTTCGAATTTAGATCTCACCTGCTCTGCTTCCAGCATAAAGAAAAAGAAGTTGCCAGTTACCTTGTGGTGGCAAATAAACCTTACCGTCATCGGTAAGGTGAACTGTGCAGTGTTAAACACCATGTAGTCAATTATATAAATAAACAAATAAGTAAATAAATAAATAATTTCAATAATTTATTATTTTATCGTATTAAACAAATTTCATTTTGCCAAATTCTGCCAGATCTTTATTACATATATACCAGTATTCTGCGATCATAAATACATTCAGCTAGTCTTTGTGGTAGGAAAATACTAACGACTAACGACGATGTGTAAGTAACACACATGTAATACTGTTACATTTTACGGTTATAAGATAGTGACTTTAATACAATCGCTGAATTGTGGCCTCCGTGGAGGAGGGGTTGGGCTCGCCAGCGCGGCGCAATGACCCAGGAGCCTCTCACCAATGCAGTCTCTATGAGTTCAAGTCCAGCTCACGCTGGTTTCCTCTCCGACCGTACGTGGGAAGGTCTCTCAGCAATCTGCGGATGGTCATGGGTTTCCCTCTGGCTCTGCCCGGTTGGTTCCCTTAATAATGCTGGCCGCTGTCGTATAAGTAAAATATTCTTGAGTACGACGTAAAACACTAATCAAACAAATAAATAACAATGACTGAATTTAATCGCATGTAGTTGTCACGGTCCTTTACAATATGCCTCAGCCTCGACACTAACGTCCTGTTCGACTATAGACCTCAGTTTCCACGATCATGAAAATGCCATAGACTGAAGTCAGATTTGGTCTTAATTTCAAAAAGTATACTGTGCTAATACCTATATTTAGAACTTTTTTGTTTCATTAATAACAGCTGTCGTATACTTTCATGATAAAATTGAGGTAAACCGTTAAAAGCAAAAGACAACATTAGACCAAATGTATATATATATATATATATATATATATATATATATATATATATATATATATATATATATATATATATATATATATACGCATCGATAAAGTATTCCACATAAAGTTTTAAAAACAAACCTTTTTATTATAAGATGTTGGATATATGCAGTTCAAAGTGGGCAAAACCGTGTACATTGAGAATATCAACAGCGCCGCCGCCATGTTATCAAATTTATCCAATCCGGCGCAAGTTATTTCTATGATCCAATGGAATAAAGCTTTCCGTTGACGTCACACGATCACTGGTTTGCCTTTCAGTTCTGTTGGGTTTTCTTCTAACGTATGGTGTGCCCCATGGTCTCGTAAAAAATTCCAGATTAAAATTTTGTTTATAATTATATGGCCTTATCAATAACGTCGGACAAAAAAGGTCTAGCGGTTTAGATCCATTTCAATCTCTCAAAATAACTAACGTAGTTGTCATTTCTTTTAAACTCAAAACTAAGTCCAGGGGCCGTTTCCACAGGGCCTTTTCTGACTTAAATCAAAATATTTAAATCTTGAGGCTTATCTTTCGTCTTTAGAAATTAAAAATTTGTCCACCTCATCAATGTTATCCCAAGACAAATATATTAAAATTCAGTTCCCAAAACTAAGTCAGAAATGGCCCCTGGAATATTACCCCAAGTTTGGATTGAGTTAGGATTTGTGATCAGAAGGGGGAAACAACATGCCAAAAATCTTCATGTGCATGCAATTACCACATCAACGTAATACCTACAGCCCGGAATACCAATGAATTTACGTTTTGTGATACAAACCCTGAAATTAGAATAAAACGGCAACGGTGTTATACGTTGCGCTTTGCAGAACCAACTTGGAATATACAACTACATGGCTGTACGTATTAAATCAGCACCCGATTAACACTTCCGTTTCTCAAGAATGTAACTCTGTGTACTTTACAGTGTAAAGTCTTTTTTGGCTGCCAGCCTGTCATTTTTGGTGTACAGGTGAATGCTTGGTATTAAAATGATAGAAATTGTTCAGACGGGTAAGAGTTTTAATGATGAAAGTTTCAAATTGGTGCTGATGCTGCGAGTGACGTCCCTTTGGCGTTGCTAGGCACCCCTTCCATCTGCCTGCATAGAAAGGTTCAGATTTTGACGGTCAATCTATGTCAGGATTTTTATGGCTACTTTCTAACAGGCTGGGCATGGTAGGCAGCAAAGCTTATTGGCCACGGAATGTTTGGGACTGAGTTACAGCACTATAGTGTATTAATTTTAGAGAGTCGCCTATATTCAGCTCTGCGTAAAATCAGTCATACTCGCAACCAAAATTACCTTTGGCCGGTGACACGTAACAAGAGCTCAACATGCCCATTCATACAGCTGAATATAGACGACTCGCTAAAAGAAATAGATTATAATCGTTAACATTGTCGCTATGGAAAAGTGATAGGGGTTTGGGGCTGTATACGTTAGGCAGGCGGTTTTCGTTGCTTGCTATCATGTGCATATAGTGTCTATAGAAAGGGGCTCACTTCCACTAAGATTTTCGTTAAAGCATAAATGTGAAACACGTGGTTTTGATTCTTAAAGTGAACAAAAAGCCTGCCACTATGTATACATAAACAAAATGATATAGGACCCAGTTATCACAGAAAAATATGTTTAAAAAATTTTATAAAGTTTTGAAAGTCAAGGAGTTCAGCATTGGGTATATGGCATTGACGGACAATTCACTCCATGTAGCCCTTATGAGCTTGGCAAGTCACTAACACTGAAAGCGTCACGTGATAATTGGCTGTCACTTCAAAAAACCTATAAGCTCTCGATTGTCAGTGCGGTTTCTTATAGTGGATAGACAGATATCGATGCAATAAATTGGATTTTGCGGTTAGTTTAAGGGTTAAACTGATGCATTTTGGACCATAAAACTATGAACAGGCAAATGAGAACGGCTGCCCGTGTCACAATGAATACATGTTGGGCAGGATACTGCAGTAATTTGTGAGGGTGAGCTGGATAGAAAAACACCTCGGGAGATTCATTGCTTGAAGAAAAATATTGTGACTTTGCATTATTTTTCCTTACCAAAGTCAGATTTATTACGAAAATATCTTCCCAAAATCTGAATGAAAAAGTCTGTTACGAGCCAGAAGGTCCTGCTATGTTCGGTAAATTCCCTGGAGTCGGTATAGCCAGCTAGACCAAATACTTACACCATAGCAGGACGGAGACGAGCAGGACCGCTAAAACACGACACTTTTGTTCACAAGGATCGCCATGAGCGAGCGCTAAACTACAAGAAACATAGGCCCTTTGAACACCGAATGGAGCTGATACTCTTTGGTTTGGCATCGGGCGTTTTTGTTTGTATTTTCTCATTGTCTCATTCCGATGGTACGGGAGAGCTCCTTGGTTTTGTGACGTTACTCTTGATAGTTATAACATGGCAAAATTGCATCACTAAATGAGTACCTAGGTGCTCATGATTGTTTGCTGTTTATTTAGTTGACAAGCGGTGTAAAATTTAAAAAATATTTTTAGAACATTTCTGAAATACTTCTTTATTAATTAATTCAGATTTAGTAAGGGGGGGGGGGGGGGAGGAGATCGCGAACTGAGGGCGTTAGGCCAGTCCCGCGTTCCCATTTTGTTCATCGATGAGATCGTGAGGTCGACCACTGACGGAAAATATGTATAAAATAAGAAATTTAAATATGCCTCAAAAATGACAGAATTTTCTCAGTTTTTTGGCATATCTTTCTTCATTTTCCTTAGAACCATACTCTTTGTTATATAGTGCATTTTCATGTATCTTTTCAGATTTCGTTAATGACGTTACCTGAATGTGATAGCAGCATAAGAGACGTTTTCGCGAATAAAGTGACCAAAATACTGTATTTTGTGATAAAATTGTTAAAAGCCGATTTGAATGCCTATCCGGTCGTGCAGGACATGCCATTTACTATACTTATTTTATCATGCCAAAACAATTTTACTAACCTTCACAAAGTGAACCCGTGTGCCTCCCTGCGTGGTGATACACTTGAAATTTGTCACTTCTGTTAAGTGTTTCCTCGTACTTATCGCTGAGTGAACAGCTATATAGAGGACAGGTGTCACTGTATAACAACTCCTCCAAAAGACACACACACAGGATGTTATTTTCTGCATATGGTGGTTGTATTTGATAATAGCACGTCCTTACATCAGTTTGAAAGAATAATAAACTTTAAAATAAAGTATATATACACGTTTAGAGAATACCGTTTAACTGTCAAAGAAAAACTAGTTTGCTTTAACTTTTAAGATTAATATAATTTTTAAATGAGTTGTAAGTATTTAAAATATTGTACTGTACGATGTCATGCGTATAAACACCAGTGTACCCCCAGTACAGAAATGTAGAAGCGAACATAACGATATGAGAGTGGATACAATCACATGATGTATATCTCACGTAACTTGAAGCTCACACGGAGCTTATGCCCCCAAGATACCTCCGTAAAATTCATTATTTTGAATGCTTATATAGCCGACTTGAGGAATAAAATGAAAGTTTTATTGGACAATTTCTGATGGCCGCTACTTTTGATGTAAACTTGTTTTAAAAGGAACGACAACAACAAAGAAGTCGCCATGATAAGGCGCATGCATTAGTGTAAACAGTGCTTAAAAATACCTTAACTTACTATTTTTTTTAACTTTCTGGAATATATTTTAACTATTTTTAAATATTTAAAATCTGACCTGGGCTTTAGATTTGTGTTCTTTAACAGCAGGAGAACAGAAATCCTGTTATAAGTGCATCATGCTAAATACACTTACATATACAATGAGCTATATATTCTGCCTGTATCACAACTTGTCAGGCCTTGGTGACGGACAATAAGGGGCCACTCATCTGACAGTTTGGACAGTTAAACGATCCCACCAAATATGGTGTACATGTTTGTAAGTTACATAACAAAGACTGCCATCGAAAAAGTGAAAAATTCTACAGTATGGCGTTATGCATATGTATATTAAATAAATAAATTTGACTGCATAATGCATGGCTAACAGCAAACGAAAAAAGCTGGTGAAATACGTCACACCAAACACGTTCAAAAAATCTCACTTAAGAAATTTTTCATCTCTGAAAAAATAAAAGTGCGTGAAAGTACTTTAAACAGTCCTAGAGTTTACAATGGTGCATGTGTCTTATGACGATGGCGTCGTCTTGTGTTTCCTTTATAGCAATACAACTGGTCACTACATGGTGAAAGATAAATCAAAAGAAAATAGAATGATCCATGTGCTGTCACAAACTGCGACGCATGCGCATTTCAAATGCGACCCAGAACAAGAACAAGAACATACCTGGCAAGAAGAACAACTGGCAGTGATCCCACAGAGATTCTTGTACCTAGAAAATCAAACTCAGTAGTGACGATTGGGTAAGCCTTGAAAAATGGGATGTATAGTGCAACAATACTGCATAATGTATAGACTGGGTTCCTCTCTGGCCGTAAGTGGGAAGGTCTTCCTTCAGATGGTCGTGGGTTTCCCCCCGGACTCTTCGCCCGGTTTCTTCCCACCATAATGCTGACCACCGTCGTATAAGTAAAATATTCCTGAGTACGGCGTAAAACACCAATCAAATAAATAAATAAAGAATGTATAGATCTAAGCAGACATACACCTTACAGGACAAGGCTAATGGTGGCAATGCTGTAAAGCCAATGTACAGAGCAACGCATGGCCTGTAAGGAGTATGCTAATGAGAGTCTACAGACCATGATGGGGGCGACCTCGACCATAAAACAAATACACCATTATTTTGTGATTCTTGGCCTCTCAGTCGTAAAAACTGGTCTGTGACTTTCCTGTCAGTTTGCCTTTGAAATGTTCAGACAAAACCAGCACAATGTTATTCTGATAGCTGTTAGTCTGTATCATCAAAAGAGAGCATACGATTAAGAACTGCCGCAATAAATCTTGTGCATAAGTTGTTGTAACGAGGCTGTTTTTGGTTGGAAACGTGAATATTAGCTTTCCATATATATTATATGGTCATTCATAACCATATACCCGCTAAGAGTGTTACTAATAGCTTATTTACATGCCTACATAAAACTACATTCACATTTCATATTTTAGAGGTGTTAGACAACCTTCATAACGGCTATATTTATATTTAATTCATTGTGTTTAACACCATATACTCACCAGTTTTGTACGGTGAGTTATATGAGTGGAGGTAGGCGGACTATTTGAGATAAACCAGCACCCTTTGGCAAGTTACTGACGAACTTAACCACGTGTGACATACATGTATAGAAATGTGCTCGCTGTATTGGTGGAAGACAAGTCGAACATTAGACTGCGACAACGACCAAATGAACGTGGTAGGTCCCTTATTGTCACCACGGCCCCAGGATCAGCAGTGGCGAGGGTTTGATAGATCCCCTGGAAGGTTTAAGACGGGGATAAAACGCACATTTCGTGTATCCTATATATAGCGACAATCGTCTTAACCATTTGACCACAACCCACTCCGGTATGGCAGCAACATGCAGATGGTTGTGGGTTTCCGTCGGGCTCTGACCGGGTTCCTCACACTATAAAGTGACCGCCGTCGTTAAGTGAAATATTCTTGAGTACGGCGTAAATCACAAATCAAAAAAATTAATAAATTAAACAACTCGATCTTTAATTTATAAGTGCACTGTATAGCTTCTTGAGGTAGGTTAGGAATATCAACTAAATCCAGGGTCTCACCAAGAGCATCTTCTAAACCGTTTGCCCGTATAATATTAACGAGTACAGTCAACCATGAATCCGATATTTTAAAAGTATGAAAACATTCAAAACTAATAGCGTAATCGTAGAAAGCTTAATGTGTTGATTGGAGAGGCTAAACACGTTAACATTTGTGCAGATCCATAATGTTTTTTTATTATTATTGAGAAAAATTTTCGAAATTTTAAGCCGTATGACAATTCGCTATTTTTAATAATTCTACCGTTGTAACAAGCTTTTTAACCGCCTCCTCATTTGTGGACTATCTTCCTTACACGCTCAGTAGGTAGCGCCAAAATGTCCTTCCCGCTGGAATTACTCTTCTCTCAGAGAAAGGCTAATCTCTCTCGTTCTTTCCCTATCTCATGTTTTCTTAACAATACAAGTGAGCAGGAGTATATGAGCTGCCTGCGGCCAAGCGCCTGTCCACATCTGTCAGGAGAGAGAACACCGTAAATTCTAAATGTCTATTGCGCGATATTTCCACTCCACTGTTGGTTATCTTTCATTTCCACGCGACTGTCGTGACGTTATGCCCATCGCTCACACCGAGTATCTGAATAGGTGCCGATAAGTGGAGAGTGCGATAGCGTTCGATACTGCTGGAGCGCAAAACGACACTTTATCTCCCAACGCCAGACGTTCCTTATCAAGATCTGCGCATGCGCGTTATCATGCCTCTTTTTATGTTTGCTTCTGAGACTTCTTGGGTATTATTGCTGATTTTGTAGAAATGATTATTTAAACGTTTAGCCTGTGGTAATTTTCAGTCCAGTGATATCTGGCAACCCTATTTAGCGAGGTTCTCGGGCCCACGACAAAAACCGTCCGCGACATAAACCATTTAGTGCCTTACTATCGGTGGGCATAAGAAGCCAGCAAATGCTTATTCACTGAGAAGTTCATTATACGGACAAAAAAGGTAAAAATTGCTTAATTAGCTCATTACCGCCATGCAAATAACAACACATTTTTTACTGATACGATGGCAAGTTACATACACTTATTTTATAATTTAGGTCCAAAAATGTTCACATTTTAAGACAAAATATCTGTAAAAATCGCCTCACTCTGGGACAGAAATAATAATTGATCACAAAATAATCAGGGTTGAAAAACAAAAGGACATCAGCCAAAAAAACAATTCCACGCGAACTTACAATGTCAACAAGTTCGATCCAATGATGGGGTGTTCCTACTGAGAAATAAGTTTCTTTCTCAACTCGAGATTTTAATTTTTTTTTTCATTATTTCATTGGTTTTTAACACCGTACTAGAGAGTTTTTCACCTATACAATGGCAATCGGAGTTTTGGGTAGAGGAAACCACCGACCTTTGCCAGATACCTGACAAAACTACTGCGGCATCCGAAACAGCAAGAACTGGATTCGAACACACGACCTCCACATTGTTAGACAGGATATAGCTCCTTGCAGCTATTCAGTGAGCTTATAACAATAAGGTACTTGTAAGCCAAGGCACCATAAAATTATCATTATGGATCGTTATCAGAGACACCAATACAAATTGTACACTCCAAAATTAATCTGTTAATATTCTGTTATTGCAACGGCATGCTGTGTTACATTGAACATGTTATGTTAGAATGGTTAGCCTGACAGAATGGTTATTTTGGATGAATAGAATATGTGTGCTATATTTAACAGAATAGTCTGCTGCAAAAACAAAATATATTCTGGCATCACTCAGATAATAGACTTTCTGTTAAATTTAACACATTAATTTTTTGTTTAGTCATAAGGACAAGCTTTAAGAAAACCACTACATATGCATATCAATAAAATACATATTTGTGGATCTATCCTCGGTTAGAGTCACCTATAATCAGCCGATCAGCTGAGAGAGAGACAAAGAGATGACGTTTGAGGCAGGATGTATTTATATGTTTTAATATTGATGTCCACGTCTGTAAATACATTTAGCCCTCTTTGTATTAAGCTTATATTCACTGGATTTTAAAAATTCCAAAAAACGAGATAAATTGCTCTCATTTTTTGTTTGCTTGTTTATTTCTTGCTTATACGTACGCCTGTTCAACTCCACGAGATAATGTGCGATATTGCCTTCACGTGTACCCTCTATAGCAGGTTTTACTGGTAAATATCGTTGACATTCATGACCGGTGAGTGGCTTCAGAGCACACAGGAAAGGCATGTTCATTGAACTACTTCACATAACAGGACTAGGCAGTTCCGATGTAAACAGCATGGCTATCTATTTCCTTTATAACCCATCATGGTCAACACCGATAGCGGCCACTGGGAGAGGCTACCGGTGCTCGACAAGGTCCGTGTTGGCCACAGACCCGCATTAATTTTCTTATCGGCAATGTTAACGTTTAGCTGTGTAGCTCAGCCCCAAACACTCCGTGGCCAATAAGCTTTGGTGCATACCTGGCCCAGCCTGTGAGAAAAAAGTAATAAAAAATCTTGACATAGGTTGACGGTCAAAATCTGGACCTTTCTATGCCGGCAGCTGGGAGGGGTCCCTAGCAACGCCAAAGGGACGTCACTCGCAGCCTCTTCACCACCTGTCTCCTTGTGCCCTCTCGTCCATGATTTCACACTTTCATCATTAAAACTCATACCTGCACAAAGCATAGACCGTTTCCATCATTTTGACGGCAGGCTTGCAACGAAAAAAGACTTTACACCCTAAAATACACAGAATTTGAAGTTATAATGGGGGTCTGTGTTTTGTTAGCCCCTTAACCGGGTCCGGTTTACGGCAGTCAAACATTTAATAATGAAGAGGCCGTTGATAACAACTTTACGATGCGCATCAAAAATGCGGTAAAAAATCACATCACTTTTGTACACTGTTAGAATTGCTAGTAAACCTTCAGCGATTACTGTATATGCTTTACACATATTGTGTAAATGTTTACCTTTTACAGTTAATATTCCACATCTATAAGATGCATGAAATAAGTAGTCCACTTAGACTCACATTGTGATAGTAGCCGTCACTACACACGCATGTACGGGTATATATCCCACTCTCCACCCAAATAGCTGAACGTTTACACTTGGCCATGTAATACGCTCGTGTTCCTGAAATTATGTGTATTAAATCACTTCTTTCCTAAATGAATGAGGACCACAAATCTAGGCTGCATCTTTTCAGTTAAATGCTTCATCAGAGTTTTACTCATGATCGATAAAAGTTTACCAAGATAAATTATGACCTTTACATATACAAAAGAAACCGTATACGAAGTGGAAATTTACTGAATCGGATGCAACCCAGCTGCAACCTTTTCAGTAAGCCCTTAACAGTATACTGTGACAGTTAGTATACCAGTGAATTTTGGAATATTCGAACGCAAACATCATAGGATGTAGTGAAAAACGTTATTTGTGGAAGTCAAGGAAAACCACTGATGGCAGTGCATGGATCACCTATTCTAAAGTGTTTTAAGCTATGCATTAACATAATCTTATACAAGTTTCATTTCTTTTTGGTGTAAGAATGATCTGATTTATGTCTGGTTATTAATATACCCCTTAAACAATACCGTTTCCCGAATGAAACCATAAATCCAGATATAGGCACTGCAAGAGATAACGGTTAGACAGCATATAATTACGAGTAAATTTATTCCCGGCGGAGCGTTATAAATATGAGTATCAGAAGCTAATTATGGAACTGTCATATTCCGTGTACACCTTGAAATCCTTTTCACATATTCTCACAAACAGCGATGTCTATCTCGTCATGAAAATTCCCGTTATTGATAATACTCTACAAACGTGTCGAGAAGCCATAGTTAACTCTGCCAGCGGGATAGGGTAAGTTGCAGGGTCTTTTAAGGCCAATGGTGTACATGCGATACCTTTGGGGATGTTTTTATTGAAATTATTTTCATTACTTGCTTATTACTATTTTGGCTTCAAACTATATGCGCATATATGGGAATGTCACGAGTAAACGTGAAGGCTTTCTTTAAAAATTGACTTGATTTATTTGATTGGCGTTTTACATCGTACTCAAGAATATTTCACTTAAACGATGGCGGTCAGCATTATGGTGGGAGGAAACCGGGCAGTTCCCGGGAGAAACCCACGACCATCCGCAGATTCCCGCCAAACCTTCCCACGCACGGCCGGCAAGAGCTGGACTTGAACTCGCAGCGACGGCATTGGCGAGTGGCTCCCGGGTCATTACGCTGCGCTAACGCGCTAACCAACTGAGCCAAGGAGGGCCCCTTTCTTTAAAAATTCATTGAAGTTATAACAATGCAAGATCGCATATATGTACTCAGAAAACCTTGTTTGTGTTCTAAATTGATAGCGTTAACTGAATAAAAGTATTGTAAGTTTTGTGTACTGATGGATGTGAGCAATGCATGAAAAAATGAGAAATCAGCCCAAAACAGAAAAGGAACGTACATAAAGATTAGCCTTTCACCCTTTCTTTAATAAAAATCGAAAAGATTTTCAAGGATTTTTTGTATAATTCAGAAACTTGACTTCAGTACAGATATCCTATTGTTTATAACTGAGTTTCGACTATACAGATGAGACCCGAGTAAACGACTGCATCTGACTGTTTATCAAATTTCCTCAGAATTACACAAAAGTCAGCCTACTTGACAGAAAAAGAACAAACCACAAGCTTTTCAAAGCCATTATGAGCTTAAAAGAAAAATAACACGTTGAGGTTGTAGCGAATCTGTATATATACACGACACTACTACACAGTGGCTCGAGGAAATTGCATTGAACATGTACATAGTTCATACAGGCCTATTGTTCTAAACACCTTTACCTCCGGTACACATTTTAAATACCACAGATCTTGTTTTAGTTTTTTTTTAAATTATAAAGTATTTCCAACTATAGCGTTGGTCTCGTTGTATATCGGATGGGCTTCTTGAACAATGCAGTCGCAGACTCGAATGCAAGTCACTAGTAATATAGTTTGTTAGATAACCCAGGCAGTCGGTGTTATCCAAGCATCCATAACTCGCCTTTGTATAAATGAAGTAGTTGTACTTCGGTCTCGGATATAAGACTAGAGCCAGGAGAGTAAGATTAGAGGAGTGACAACAGTCTGATAGTTGGTAAATGGTCACACGTAAGCTTGGAGTGGAATTTAGTTCACCTCAGTTAAGGTTTTAGTCTAATTGCTCAAGCAAACAACAATCGAGTTCACGATAGAAAACAAATGATGTTTGTAAACTTTCAATCATATAAAGACTAGGAGTCGTTAGGTGTGTGTACATATACTGTGTCTTCCATTCCATGTAGCCAAAGTGCTGCCTCCACTGTAGTATTATGCCGAAGACATCAGGCATGACACCGCACCAAGTCACATTATACTGACATCAAGCCAACAAGCCCTGTTCCTTTGCTCTAACCACACAGTACTGAGCGCCAAGTCAGGCGTCGACAAGTTCCATCCTGAAGTCTTACGACTTCGAGGCCTATGAAGAGGTTAACAAAAAGATGTTATCGATAACGAACCGATGACTGAAGCCTATATATCCGAAAAGACTAATTTTAAGAGCATTTTATTATTTGTAAGGTCTCTTTTGGTATCAGTGACCAATAACTTACTGCTGAAATGGTTCGTATGTGCTCATTAATTACGCTAGTAAATGTCACTTGAATGTCTCCCAACTGAAAGTTCTACATCACTTTTATTTATTTATTTATTTTATTTATTTATTTGGAGTTTTACCCAGTATTCAAGAATATTTCACAGTTTACACTATTTTAATGGTGGGGGGAAACCAGGCAAATTCCTGCGGAAAGGAACGACAATTGGAGAGTGGCTGATGACAGACCTTAATTACCACAAATGATCAGAGAGGAAGCCGACATGAAGTAGACTTGACCCTATAGTGATCCCATTGGTGAGAAGCTCCTCAACCACAGAAACTGCGCAAGCGTGCTAATCACTTGGCCACGGAGGCCCTTTGCATCACTGCAAGCATTTAACATTAACAACATGGTCCATGATGTAGGAAAGGCGGTTAAGTATGAACCGAGGGCGGGATTCCTACAAATGATTGCAGGGTATTCGGTGAATTACATGCATAGGTATAATATTAACTTCAGGTGGCCTCCGTGGCCGAGGTGGTTGGCGTGCCAGTGCGGCTCACTGACCCAGAAGCTTCGCACCAGTGCAGTGGCTGTGAGTTCAAGTCGAGCTCATGCCGGATTCCTCTGCGACCATACGTACGAAGGTCTGTCAGCAGCCTGCCGATCGTCGTGGATTTCCCCAAGGCTATATATATATATATATATATATATATATATATATATATATATATATATATATATATATATATATATATATATATATATATATATATATACCGCAATGGGTTTGGAATTAACATTCTAGTTTTATCTGTAGTACAACTGCCGAGAACTACATGCAGCTAGCAGTTGTACATAACAATTGTCAACGATATGTCAGCGAGAGGCCATACAAAAACTGCTGTCCGGGTGGAACGTTATAACTAAATGCATCGCCAGGAGGGACATAGTGTGTTGACTGCCAGTGTCATCTATATAACAGTAAAATGCATAATATGGTGAAGTGTGACTTCGAAACAGAAATTAGTAGCATACATGTACAAATTGTCAACTAATTTTGTCAACCAAAATAATGCTTAATGCAAACTACCAGTGAGCTAAAACAAATTACACAAGACGAGATATACAGGGCTAAATTCTAGACTTTCTAGACAAAATTGTTCATATACATATATATCACAAGTTCTTGCACCTTTTTCAGGTTGATCAGCCATTCTTTTTCCTATGGAAGTTTCGTCCACACCGAATGCGATGTTGGCCAGAAAGTTGATCTAATGAGCAAGCCCAGTTAAACAACTTGTTAAATTTGAACTTCGTTTTCAAAATCAAATCTCTCTTCACTGCTTTCAGAAGTAAATGCAAGGGTTAAAGACAATGTAGCTGGTGTCAACTTGTCCATGAGAATCTTGATTGTATTTCCACAGCAAGATGAATAAATTTAGGTCTGTATGATAAAGGTTAAAACTACTGTCACACTCGGCAACCAAATGTTTAACGCCATTTGATAGCGTCAAAACATTTCCTTCGATCAGTTATTATTGCTGTTGGAACACCTATAATTCTGCATTATCTTGTTGAATGAAAACTTCCCTCTCATCACTGTGGTTTCTAGCTGTGAATAATTTATATGGTTTCTACACGAGGGTCTCCGTACATTCTCCTTGCACTCGGGATTACATTGGGACTCCTCCAGGCAGATTGATTAGCCCTTGTTTAACCCGAAAACAATAGACTTTCTTGGCTGTCAGAGAGAATAATATCATTTGTATTTTATCGCATAACGAAATAAACAACCAGCCTATTCCTTGTGACGATAGCATCTCCATCGTCTCAAGTATTTCTGGGAACTGTGTTTTTGGCATTAGAAAGGAAGCGCCGTGAAAAAGGTTTTGGTCAGCGTACGAGTTAACGGCGTCTGCCCCTTAAGAATGGGCACCGTGGCTGAGGTCAGACCGAGGCCGAGTCACGAAAGGATTAAAACCGTCTTAGCTCTAGTCTCGCCATACTACGGCATTTTTCTCTTTTCGTTTTTCCTCCTGGAATTAAACGCGGCCTTATCCGAAGCATAAGCTTTTCACCCGGTCAGATACCCGTATTTCCAGATTGTTCAAAAACTCGATCGATACATTCCAGTAATTTTAAAACGGCTGTAAGATTTAATGAAATTACATATAGTGGGCTAGTGTGACTGGCAGAGCTAGATGGTTATCGACGTAATCATCCTCAGCCCGTCTGCCTGGCGCGCGAAAAGATAAGTGTCGCCTAAGCCCGGGACCCCAGGACGCCATGGCGATAAGCCGTGCCTCCTCGCTGCTCCACCGCCTCCTTACATTGTGTCTGGGGTAAATGCTGATATAGTTGCCGGGAAATTATCCTCTTATCGCTAATGGGATCGGCCGGCTGGATTGCGACTGATAGGAAAGGAGCAAGAGAAGTGAAAGCGATAGTGGCCCCTTCCAAGTCTCAGTCGCCATTGATAGAGGACGGAGCAACGCTTATCTGGGAAATCCTCTCAAAAGACGTAAACACTCACCGTCATATTACAGATATTAGATTTGAAAAATATTAAAAGCTTTCCTTAATCAGTGGCCGTATGGGATGATAGAATTTGCTATTTGCTGGCTCACATGGTTTTTCGTTATGAATTAAGTCTCCAGCTCAGTGAAGCAGAGGGTATTGGCCGACGACCAAGGAGAGAGATGGACGAACCTCAAACCACCTGACGCGCAGCCTGTTCAGATTCCTCTGAGGCTGCGCAGAACAGGCAGGGCAATGGATGGCCTGTAAAGCATTTGAGATCCACACGCGCTTTATAGCAGCCGCGGCCCCAGTACATCGCAGTGCCCTGTCGCCAAATGACGTCCATTGCCATAATCTGAGACAGTCTTGTTCTAACTGTTCATGTAAATACATAAACAGAAGCAATCTACATGCTCTCAAGCACCGTGGCCTAAGCAGAATTAGGTATAAATAAATAAAGTAATTAAACGTTACTGCTCTGGAATTACTCAAAGTGCGGTGTTGTCATCACATTTAACACACAATCACACTAATTAAATGACCATTGTCTTCTTGTAATTATTAAGGAGCATACGTGCCAGTCATCTTCGCAAAGGCATGGGTGAATGGCAGCCCACAGAGCTTAAGGTGAGAAAGATTCCACATTTACAGGTAATTGTTCAGTGTGATACTTTACAGTGGGCGCCCTCAAGGTATAAAACAATGTGTGCGCTAATGCTACTGACTGACGTTATGTTTTAGGTAGATCACGTAATTTGTATGCTTATAGTTTTAGACTAGATATTTAAAGTTGTTGGGTGATACCAAAGACTTTAAAGTGGTATTTGTTGCTGCCTCGCTTCACGCTCAGCACTGAGAGGTTAGAGTGGTTGTCCCGGTGTAAGTATCATGTGACTGTCGTGTCTGGTGTCGACACTTCAGTGGCAGCAGCACTTTAGAGGCATGGATACTTTCCCTTCTGTCTTTGGTCGCAATGAGCTGTTGACAGTGCTCGTAGCGTGGGTCGTGTATGTAACCGTGCTTTTACATGAAGTCCGCCTGAGAACACACACATACATTAGTATACATGGCTCGAGAACACATGCTTTCAACCTATATGACAGATACTTCATGTCCGTCACATGCATGTGGGGAAAGTGGTCGCCAGAAGTCGGTGGTTTATTCCTTAGGCTCTGGTTTCCTCCACCCATAAAAGTGACTCAATCAACTATGGGATAAGTCAAACATTCTTAAGTATTTAACCCTAACCTAATAAATAAAATGCACCGTTGTCCTTCACTCAATGAATGCAACTTAAAGGTGGTATGCTTTATGTGTAGAGTAAGCCGGAATGTCAAGTAAACCACAAACCATCGTCAAGTATATACCATATATCTATTGATCTAAGCCTTGCTTTACGCAGAATTCAGTCACGGGTAATTTACATATCCGACGGCGATCAGATGTATGGGCGGAAGAAAATGGACAGAACCGGACGAAACCACCACAAATGGCCTGATACGTGACAAATCTTCTGGCTTAAAGCCACAGCCGAAACAGGGACGACAGGGATTCCAATTATCGAGCTCCTGTAGAGGTCATTAGCCGCTTAGGTTGCGAGGGCCCAAGTCTCTTCAAGACAGACCATTTGAATCTATTGATTCTATACTACATGTAGCTCTACCAAAAGACATATGGTTTTGTGATACACATGTATGAATTAAAAGTGAACACTCTCTACGCCCAGAGTATATATACAAACGAGTATAAACTTGAATAGGTCGAAGTGAAGGTGTATCTTCATTAATATTCACATAACTTATATACACAGAAGCAGATTGTCGACTACAGTCTCGTATTTCAAACAAAAATAAAAACTACCTATGCTAACCTTTGCAATCTAGTCATATAGGTATCTCTACTTTATGTCTTAACTTTTACGGTGCCCATTTGTGGCGTGATCAGTGCCTAATTTGCGTGCGCAATTCGCAACTTTTCGGACCTACACATATCATGCGATGCATTTCTTTTCGATCCTCAGCAATTCATGCCGCAGCAGCAAGTATAAAGTCGATCGCTTTTGGTGAAAACCGAAGGACAGAAATACAGAGACATACTTCCTTATAATTAGATAATATAGTCTTAAAAAAAGACATCGTGAATGATAAGATACATGGATGGCTTCCAGTTACGTCCGAGCAAATTGCCTCTATTAAAAGATGTCAAATTGTACCCACTTGCCCACGCACCCATCAACCTAACGATGAACTCATATATAAGGATTGTAGAACGAGCCCGCAGACTCTCGTTAAGTTACTGGACCATGTTATATAGTCCAATGTGACCGTCAGATAGGCAGACCGTCAGATTCACATACAACTGCTCGTCGAAGCTACTGGATACTAAGATATCGATACTAAGATATCTATATGTAGATAAAGACTTACAGGACGTAAGCGAAATATCGACAACGAACGGTCGGCGACGCTCGTGTGGCCGTTTGCGCGGTCTGACGTTCGTTGCAGATTTTCCATCAATATTGTGTGGATATTTGCACGTAACTCGTGGGAAAATTATCATTAACTTGCCTAATGCCTGTGGTTTACCACGTGGGCACTCCGGTTTCTTCCACTCATGCATCTGACCGGCATCGTGTAAGTAAAAAATTCTGAAACATGGCGTTTGGCAACATTCAAATAAATGAAATATATAACAGATTCATATATCTTGTATTTTCTGATTGCATAACAGTTAAACTGTAAGTACAACGAAGAAAACTAGAAAAATTCTTATAAACAAACCTTAAAGAAAAATAATTCCACATGAGCCAAATTGTAAAAATGTCATGTTAGATGGTATTTTATTGGTGTTGAAGCCGTACACGAGAACATTTCACTTATATGACTGCCCCTAGCATTTTGGTGGGAGGAAACGACGCAGAACCAAGTTGAAACCCACGACCATGTGTAGGTTCCTGGTAGACCTACTCACTTACGACCGCAGAGAGGAAGCCAGCAAGAGCTGGTCTTGAACTCACAGAAACCGCACTGGTGATAATATATACAGTATATACGAGGCACGATTCAAACAATCGAGTCGCATGAAAAGCCCTTAAAATTCCGGTTATCGGGAAAAACCTTCATCCAGTTTGTTGTAGCACCAAAAATATGACTATTTCCTTTGGGGGAATGCCCAATTTATTTGCAAATTGTAAGTCAAAACTTATTTCATGTTATATTTCAGGGGCCGATTCCACAAAGCCGGTTGCGATTTATGTCAAAATTTAAACAGTGCTCAGTTTGTGGTATAGGGGGTGGAAATTTAGACACATTTGTTTTAAGGTAACATAGATGAGGTGGGCAAAATTTAAATTCATAAAGTGGAAAAATAAGCTGTAAGATCGCATTTTAAATTTTAACTTAAGCGAGAAATGACTTTGTGGAATCCATCCCAGGACCTTTGATTTATTACCAAAAATGTACACAAAAAATCCGCCTAAACCATACAAACTGTACTGTGGTGTTATTATCTGTCATGAGTTCGTACATCGTGTTTTTATCAAATAGGTATTATGCAGTCGTTATCAAAGCATTTCGCATAGAATATATTTGGTTATTTTTCCGAATTATTTTCATGAATGTTGTTCGAATATAGGGCGAAACACTTGGGATCTACTAAAGCATATAGAGACATTTCTCATACGAAAACTTGACTCCATGCACAGTGACTCAGAAGATTTAAACAAAAGACAATAAAAGATATAACCTTAGATATATAACATTAGAAGGGGGTGATCGAAACAGACCTTTAGGGAAAGGACAACACGAGACCAAATGTGCAAATGCATGCGAGGACATTTTTATTTTTGTAATGTTGCATAATCGAGATATCGCAGTTCAAAATCATCAAAATCGCGCACAGTGAGAAAATCGAATGCGTCGACGTCTTATCACTTTTAGCCAATTAAGTTCGGAAACCGCAGCTGTTCCCACTGACGTCACGCCAACCCTGTTTCTCCTTTTAGCCATAAGTGCGTGGGGGTTCCAGTGATGCGATCGTGTTCTGCGGCTATAGAAATAAGTGAGAATTCGCAAGGTGATATGCCGATATAACATGCCGGCGGATTCTAATTTCACTCTGACCGGCCCGGATAGCACAGTTGGTAGAGCGTCCGCTTCGGGAGCGGTAGATCCAGGATCAATCCTTGGTCGAGTCACACCTAAGACTTTAAAAGAGGAAGTTGTAACTTCCTCGCTTGGCGTTCAGCATGAAGGGGATAGTGCAACGACTGGTTGACCCGTATCAGTATAATGGCTCGGGCGGGACGGCTTACTTGCCTTCGGTAAGTCGTCTCAGTGATGCAGCACTAAATAAAAGAGCGGTGGAAATCCGTCCTGCAACAAGGAGGCACATTACACGTGCATGCACCCTAATGATTCCTTCGTCGTCATATGACTGAAAAATTGTTGAGTACGACGTTAAACCCCAAGCACTCACTCACTCACTCTAATTTCACTCTGTGGTTGTTTCGGCTTACTCTGAGCTGCGATATCTGGGTTATACAACATTATACAACAAAAATACCATGTAGGTACGCTTTTTGAAATATGTACAGTTGATCCCATGCTATAATTAAGACATACAGGATAGGGAGAAAAACCGGAGAAGGGACGACAGCGGCAAATGGGTCACACCTAACGGGTGAAATAGGGCCTTTTTTCGATTTACCTCAGTTAGGGTTTTATTCTGTTCATATAAATGCTTAAAACAGTAGCTAATTACACGTCCCTAGCAACATGGCTTCAGTAGAATTAGGTAAAAAGAATTCAGTGATGTTAATTGCCATGTATTACACGTCATTGGTCTGGAATTATTCAAAATTACGTGTTTTCATCACATTGCAACATATAATAACATTAAAACTATGCATAGGCAACAGATTCTTTTCCCTTGCTTGTTTAGATACAAATTTCTAAAATGCTTCTAAAATGTTTACAGCGTAGCATTAGGGCCAACGTGTACACAGGGCTGCCTGAAGCGAACTTGTAAGGTGTTTGGCTTGTAGATTAGAAGCATATTGTACTGTTAATGCTTTACGGTCAGGTTACACGCATTTTTAATGAGAGGTAGACCTGTATTTTTACGTAACATCTGAAGGGCCTGGGGGCACAGAGACTGGATAAGCTTGTATAAGCCATGAGTAAGCGTCCCACAATGGATCACATTAACAATTATTTTATCATCAAAATCTAACTGTCAAATCTGACGACCACATAGCAGTCGTTATCCGATGAGCGGAGCGTTCAGAATTGATTATCACCATGGTCCATTTCTTAAACACCGATCATTGGCACTTATTCCTACACAAATATATATGCAAAAAAGAAACACACACCTCACATTTCAGGTTTATGTGTGTTAACGAGTTCTGTGTGATCTCGGTCACGAGACACAGCCTCGTTCCTGTATAGAACAAACTGACATAATCAATGTCCACTTTTTAAACATTAATTTGGTGTACACTCAATAACGAGGATTCACACGAGGATAACGAGGATGTAGATATTAGTAATATTTATTTTGGTGCCCAGTGATATATATTTACAACATCCTTTTATCTTCAACCACAGTCAAATACGAATCAGTAGTTTCTGTATCAATATCCAAATCAGTACCCGGGTCAGATTGACTGAAAGCAAGAGACAAGAATTAAGTTTTAGAATTAACCAGCACCAGTACGCTTTCAACAATTCACATGGAGCTGTATATATATATATATATATATATATATATATATATATATATATATATATATATATATATATATATATATATATATATATATATATATATAGTATACCAAATCTGTTAGATGTAAAACTGTATACACATGCCAAAAAACATAGGCCTACACCATACTGCCATTCTACTATATGTGTTAAAGGGGAGGGAAACATAAAATCCATAGGCTGTTTAAACTCTGTCACAATACCTTATTGAATTTTATTCAGACCTGAACATGATGACGCAGAGAAAGTTGTGTGACGTCATATATGATGATATACTTGATCAATATTGTCCCAAAAGTAAACAAAAAAAAAACAATAAGTAATTTATTGTATTTTCAGATACAATTTAATTGCTTTTTTTAAACTGATATACCTACTTCGTTTTGATATATCGTTCCCTTTAATGATCATGCCAGCCATAAATATGACGTACAAACGAGTCAAGTTCCTGTCGGGCGAGTTTGATTCCTTTCCATCTTCCTGATCGTCTGAGAATCTCTTTGGCTGACATTCCCAGAGTTCGCTTCCGGTCGACCAACGGCCTCCCGAGTGTCGGCTTCTCAAGCTTTTCCACTGATCAGTTTGTAATCTCGATCGAAAGATTGGCAGGCCGAGGACGTTATCATGTCTCTCTTATCCTGACTGTGTCACTCAGCCACCGTGGTTATTAAAGATTATGCCGATACGGCTCGATTTCCGATCTAATTACCTGAAGTTCTAAAGCTGCACATTGGGGCACGGGAGGTGGGGTGAGGGAGCTTGCAACCTGTATACTTGGTACTGCTTATCTTTCCTCAAACCGTAATATGAAGCAAAATGAAGCAAAAAAAAAAAACGTACGTAGCGCATGTGCGTGCGATGTATACTATATATATTTCTATATCTAATGACAGATGACGATAATCGAAATATAACAGATAACGGTATAAATAGCAAAACCAGAGCAGCAAAGACAGTGCAGCCGTTCACACGGCTAACCAGTGAAATCCGCGGCCTCTTCTCGATTTACCCCAGTCAGGGTTTTGTTCTAACTTCTCACGTAAATGTTTCAATGGTAGTGCAATAGACGTCCCCTAGAATTAGAATTACAGTACTCAAAAATCTGAGTTGTCATCACACTGAAAAAACAATCATATGACATGACCAGGTCTCGGGGTCAGAGTCAGTCTGCCGTAGGCTAACCCACCGGCATCGTGAACTTCCCCACACGAAAATGATGCACAGATTATCAATAGCAAAGCGAGCTTCAGTTTTATGTTGTATTAGTGGAAGTCAAGTGATCTCTGGTGATAAATTCATGATTACCTACACTTCGCGGATTATTTTGGTTTATCCTTTATAAAATGGCACATTTGTGCAAGTGTTAAGTCTTAGTTATGAGAAGGGCATAAAATATGATATCTGTCAAGAGTGCGATGTCTGAGACCAATTTGATGCCATCAGCCATTCGATCGAATTTATGTCAACAATGAAAAACATGAGCTCAGTTTATGACAGTTATTCAATCATTCAAATTACTGGCGATTACCTGAACTAAATTTAAGATAGCATTTATATACTTACGTGATAGGAGTTTTAAGCCGTGCTCAGAAATATTTCACTTAAACGACGGCGGACAGCATTATGGGGGGGGGGGGGAAATCGGAGTACACGTACACGTTCAACCAAAGTGGAAACAAGCACGAACTCGAATGGAACTCATAGCGACAGCATTGGTAAGAGGCTCCTGTTTCAGGCTAACTGCCAGGTCGCCGAGGTCCAATTTAAGGTAGTTGCCAGTCAGTCAAGGTTGTAGCGACAGTACTATACCTGGATGCAAATTTGACAGTCAGCAAAGTATCAGCAAACAGTGCGATACTAGAGGTCAATTTAAGACAGTCCCTCAAGTTTCTGGCATCACCGCGATGAATGAGCTGAATTTAATGCAGTCTCCAGTCAGTCGGATTTCTGGCAACTGTGCGATACCTGAGCTCAATTTAAGTCAATCAGTCAGTCAGTAAGTAAAGTTTTCGGTAACAGTGCTACATCAGTGCTGATATTAACGTTGTCAGTCTGCCAGCCAAGTTTCTGACGACAGCGTGATACAAAAATTCGGATATCCATGCGATTCTCACAAACGCTATCTCATTCCTTCATATCTCATATTCCTTTCCGGCGATATGGAAATAAAAATGGTGATGTTTGTATCGATTTTCTGTATTTCACCGACGATATCGCATACAATCCGGCAGGTGCAGCCAAAGATTGAGGATTACATCTAGCACATTGATTTATTAGTCGCGGAAAGACGTTCAAAGGATTCTGTGCTATTCGGCACGATCTGTACTTGGCAGACCCTGGAGCGCTGTGTCACTTGATCCACTTATTATTACATTTTGTATGACAAACGTGGCCCTAATACACTGAGGCTGCTGATTGCCAAACACAACCCATAACAGACGTGTACAAGTGGACGTAACTGTATATCATGATATCATTGCCACCATCACAAAGAAGTGCTTAACGTGATACCCGCACATTGCATGGACACATGGATGTGTATGATGAAGTAGCATTCATGTCCGTGTTTGTTCTTATGTTATATTCCCACCGGGGTGCATAAGTTATGTTATCATACACCTTGCACGATTGCCCATCTTTTAGCATTGTGGCGATCAGATCGTGCCGCATTTGGCTTATATTGCACGTCACCATGAACAGCATTCATACTGCTCCTCATTCAATGACACCGCAAAATTTCTCTGAACATATCCTTACACTGTTCATGAAAAATTACTACGAATTTGACGATATTTTTTCTTTCTGTCAAATTTTCATTTTCGGCAGCTAAAGTTTGCTCTCTACAGTTGAAATGATTGATGTTTGGTGCATAAGCTCGTTCACGCTTCAAGTAAAGATAGAATTCGTCCACATCAGCTCCTATTCATTCAATAATTTAACCTATAAATATTACGGGAGCCTCCGTGGCTCAGTTGGTTAGCGCGCTAGCGCAGCGTAATGGCCCAAGAGTCTCCCACCAATGCGGTCGCTGTGAGTTCAAGTCCAACTCATGCCGGCTTCCTCTCCGGCCGTACGTGGGAAGGTCTGACAGCATCCCGCGGATGATTGTGGGTTTCCCTCGGCCTTTCCCGGTTTCAACCCGCCATAATGCATATCGTATAAGTGAAATGTTCTTGAATACGGCGTATAACACCAATCAAGTATACAAATAAATACAAATATTACAACCATACAGGGTTGTATGTTATTATATTATTATTACTATTATATTTTATAGTACTCCCCTATAGACACGTATATATGATATTACATATGTATATGATTAACTCTTATCTGCATGGTGCCAAGGGCGAATGACCCCTAACCTATGAGGTTGTAGCCTCGAATCCAGCATTACTGTATTATCAGGTCATTGTAAGTGTTTTTGTACATTACGGAGTGGTATTGTACTCATACATGTTGTGTTAAAAATCCACATTGTGACCTACCTTTTTGCTTTACGAAGACAAATACATGTACAGGGAAACAGTGACGTACTGCAGAAAAGAACAAGACAGTAAACCGCTTAGACTGACATGTACGTTTAGCCGGGATATATTCCCCATAGTTTGTAGAGACAGTAGACAGTGTACTAGTTAATGTACGTTTCTAGTAACAACGGGTTACTGCTGTTAGAAGAACAAAGTGACAGTACACAAAGAGATCGTTAACACAGTTAATTAATGACTTCATACATGCAATGCTGATGGATTACAATAGCTTAATTAGAAAGCTGGTTCCGTTCAGCCTTCGGACTGAGACAAGGGAAACAACTCCGTATTTGTAAATGCAGTTTAATTCCTTATGCTCTGGTTGAGGAGTTGCGACTATATTTATGTCTCTCGCTGTGGGTTAATTTATTTTTCTATATTTTTAATATTTTATATTTTATCTTTTGACTTGATTTGTGTTTAACTCCGCGTTCAAGATTTTTTCTTAAGTGCCGGTATTTCAAAATCAGCAAATCAGCTTTATTGGTGGAGGAACTCGGTCATTAATTTTTAAAAAGTTGTAACTGTATGGTGGCGAGGCAGCTAGCAGCTCATCGCGCTTGTCAGATAGCAAAGGGTGGTCACAGCTGAACTTCACAAGAATGCCCGCAGGATTTCAGGTAACGCGAGAGCGTACGAGATTCTACGAGAGGACACTTATCCCTCCCTTAGAGGGATTACTCTTACAGGTATACCTACGTATACAATGAATGCTTGGTGTTGCATACTTGTGGTGGTGGTAGTTTGTTTAATGGTGTTTTCCATTCTAATGAATGATGCACGCCACGATCAGTGTTGAAACCAAGTAGTGTTCACATTAATGCATTATGACATAGAGATGAGAATGAACTATACTCTAAATTTTCTCCTAGCACATGGAAGCAGGAACCTTACTGTAGCTTCGAAGACTCGACCATACTTCTTCCCAGGCCTTAAAACATTGTCTGAGCGGGGGTCTATAATGCCAGCACAGAGTAGTTCCGCATAATAGCCATGTCTCTGGAGAGTATATTGTGGGCATCGGAACAACATATGCTCAATTGTTTCCTCAACATGGCAATGATCACATACACCCGTATCATGTAAATGAACTCTGTTTAAATAAGAATTCGTTTGAATGTGCCCGGTCCTCAATCTGTTGCATAGGATTTCTGCTCACCTGGAAGAAAGACTAACAAGGTGAGGATTAGAAACACTGTTATTAAAATTATAAGCATATTTCCCTTTAGTGGAGGTGTCCCCGTCTTCCTGCCAAATTGAAATAAAATTATGCTTAAATACATACATTGCTTCTGAAACAGAAACATGTTGAACAATATGTAACTGAGACACCGCTTGTTTCGCTAACTTGTCCGCCCATTCATTACCTGCAATACTAGAATGGCCTGGGACCCACTCAAAACAGATTTCCACACCTTGGTAGAATAAACAGGTACATAGATGAAGTATATCAAAAATGATTTGAGAGCCTTTCCTTGGCGTAAAATTCTGTAAAGCAAGTATCGCACTTAGAGAATCCGTGAAGATAATGGCTCTTCCTGGTTTAAAAACTGCTAAAACTCCAACGCACACAGAATCCCAGTCAATTCAGCAGTAAATACCGATACTGCATCCGTAAGTCTAAACACCTTACTATGGTGAATTTCTGGGACACAAAATGCACAGACGGTTTTGTCAGTATCCGCCCACTTTGAGGCATCTGTAAAAGCCTGTAGATAGTGGGCCCACGTTCTGGCAATATAATCCCTAGAGAAAAGGGAGACAAACTCTGAGTTATCTGGCTTTTTCACTTCTTGGTGTAATGCTTGTGAAATATTCGGTAGACGTAACTTCCATGGAGGAAACGCAGGAATAAAATTGTACCAGATTTAAATGCAGGCGATCTACATTGTGTCGTACATACATTTCACTCGTACACTAAAGGGCTCTCTGTTTCTGCTTGTACCTTCAAACGGATTTTCATGATAGGATCGTCTGAAAATGTCAGTTGCTGAGTTCCCATGTGAAGCCATCAACTTCACTCCAAATTGCAGTGATCGAACAAAAAAGGCCATTCATTACATATATGTTGAAGTATATTTAATGGAGTTGTTTTAAGCGTACCTGTTGCAATACGGATCGCTGAACATTGAATACTGTCAAGCTTAGCTTTAACTGAAGCACAGGCAAAATCACATCCATAATCTAACCGTGAACGAATAAGCGCTCGATACATTAACAACAGACAATAAGTGTCAGCGCCCCAACATTTCCCAGGTGCAGCTCTCATCAGATTGTGAGCTTTCTGACATTTTGCTACAATGGAATTTACATGAGCATTCCAAGTAAGTTTAGAGTCAAACAAAACACCCAAATAACGAAATGATTGTACAATCTTAACCTCTTGTCTGTGAAAATTACGGCTTCTGTCTTAGCTATTAACAACTTGAACTCCTATGCTTTACTCCAGGCTGAGATAGTATCTAAACCTTCTTGTATGTACTTTCTAGCAAGCAGAAGATTTCTTGTACCATACCATATGACTTTATCGTCTGCAAATAGCGAACGGCTTAAATCAGGATTCAACACTTCGAGGAGGTCATTTATGGCGATATTGAAGAGAGTCGGCGATATTACGCTTCCCTGGGGCACCTCGGTATCAACAAGAACAGGATGGGAATAGGTTTTGTCAATACGTACCTGAATTAGCCGGTCAGGCACAAAACTTAACGCAACCAGATAAGTTACCACCAATACCAAGGTCTCTCATCTTCATCAGCATGCCGTGTTTCCGTAGCATATCATAATCTCTCTTTCTCTCAATGTCCAAGAAAACTGCAAAAACGGACTCTTTCTTGGCCAAGGATCTAAGAATGGTTGACTTAAGTGTTACAATATGCTTCTGTTAGCTCGAAATCCGCTTTGGGTGGGCGAATAAATGTTGTTTTAGTCAGAAACCAAACCAACCTGGAATACACTATAGTCTCCATGACTTTACAAAGATAAGACGTCGGTGCAATTTGGTCGGTATGATGACGGAAGCCATGCGTTTTTTCCAGGTTTGGCAATTGAAACATTGAGTGATTTCACCTGAGACCACACGGTCTTAAGAGAAGTGCGATTGGTGAGATTTGGGCAATATTTACGCCAATGGGCTTTCTGTGTTTGCTCAATAACACGCTGTGCAACAGCGATGTTTATATTCAATGATATCTTCATAGATACGCGTACGACATGTCCTATTCCATGTCCGTTTTCTGTCCCTTATAGCTGAGCTGCATTCCTCATCCCACCATGGGACTGGTGTCTTTCCTAGACTAGGCTTCGACTGAGGAATAGATTTCTCAGGTGCAAAGTTGATGGCATCAACAACGTTTGAATAAAAAGTATCAATATCATTTTCAAAAGTAGTTTCAGAAAAGCTCGTCTAAGATTCCTTACGATATTTGAACCAGTCTGCCTTCTTCAATTTCCATTTAGGGAGGCCTACTCCAGAGCTGCAATGCGGTAACAAAGCAAAGTTAATCACTATCGGAGAATGATCGCACCCGCAAGGGGAGACATCGTCAACGTCCCAAGTGAAGGCAGAACATATATTTGCAATACAGATGGTAAGATCAAGTGCCGATACTTTGCCAGTACGGATATCAAGTCTTGTACCGGAGCCATCATTTACGAGAACTAGCTTATTTTCATCTATAAACTCAGCAACTGTACCACCATTACTATCTATGTTGTCACTTCCCCATAGTTCCTTATAAGCGTTAAAATCTCCGCATAATATTACTGAGCGGTCCAATGACTCAAGTACTTTGCTCAGGTCACGTGGTTCAATCTTATTGCAGGGATTGTAAAGATTTACAACGTTCACAAAACATTCATCACACAATGCAGTTTTATAACACTGACATTCAATTGACTGCAGATTAGGTAGCACAACTTCTGTAAAAGACAAAGAATTCCTAATAAACGTTACCAACTCTCCTCCAGTACGATTGACTCTATCAGCACGGAATATTCCATAGCCAGGGTATGTGAAGTCTAGATGGGGTTTTAAAAACGTCTCCTGTAAGCAGACAATAGCTGGTTTATATGCAAGTGATGACAGTAAAAATTTAAGTTCTTGACCATGTGAATATAAGGGTTATATATTCTGATGAAGGAGATTGAAACCCATAATTATACAAAGAAGACCAAACAGAAGATGTTGAACTCGTACCTAGTAATCCATTATTTCGAGCTTGTTTTCTGTACTTTAACATATTCATTAACTCAGTGGAGTCAATTATATCCGTGCCAAGGTAACGCTGAGCACACCCCGCAAGATATTTGATTATGTCAGAATTTTAGGTACTTGACAACAATGAAACAAAATCTCGGTGAAAAAGCAACTATGTTCGTAAGTACATCAGGCGCAAGACCATCGGTTTGTATACTCTCTTATTGTTTTCTGTTTCAGTTTCAACAGAACACATTTGGGGCGTCGGTCTCGGTGGATGGGATTCATTCATGACAAGTGTATTATGCTGTACTATGGCTGTATTTGGCCCTGGGCCATGGGAAATTCCACTACTTGCACGAGCTGTGGGTGCTGACCCCTGGTGGGGGAGGGTAGCTCGAACTTGATTGACCGGATTGCCACGGACAGTTTTCAGTGCAGCTGCTTAAGACACATTTTCAGTTGCTTTTATGAACCGCGCTTTGCTCGCTTCTTTATCGGGTGGACAGCCTTATGCAGCAATGTGTTTTCCCCCACAGTTACAATATTTTGGGGACTCTAAATTAGGACATTTAGGAAGCTCATGTGCTCCACCACATCGAGGACATCTGGCCGACCCTTTACAACGCATTGCTATATGCCCTATTCTCTGGCATTTGTAGCAACGAACCACAGCAGGAATAAACGTTTGACAGAAAACACAGGATAACCCAATTTTACTTTTTATGGGAGTGATTTATGGTCAAAATGTAGTATCATTACGTTGCTAGGAGACTTATTCTTTCCGGTCTTTAGCCTTTCAACTTTACGACATTTCTCGGATTTCGGGACAAAATTTCGTCCGGAGATATATCATCCCAGTTGCCGTATATAACACCCTTTAGCAAAGACTTGTTTTGTACAGTGCAGGTTATATCTCTACCATGATACTGTTTAGTCTCAGCAGTTTGCTACGTTGTCCTGAAAAAATATCACAATGAAATCCCCCGACGGCATTTTTCTAACTGACTTTACATTACCCACTGCCTTTTGTAATTCTACTCCTAACTTTATAGGACTGAAGGCCGCGATAGGGACATTACCAACAGCCGACATTATAACATGGCCTGGTTGACAGTTGTCTCTTTTGGCGTTTTACCTCTACTGTCATTTTTTCGCGAGTATCATCTTCGGGAGACCAACTTCATTTACTTCTGGCAACAGAAGTTTGAGTTTGAAATATGTCCTTGCATTGCTCTTCCATAATTGGGTTGGTCGCTATATACGTGCATCGACAAGTGAAGTTAGTACACTGACAGTTATTGGGATACTCCACCCCCGGGGCGCCTCGGGGCAAGGGACAAGACAACAGGTGCCCTAATTATTTTAGAGTCTCACTGTGCACCCTCACACGATTTCCTAAACCTAGCCTACTCTAACAATTCATTGATTTTTTTTTTAATTTTACCTCCCAAATCAAACGACCAATAATAAAAAAAAAGGAGAAGAAGAGGAAAAAGGAAGAAAGATTAAAGTAAGCAGTTATACAGTTAGCAACATATCTGCAGAGTTAAATTTTTATATACATACGTACATACAATCTGATTCTCAGTGCAAGGACTGGGCAGCTGTTCGTGTGGCCCATGACAGAGCTGGGTCAAAACACGTCCGTACTCTACGGCCTCTCAAACCGGTCCTGTGTTGCGTACTGTCCAGTTATATTAAAACGAGTTTGAGGAAGCCTATACAAGAAATTTGTATGGTTCGATGATGTATGGTACATTTTGGAAAGTACAGACCTACACCTTTTTCCTTTCTCTTGTGCGAAGTACTGTGCCTCTGTTTAATACGTTGGTGTGTTATAGCTTACACGGCGGCAGCCATATTTATAATTGAATCGGAGTGTCCTGACATCACCGCCTCTATTTGCTATCGGTATAACTCGAACAAACATGCTGACATAAGTCTCAGACGACTTGCCAAGAGCTAGATTCGAGCCTGTGACTATTGTATTCATCAGGTGTCGATGGGCTGTGACCAAATCGATAGTTTATGTGACGGAGGTATAACAAGGGCTTTAATTTCGAATCGTATGTCACGTGTGGCAGTAAAAGCTTTACAGTATATAGCACCTGACGTTTTATATAAAGACAAACCTATTTTGGTGTGGCCCGATGCTTCTGGAGCCATGCACGATGACAACAAGCAGTTGGTGGTGCTCGTGCCGATGATTTACACTTTTTCCACCCTCCATAAAACTGACTATACAGTTGCTTATGTAAAACATTTCTTGCGACTACAGGGGCTTTATTTATTTATTTGATAGGTGTTAAACAGACGAGGTGGGAGAGGGGATGTCAGTGGCAGCAGCACTTTCGCGGCATGGACTCGCCCTGCCCATTGAGATATATAGATAGATACAGGATATGTACACACACTTAATCATTCCCCGTCGTCGGCACAAAACCCCAAGCATACATACACACATACATATTAAAGCAAAGCGGCTATCTTTAAAACATCTCATCTGCTATTCATACAATGACATTTTCCATGATACCGTTCCTACTGCATTTAAATTATAAAGTTATTGAAATATATGTCTCGCGATAATAAACATACATTTAGATATATATACGCACAACTGCGTCTTTGCTGTCGTCAAAGTATTATATTTATTCAAAATGTTAGATGTAATCGCCACATCCACTGTCTTGTCTGCATCTGGAAAAAAATCAATGGAACAAACTGCACTAGAAAATCTGCAAATCGTCGTATCTCTTAGCGTTTATTGTAAACATGCATTTTTGTTTCAAGCTGCTGTAGCTGCTAGATAACCTCATTCTTCATTGGAAAAGAACATGATACTCCACTTTTAATTTTTTTTTCTCGTATTACAAGTGTATAAAATTACAATGATAACTGGATATTTATCCAGACATTGTGATTCATTCATATTCAATTTTTCCATATACATGTATATACGCATGTATTTAAGGGGTTACCTGGCTCCCCTCAAATGCGGTCGCTGTGAGTTAAGTCCAGCTCAAGCCGGTTTCCTCTATGGCCGAAAGTAGGAAAGTCTGACATCAACCTGCAGATGGTCGTGGGTTCCCCTCGGGCTCTGCCCGGTTCCCTCCCACCATAATGCTGATCGCCGTTGTATTAGTGAAGTATTCTTGAGAACGACATAAAAAACCAACTAAATAAATTAATCAAAGTGCATGTGACTACAGGCAATTCTCCGCTATAGTCTACATGGGCCTGTTGATCCATTTATATATTTATTTGATTATTGTTTAACACCATATTCAAGAACTATTAACATTTACGATGACCTTATGTTTTATGGCTTTAGGAAATCAGAGTGCCCCGAAATAATCCACCGGCCTTCCACAAGTTACTCACGAAATTTCGTATGAGCTTATTAAGTCTATAACATCCTCATCGCCAGGCCACACGTGACAGATTATTCATACATATGTACTGTTTGAAACTTTCACTATTTGGGAACACGGCTGATGGGGCATGCAGGTGTGCATGTTTTAATATAAGAGGGCGAAATGTCCACCGAGCACGGTCAACTGGGGAGCCAGCGGTGGTTTTCCCGGGGGAACTCCGGTCAAAAATTCGGGGCAAAAACTTTGACGTTAAACAACAATAAATCAATTTATCCTGGGGGACCCACTATGAAAATTGTCAGTGGGGTGGGTGCAGAATATATACCTGGGGGAAGAGGGGGGCTGTACCAGTCAGTACATGTCGACGATAGGATCAACATTAACCAAAGCAGAACAAAATTCATATCAACCTAACGAGAATAATACAGTAGGCTTATATCCCTCACAATATGTCAGGAGCAGAAACTGTAGGTAAATATAGGCTTGTTACCTTAGGACAGTTACTAAAAAAAGAAAATTAATACGACGGTTATTTATGTTTTGATAAATCAGCTACTTTTCTTCAGAGCAAAACATCCTTGACAGAAATTCGGCCGACGGAAATATATCAGTTATTTCTTCTCTTTTTTGGGGGGCATTTAAGGAAACTATAACGTGTCAGTTATAACATATGATTACGTAAACTGTACCCTAATAAGGTGTCTAGCTTCTCCGTTAGAGAGCTCGCCATTCAGCCTGTGTCAGTGGCTCTTACTTACACAAAGGCTGTTAAAATCTAAATACCGACATCATTGTTTCAATACTCATGTGCATGTTCACAGATTTTACCAGATCACAGGTGTTGCTTAAAATATGCGGAATACCCGGATGAACCACCATCTGTCTCATAATCCTTTACGAAGGAAAAATTGCTGGTTTTCAATTTAATTTGAAATGGGACAGTTATTTCCGAAAAATGTTATGTCATCTATATGCATAGGCAGAATATGGGAACTATACCTTCATAAACAGTTTCTTTCACTTCAGCAAGAAATTTTGGTCACCCACTACTTCCATGGTTTTCGGGGCCTTGGTGGCAACAGGTGGTCTACTATGCTCTCTAGTGTGGCTTAGCATGAAGTTCACTGCAGGTTACTTGCCTTTCAGCTCTTTACCATGTGACACACATGAGGCTGTAAAAATCGTTTGTTACGGAAATATTCTAGTGTTCTAGAAATTTTGTTCAATTTGTAAGTAAGAAATGTCTTGATAACACATATCGAGAAAATGTGAGCAAACGTCTTTTTTTTTTTGTTAGTTGTAAGTAAGAAGCGACATCACGACAGTCGCTCCGCAGATTGTAAGAGCCAGGGAGAACCAGAGAAAGAAGCGATCACATCGTCGTGCAAAACTGCTCACGCTCGCTTCTGTGTTGGCGGACGCGTTCGCCTGCGTCTGCCGCTCCGAGCCCCTTGCAGAGTCCATCTTCAGTGACTCATCATCGGACTGGCTGAAAGTTTCAAATGTGCCGTTAAGTTTTTCACTGAGGTTGTCGAACTGTTCGATGCCCGGAAGGAAATCTGGTGGATTTGCTGGCCTGTTGATCGATGCAGAGCCGCGAGGCTGCTGACTTGATGTGACGTCGGACGCCTGTAGCTGACCTTTGACCCGGTGATGAATCATGATAACAATGGCGGACAACAGGACGGACAATGTTCCCATCCCCATTACAAAGATCATGTAGATACCTGCAGGTATAAAATCAGGGCAAAACTAAATAACAAGTTGTACACATGTATGAAAAGACAATATCAAATTATGTATTAGCATACGAAAACTGTTAATCTCTACAATTGATCAAAGAACTTGTCTTAGACCGGTAATCTCACGACAGAGAAAATTACCACACTTTTCTCAAGTACGACTGTAAATGACTAATCTCTTGATGTCAAATCTCAGTCAAAATAGCTTTAGACCGATTCACGATATTCGCAAAGAGAGAAAAGCCGTGTTAGCGCATTAAACCCGGCTTTATTTCAAACTTACCACGGATGGAGAAGGAAAGAGATGTTCATGAAGAAGGCGAAGGAGAGGAAACCTTTGAATCCGATTTTACTTTGAAACTTACCTAGGATGGAGAAGGATAGAGAAGTCCGCGGCATGGATTTATTCAGGATACTCATGAAGAAGGCGAAGGAGAGGAAACCTTTGAATCCGATTTTACTTTGAAACTTACCTAGGATGGAGAAGGATAGAGAAGTCCGCGGCATGGATTCATTCAGGATACTCATGAAGAAGGCGAAGGAGAGGAAAACCGTGACCGCCAAGGACATCTTCTCTCCAGATTCAGGGGGGAGCACAAAGTCAACAACATTCAGGAAGGAAAACAGAAGGACAGGAATTATCACCGTCAGGACGTAGAACGTCTTCCTCCGACTCAGGATCATCGAGAATTCGACCATCACTGTGCTCTCGCCCGGACAGCACTCGAAGCTCTGCTCCGTGCGCTGAGACTTGGTAGAGATGACGTCCCACTCGCCGCTCTCATCGTAATCCGCCAAACTGACGTTCCCAAGGGGCACGACGTCCACTTCACTCACGTCATACATCCAGGTACCCATCATGATGGTACACGTCTGCGTGTCGAAAGGGTAGAGGGTGATATCCACAGTGCAGTGGGTGTGAAAAACGTCTCCCGGAGACCATTCCACCATGCCGTCGTAGTCGAGACGGGCCAGATAGTCACCGGTCTTGTACTTTGTCATTCTCTCATAGCTGCCAAGGCAAGGAATTAGTTTGTTTGATTGATTGATTAATTAATTAATAGATTCTGCTTCATTCATAAAACCGCCACTTTTATATGAGTGAATATTGTCCGGTTATTACACCCAAACACAAAAAATAATGTACAGATTATTTATTCCACATGCATGTCTACATGGCTCCGGATATCTGGCGCTACTTTCGAGACATCAGCATCTCAGAAATACAAGAAATTGCCTCGCAATAGACACACAGCTGTTCTAGACCGCGCATTTGGGCATGGGGCATTTCACTCACTTGAGGCAGTGGAAAGCAGACGATGAGGTGAACGATAACACGGGTAGGTATAGGGAAATGACGCATTGGACGAGATGCTGAGAACTACGGCTGATAATAACTGGAAATTATTACGTTGTGTTGGGTTACAGCACAATCTGCACATCATATGCATGAGTTACGCATCAGGCACGTTGGGGCGAGTAAAACAGCAAATGCCCGGATGCCCGCGACCTCAAATAACCTTTTGGCTAACCTTACCACACTTTTAGAAACCTAACAAGAGGTCCATGAAACCTGGACAATGAGTTCTCGTCCATCTCGTCCAAGTCTCATTTAGCTAGGGCATGATCATGGGTTTATTGTAATAGTGCATATTCTAATTCAGGTGTTGCCAGGGATACCGGAGGGATTGACGTCATACATGTAACGTCATGCATGTCCACAAGTCAAGTGACCAATCAGAGCAGAATAATCTAACAGAGAATTGTGACAATCATCGGACTTGGTCAGGTGCATTCACATGTTTGACAGTAGCTCTAGCGTGAATCGGCAGTCAAACCAGCAGGAATTGTCATCGTCAATAAAGAACCCATAGCAGAACTTTTGGCTAGACAGACAGATGAGAGGAAATTACACATATTGGCCTATATCCCCAAATCTGTCCACCACAAGCCATTTTGTCGCCTCTAGTTTCGATCTACTCTTTCCGATTCCATGGAAGCCAGTAGTTTCCACTCGACATCCCTTGGTCCCCACAATATCAAATACTTTTACCCTTGTATAGACCAGAAGGGGAGCACATGTAAAATCTAGCGCTTTGAACAAACTAACCTGTTGGAGATGGCGATGTCTGGTCTCCAGACTTGGGTAGGAGCCACCAGTATTGAGGACACACCGTTATACATAGCCGGGTCCCATTGTAAAAAATCATCGCTCCATTCCTTCAAGAATGAACACGTTAGCATATAAGGCACAGTGCCCTTTGGGCTACAGAATTAACACATTAGCATATAAGGCACAATGCCCTTTGGGCTACAGAATTAACACATTAGCATATAAGGCACAGTGCCCTTTGGGCTATAGAATTAACACATTAGCATATATGGCACAGTGCCATTTGGGCTTCAGAATTAACACATTAGCATATAAGGCACAGTGCCATTTGGGCTTCAGAATTAACACATTAGCATATAAGGCACAGTACCATTTGGGCTACAGAATTAACACATTAGCATATAAGGCACAGTGCCATTTGGGCTTCAGAATTAACACATTAGCATATAAAGCACAGTGCCATTTGGGCTACAGAATTAACACATTAGCACATAAGGCACAATGCCCGCTGGGCTATAGATCTGCAGTTTAGATTAACCACGGAGAATTAGTGTACGGATTACGAGGAGATAAACAATATATGTTTTGGAATTACAAGCAAAGGACCTCGTATGGTAAGGCGAGGAATCGGACCCAGTGCAAGAAACTGCGGACCTCGAGTAGCGAAACTGATTATAGTTGTGAGTGACAGCTGCTGACACACTCATGAGGCTACTTGCTTTTTGAGTTCCGTTTTACTCGTCTTTTCCATTTATATGGCAAGCATGCAGCTTATAAAGCTCCAAACATGCACTGAAGCGATGTATAGGTCATAAAATCGAAAAATTGTATCCAATTACTGTTACACTGAAATATATATAATTTTTTTTTGTATTAGGCACTGTAGAGTTATGAAAATCACTGCACTACAAATGTAACTTTCTGAAAATTCTTGAACACGAAGTTATGCATCAATCAATTAAATAAATATGTAACAAATGTAACTTTCGGCCTTATACTTTCTCTACACATAACATGTTAACATTAATGATAGCTAGTCTACCATATGTGCTCTCAACCAGGATTCACGTATGATATCGCTATAGGTGGGAAATCTAATTTTGATTCATTATAACACTTATTTAATGCAAGGTTGGGTCTGCCTGCAACCTGCGGATGGTCGTGGGTTTCCCCCGGGCTCTGCCCGGTTTCCACCCACCATAATGTTGGCCGCCGTCGTATAAGTGACATGTTCTTGTGTACGGCGTAAAACACCAATCAAATAAATCAATAATGCAAGGTTGCCTTTGTCTTTACTCAAACAAAAGTACGTTTTCAAAGGAAAAGAAACAGCCACAAAGATTCGAACTTTTCACCCATATGCAGCATTTTTTCCTCAATGACTTTGTTAGTCCACTGTACTGTGGTGGATGCCTGATAGACCCTGGCAACAGTACAGATTTTAGACCAGATAAAATATGACAAAACTCATCAGATTATAAAGTTTATGTTTTACATATGAAGACAAATGTTAACCACAACGAAACTTTGACAGCACGTAGAAATACATGCGTGAAAGTTTCAGTATAGATATTTTTCTGGTTAACGTTGATCTTCATACTGAAAATTAAAAACACAGTGCCTCGTTTGAACGATAATTTGGTGTTTTTGATCGAGAGTGCATTTTTGGAGAGTTATTACTAAGTAACCATCTCCTTTATGGCATTATAACTTTCATGAGTGCTTCGACCAAGTCTTATACTTCTAGTTCCGACATTTGCAGAACTGTGTTGGGATTTTGAAATTTGCACTTTCTCATTGTACCTCTCTGGGGCCGATTCTCCGCCTTACTCTACCAGGTCCTTTATTAGGTTGGGAGATGAAAGACAAACCCAGGGCTAGTGAGCAAACTATACGCATTGACAAATATCCAGAGGTATTTTCTAATTAACACTTCAGATGTGCTGGTGACATGCAGGCAAAATATAACTACTGCTCCAATCGTCCTAAATACGAGTTTATTTAGTGTTTTATTTATTTTGAAACAAACAGACCAATGTCCACCACCAGGCTCGATGAAAATAACCCTTTACAGTACTTGTGGTGATAAAAAAGACAAAGAAAATACATAATAGTACTGACAGACAATATAATGCAGCAGTGCCATAATTATACCAACCTATGTAAAAACAATCTGAAAACGCAGAATTATAATCAGATGCAGTAAAACTTTGATTACCAAGTACACACCATATAAAGCCAAGCCGAGAAGGAGAATTCCTGTTCTTTCTCATCCTGAAAAAAAAAGTTGAAAAAATAAGACAATATTTTGCACTTAGAAGGGTTTTTTGTGGAAAATCAGCATACTATTGGACGAAAGCTGTGGCTGCGACTAACAGTGTCTTCAAATACACAAACAGATAATGAATTCAAACACAAATTAACAGATACTGGATTCAAGTGCACAAACTAACGGAAACTCAATTCAAATACACGAATTAACGGAAACTCAATTCAAATACACGAATTAACGGAAACTGGATTCAAAAGCACGAAGCGGGATTGGTAATATCAAGCCCACAACTCTTACATTTTAATTAACACATATTTTTTTGCTTTCCTCCATTTATTGTTAGGGTACACTTAAGATTTCATATAACCATGTCAGATGCGTAATGTTGAGTAACTGTCCACTCAGTCTCTAATCGTTCACCTACCAACTGATGAATATACATGAGGTAAACGTTAACTCCAACTGTAATGGCGTGCGATTGATTCTTGACAGGTCGCACGTGCTTAGTGTAATTGGTGAAGAGGTCTGTTTGAAGCCGCTGTACATCTTCATTACTATAACCTTTGACGGTTGCCATGGCGATCAAAACTGTGAGAGATAAAAATTGAATCATCCAAAACTCGTAGATGCCAGCCGTTTAAATGGAACCTAGTAAACATTAAATTCTTTCTCTGTACTTGGTTGTAAATAGAATAGAATTTGAATTTGATTGACAGTGTAAAATGGGACACAATAGACATATTGTATCTGTATTCCCTTTTTGTTACAGAAATTCATCCAGGTCGTATCCGTTATGGGATAATCGGTATCGACAGCCATAGTAAATTTATGTATTTATTACGCATTGTTGTTACCTGGCGAACATATGCTGTCTCAAGCACATCGAAACAGACATAGGGTGAGTCCAACATATATTTTGCGAGAAAAAATGAAATCTGAGAACGGACAAATATAGGGGAAATATATTACATTGAATGTAAATTATTTTGTACTGCCACTGATCAGTGGGTAGTTCACATCTATCAGACGTTATCACAGGCTATATCTTGCCAGATGTGCATATAGTTGACAAACAAGAGCAATCCATTCTTGAACTATCACCATCAAAACCTTGACAACTTACTGTTCGTTTAAAAATGACATTGTTCACTGTTTTACTTTCCCTGAATTTCGCATAAATTGTAGAAATGTAATTGTGTTAACTCCGTTATATAATATCGTTATATCGGCGTTTGATCAATGGCAGCAAGGTAATGGACCGTGGACGAGTGGTTAGGGTGGTTAAGTGTAAGGAGGTGTGGGCTTAAACCCGGTCCAAGACACGGAATTTGTTAGAGACCACCTCTCTTCTTTCAGTATACTTATTTGGCTGGTCTTTACTCCGTACTCAAGAACAAATACCAATATATAAGCACACCAAATTAGTGGAGAGCAAATTTTCTTCAACGAACGTTAAAATGCAAAAACAGCTCACATAAACGTCGTCTGTCGTTTATTGTCAACAAGTCTTCACAAGCTGTGGTCGCTAGGGAATCCACAAATTCCCTGCACAATGCAGGGTTTGAACTCGTGTGTTCCAGCGCTTGAAAGGCAAGGATCATTAATCCCTTTCACGGCTCGTTCCCTTGTCCTTAGATGTTATCTCCACAACAGTTACTTCTTGTCAATCCACCCTTACTGAAAGTATTGCTGGAGACACCAAGAACATACAGTTTCGAGCAAGTATCGAAAAATTAGATATTCAGTTTTGGAAATGATGACGTCACAAAGGCTTTCGATCAGAACTTTGTTATCCATCATGCATATGTCCAAAGGACACTGCACTAGTTCTAATACCGGCTGCAGTCGCGTAGTTGATAGAGTGTCTGCCTCTTAAACGGTGGCTCCCGGCTTCAATTCCCAATCGAGTCATTTACCCGAGACCTTAACATTGGTAAACATAGCTTGGCGCTCTCTATATACTCGAAATGGATCAAGTACTTGTCGACGCGGTGTCAGTATAATGTGATTTGGTGCACTGTAACTGGTGTATTCGGCATAGCGTTCCAGTGAGGCAGCATTAAGAATATATCGACACTGTGTGCGGCCTGCTATAAGGAGACATCGTCATAATGTTAAAAGTGACCTTAAACCCCTATCAATTATGCAGCAAACAAACAAACTAGTTCTGAAAAACACAAGTGTGTAACAGTTGTTAAAACGCATTTTACCTCAATAATAGCGCTGATAAAAATGTACTGTGAACTCACCTATAAATACCCGGAGTTTTCTTCGAGCCGGGGCCCACACACTCGCTATGAAATCCATCTGTTTGGATATCACCGCAGAAAAAATCCAAGGGCAGTCCACAACGACATTTACTCCCAGCGGCTGAGCTGAGCAAGGCTATATCATATATATTTATTTCACATGTGTTTTATTCTACATGTACCTATCGATATCATACATCGCATTGATCCTTCTTAACACTTCTAAACATTTACTTAACGTAATTTGCAATTGTATGGTTTCAGCGCTCTTCAGCTTCGGCAGCTGTGCGATGAATATTGTTTGAACAAGAATTTCCCTGAACCATGTGTCATGTACCTTTCCACGCGGCTATTCTCATGTACTAAACGGCCTTGGCATGGCTCTGTTCAAAGTCCACAGGCTTTGAGCCCACGTATGTTCACACAATAATAAAGATGACACAGAAGAAGAAAAAATTTATTATACACTCTGCGTTTTATTGATGAAAACATGTTATTTAAGACTGGTAGGAGCAAAAGATACGTGTTGCAAGCATGCCCTGGAACTCACATGAAGATTGGCAATTTTCAGGACGAAATGTCAGCCCAAACACGGTTTATTGATTCCAAGGTAATCAAGAATCTCTGACAAACCTGAAAGCGAACACATGAAAGTTTACCAGGGTGTTGTACGTGACAGGTATTGCCACGTAAGAGATGAACGTGCCCTCCTCGATTCGCATTTATAAGCTACTTCTTTCATCCATGTTCCTAAACACACAAAACTGCCTCATGAAAAGAAACAGCGACTACATGGTATTAATTATATATCAAAGGCTTACGATCCGTGACTTATCAGGGTTAAGTCGTGTTCATACGGTCTGATTTGTAGAAACGACTGGAATAATTCAACAAAGTCGAAAACTATGACCTGATTGTTAGTTGGAGTACCAATTGTATGACGCATATAGCTTTTTCCACTTTCATACGATTAATCGCATACGAGGAGCAGACACGACAAATCGAACAGTGTAATCGACCAAGTATAGGACCCCTCCTATACGAAAAACGCCCTAATTGTCTTATTTTCAAATGACTATATGTATGCATGTATGCTTGAGGTTTTAGGTCATACTGAGCAATTTTCAGTCATATGACAATGAAAAGTCATGAGATGTGTGTACATATAATGTTTCGTCTTAAGAATTGTAACAGGGCGAGTCCATGCCGCCAAAGTACTGCTGCCACTGAAGTACCATGCCCAAGACACCAGACATGACACCCAGTCACATTATACTGACATCGGACAAATCAGTACCGTTTCCTTGTTCTAAACTATCAGTGCTGAGCGCCAAGCGAGGCAGCAAAAAGTGCCAATTTTACGTCTTTGGTATGATACGACTCGGGTTTAATCCCGGGTCTCCTGAATTCGAGGCGGATACTCCATTCGATAAATAGACACGACAAATCGCAGTGTAGACGGTTTGTCCTATCTTCATTGAACTATTCGAATTCGCTATGGCAAATCACAACAGGTATAATAAGGTCAAGGCAATGTCGTAACTCCAGGCAAAAAGACAGCCACATTTAATTGTGCATGTTCAAAAGACAAATCTGGGGGATCATTTAGTGGATGGCATTTTCCTTCTAGGTACATTTAAAAGAGTGTTTATTTATGTATTTATGTACATAATTTATCTCGACTGCAGTGCGTAATTGTTCCGCGATAGCACGCTAACCACTAGGCCACGGAGATCGTCAATTAAAGCAGTAGCCCTAAAGCAGCTCCATCGGCACTGGGTCTGAGTATCAACCGGGAGGGAAGACTTCACCGCAGGCTAATCAAAATGTAACTGACTTCTTTTAGTGGATTCAAAAGCTGGTTTAGATAACCTAAGACATACATGGATCACAACTTCCGTTCATCATTATGCTTGATAACGGTATTGTATCTACACGTACATCTAAACGTCGCTCTCTGAATTAAATGAACCTACGACTGGACACAGTGCTGATATATTTATAGTGCGCCTCACTTGAACGCCATACAGCAAACACGAGATACCGTGCACTACCCAGTCACATTATACTGACCGATACTTGGCCTTTTCATCTTGTGATGAGTGCCAAGCGAGGTAGTGCCAAGATTACCGATGTTTAAGTCCGAAGTATGACTAGATTCAGGATTGAACCCAGGATGTGTTGAACGAAGTTCTCCCACAACATATGCGATTATTGACCCGGAACATACATCTTTGTTGACGGCTGGTATACGAATGTCTGTTTCATGGCATCGATTCTTGTTTTTGTCGTTCTTAATGATGATAAAGTTTTTGTTATTGATCGTGGGTTACATTTTGGAAATACACATGAGTCACAACTTGTGACCACATGTCGGTAATTCTTTCTTCTTCATTCATATCATATTTTATGCTGAATTACCTGTGATGACTCAAGAATCTGTCTACACGACAAGTAAATGACCACAGACGTCCACATGTGTTTTATGTAGAACGTTTGACCGTTCTTTAGACAAAGAATAGATGGATTTACCACTTAAGCAGTAGGAATATAATTATTAATATGTCTAATTTGAGATATCATCGACACGTAGGTAAATATTCAGCCGATGTACGCTGGTATTTTTGTTTGACCAAGTCACTGGTACAGCTGGGAGAGTACATCTTTGTACGTGTACTAACTAAACAAGGACACGCTTATGTTTACTTAGCCAGTGGTGTCTCATGTACCAAAGTGAACGACTAAAGCATTTCGTCGATAATCCAAACACAATGCAGAAGAATTACTGGATGAAATATCGTTCTTGGAGCTTGCAATGCCGTTGCGATACGAATGCCTTAAAATGATATTCTTCAACAACGGCAAGCACTTTTAGTTATTTATCGAGTGGGCATAAAACAAGTCCTAAGTATACAGAACAAATTTCAATTTCATCCTTTAAGATTTCTGTTTATGGGACCAAAATCAAAAAAGAGTCAAAAACGCATGTTCTGGACATTTCCAAATGATGTTCTACTTTGTTTTACTTGAAAAGGTAATCAATTCCTTGTCCGTCGCAGAGAAAACCATCTTGATTCAGCAAAACCTACGCCTATCTGGCAGAAGGGTTTCACTGACACTAGACCCAGACAATTTTTCCACACGACACTTGATTTTTGCGTGTCACACAGGTGCAGCGCGCGCTCTACTCATGACATCTGACAGGTGATGCAAAGTGGGTCACCGGAACGTGCGTGTTTGAGGCTATGTTTTCATTTTAACCCTGTGTACAGACTATTCAAGCTATGACCTTGAAAACTGGTCAGTGCCATTTGAATGTCTAAAGTTAGAAAGGGTTTGAACAAAGGATAATGGAGCAATGCATCAAAGTACATATATATATATATATATATATATATATATATATATACATATATATATATATATATATATATATATATATATATATATATATAGTGGTCCTATTTTCTGATTTAACGTCACAGGTTTTCAATTGTATTTTCCATGTTAGCCATTTTCCCCTACTAACAGAATGAACCGGACGTCAAGACATTGTCGTAAAACGTGTAGTGTTAATCCAAGGAATTAAATCATTTTTATAATATTAATCAGCATTTTATTATCAGAGATAATAAATGGGTCACAGAGACAAATGCGCTTGTAACATTTTCTGTGGAAATATCCAATGACATGAGAGTATTACAATAAACAAATGATAAACAAAATGTAGTATTATGGCTTGCATGTAACCTTCTTGTAACAATCATTACAAAGCAGTTAACGAAGTTTAGCCATACTTGAAAAACTGGTAAAGGCGTTAAATAAAATGGACCAAATTTCAGATGTCGCTTCGAATGGTTAATGTTTCTTGAAATCAGCCGAGAATTAAAAAAGAGTTCCGAAAAATCATTGTTACGTCCGTCATGGCTGAGTAAACATATAATTCCGTCTTGAATTCACAAGATCATTTTATTTCGAATGATGTGTTGGCCTACAGGAAAAGTCAATGTATTATAAAAAGGGGCATAACACGGGCGTAGATTTTAAAGTGACGTGATTCGTGGCATGTATAGGTGGCATAAAAACAGAAAGTGAATCTATATTCTATAGATATGATGGTAACGCCGAAAATATTTCGGACGGACGGATTGAAGGACAAATCCGTATAATAAAATCTGTTAGAAACACTGCTCTATTCCAAATCGTGCATATCCGAGCACTTTACCAATCACCGGCAATGATTAACAGACAACGATAACATGGGAAGGAAATGAATAACATTGGCTATTTCTGAGAAATATTGCTAAAAGCAGCTTTTTAATTAACGAAGAATGTTCAGGAAGTAGACAACAATAGGAGTACAACTACGGCGCCAAGAACAGTCAGTAAAAAAGATGCCTGCAACATGGCTCGATTACATGTTTCAGCCAGTCGGCTGTTTCCTAGAGGCCTGTTCTGAGGACAGACAAGTATAGATAAACTTTTACCACTCTCTGGGTCAATACGGAAATCGCCAGAACTTTGATGATGACCCTCGTTCAAATCCTCAATTCTATATACTTTCGACATTGCTTTGCGTAACTTCCGCTTCCTGTCACGTGCTGGTGGCGTCATCTTGTGATCATTTACCTGGGCTTTAGCCTTGGTGTGGACGGCAATGGTGATGGCTGACAAGCAGACTGATGCCGCCCCCATACCCATAACAACCAATAGGTAAATACCTGAAACAGAGAATACAACATACATTGAAATACTAGACACCAGCATGTGAATACCCGAAAAAGTGAATACAGTCGAATCTGCGAAACTGCAAAAAATTCCTGTGTATGTGAAAAAGGGAATACTGAAGGATATGTGAGAAACAGAGGGTAAATATCAGTGTATCTGAAACAAGGTATACAGCCGGATATGTAAGAAAAAGAGGGTAAATACCAGTGTATCTGAAACAGGGTATACAGCCAGATATGTGAGAAACAGAGGGTAAATATCAGTGTATCTGAAACAGGGTATACAGCCAGATATGTGAGAAACAGAGGGTAAATATCGGTGTATCTGAAACAGGGTACACATCCGGATATGTGAGAAACAGAGGGTAAATATCAGTGTATCTGAAACAGAGTATACAGCCAGATATTTGAGAAACAGAGGGTAAATATCAGTGTATCTGGAACAGGGTATACAGCTGGATATGTGAGAAACAGAGGGCAAATATCAGTGTATCTGAAACAGGGTATACAGCTGGATATGTGAGAAACAGAAAGTAAATACCAGCGTGGCTGAAACAGGGAACATAGCAGGGTATATGAGAAAGAGCGAGTGAAAACCAGTGTATCTGAAACAGGGTATACATTAGGATATGTGAAAAGCTGAGAGTAAATGCCAGTGTATTTGAAGCAAGGGATACAGCAAAATATGTGAAAAATCAGTTTTTCAATATAGTGAACGATTAAATATAGTTAGAGCAGCAGCCGACGCCATCGATTTCTGCACAAATTCAAATGGAAATGTTACAAAGTCGGCGACGCTCGTTTGGCTGAGTGCACAGTCTTTAACCTTCGTTGAAGACCAGTTGTCTTTCATCCATATATGGTGTGCATAACTGCATGCACGTAACAGGCGGAAAAGTTCGTCAGTAACTTGCCAAAGTTCGGTTTACCCCTGGCCCGCCTTCCTCCCCAGTCAAACTGAGCATTGTTGTATAAGTGAAAAAGCTTTGAGAATAGGGTTAAAGGACAAATAAATAAATAAATCCATTTTTATATGTATTTGATTGGTGCTTTACGCCGTACTCAAGAATATTTCACATACACGACGGCGGCCAGCATTATGGCGGGAGGAAACCGGGCAGAGCCCGTGGGAAACCCACGACCATCCGCAAGTTAAAGGAAGGCCTTCACACCTATCGCTGAAGAGCAAGCCAGAAAGAGCTGGACCACACTGGTGACAGCCTCCTGGATCATTTCGAAGCGCTGGCGTGCTGATCACCTCGACCACGGAGACTGTAAGTAAATAAATAAATATTTTATTTATTTATTTATCTTCAACTGTTTAACAATTTTGTGTTCTTACTCACCTAGGATAGGCGTGGAGGCGGATGTCCTGGGCATGGAGTCATTCAAGAGGCTTATGAAGAAGGAGAAGGAAAGGAAGACCGATGCTGAGACAGTCACTTTCTCCCCTGACTTCGGCGGCAGTACGAAACCGACCACGTTGAGGAAAGCGAACATGAGGACGGGCAGGATGACGTTCAGAACGTAGTACGTTTTCCTGCGGGTGAGGAGCAGGTTAAACGTGACGCTGACGGTGACGGGGGCGTCAGCGTTAGGCTGGTACAGGTGCCTCACCCTGTCCATCCCCGGGGGTTCTTTAAGGACCCACTCGACGCTGGGCTGGCAGAGGTCACTGTTCACGTACTCCGGCCAGAGGTCCACTTCAGCCTCCGACGACATCCAGGTGGCCAGTGTGATGTTACAGGTTTGAGCGTCGAACGGATAATAGGTGACGTCCACCTGGCAGTAAGTTCTGAAGAAATGGCCAGGCATCCAGTGGACATGGCCATCGTGGGACACGCGCACTAAATTGTCATCACTGATAAAATCTGATAAATCGTCAAAACTGAGTGGGGAAAGAAACAAATACACTAAATAACTAATCTGTTAATTTTAACAGAAAGTCTGTTGTCTGAGTAATGTGAGAATGTATTCTGTTTTCACAACACAACACTCCACATATTCAACATCGTACATCCTGTTAGTGTGATACATATTTTATGTTAAAGTAACAGAATACATGTGTGCTATATATTTAACAGAATACTGTACAACGACAACAGAATACATTCTAGCATCAATCAGACAACAGGCTTTCTGTTAAACTGGACCGATTATGTTTTGTGAGAGTACGAGTTTCAAACAATCAGTTATACTCATTGGACACGTCAAACGAAATGATCAAAACATGCGCTTGGCGTAACGTCAATTTTATTGGTGTTTTACGCCGTACTCAAGAATGTTTCACTTATACGACGCTGGTGGAGTGACGGATGGTGGGAGGAAACCGGGCAGAGTTCGGGGGGAAACGCACAGTCATCCGCAGGATTTTGGCAGACCTGCAAACGTACGGTCGGAGGGGAACCCAGTATAAGCTGAATTTGAACTCACGGCCACCGTAATGGTGATCGCAACGGTGGGTATTGGGCCGTTAACCCCCTCTGCTACGGAACTCATCACCCCGCCGTAACGTGAATGACAACATATATATTACAGTTCTTAGATAATGTGCTTGAGGTTACAATGCCACAGCTTTGTAGAAGACTCGGGTCAGTTTCATGAAGTATACTTATGTTAAGTAGGTCTTAGCTAAGTACACTCCATACCCCTACCTCAATCAAAACGCCTATTCTATATATTCTAATGTTAGGCCTAATATCGGGCTCCGAACAAGCCTTGCTGGTAAATGATCAACTGCTACCTGGTAGTGACTTCTATTCCCGACCCTTGAATTAGTCTTGTTGGTAAGTGGTGAACGGTTACTTGTTAGTGACGGCTATATCGGGTCTCAAGACCAGACCTGGTGGTATAAAACGGGATGGTTACCTGTTGGTGGCGGCTATATCGGGTCTGTAGACAAGGCCTGGCGGAATAACGTGAGATGGTTGCCTGACAGTGGCGGCTATATCAGGTCTCTAGACAAGGCCTGGTGGTATAAGGCGAGATGGTTACTAGTTAGTGGCGGCTATATCAGGTCTCTAGACAAGGCCTGGTGGTATAAGGCGGAATGGTTACTTGTTAGTCACGGCTATATCGGGTCTCTAGACAAGGCCTGGTGGTATAAGGCGGAAGGGTTACTTGTTAGTCACGGCTATATCGGGTCTCTAGACAAGGCCTGATGGTACAAGGCAGAATGGTTACCTGTTAGTGGCGGCTATATCGGGTCTCTAGGCAAGGCCTGGTGGTATAAGGCGGAATGGTTACTTGTTAGTCACGGCTATATCGGGTCTCTAGACAAGGCCTGGTGGTATAAGGCGGAAGGGTTACTTGTTAGTCACGGCTATATCGGGTCTCTAGACAAGGCCTGATGGTACAAGGCAGAATGGTTACTTGTTAGTGACGGCTATATCGGGTCTCTAGACAAGGCCTGGTGTAAGGCGGGATGGTTACGGCTATATCGAGTTCCTGTACATGGCCGGGCGATATAAAGGAAAATGATTACCAGATAGTGACGGCTATATCTATCTCCAGACAATGCGCAGCGGTAAGTGCAGAACGGTTACCTTTTAGTGACGGCTATACATAGGGTCTCCAGACAAAGCCTGGCAGTAAGTGGAGAATGATTAGCCTACCTGTTAGTGACGACTATATCTAGACAAGGCCTATAAGCGAAAATGTTTACTTTCTAGTGACAGCTAAATCGGGTCTTCAGACAAGGGCTGGCGGTAAGGATAAATGGTTACCTGTTAGTGACAGCTATATCGGGTTTCCAGATAAGGTCAGACCGCAACAGCAGATGGTCAACCTCTTCGTACTCGGACTTGTTCCAAGTTAATAAATCGTCATGCCATTCCTACAAATATTACACACAATAAAAATTCAGCACTTGGGAAGGTCTGACATGCAGTAATCTGCTTATGGTTGGGGGTTTCCCACCAGGCTCTGTCCGGTTTCCTCCCACCATAATGTATAAGTGAAATAAATAAATAACTAAAAATTTATTAACTCTATCGGTATCCAGAGGCTAGAATTCATAGAATTGTAGTATGTTTGAAATTGTATAAATACAAAACATACAAATATCTTCACTGTTAATCTCATACCCAGGAGCGTCCCACCAATGCGGTGGCTGTGAGTTCAAGTCCAACTCATTCTGGCTTCCTCTCCGACCGTAAGTGGGAAGGCCTGTCACCAACATGCAGATGGTCGTGGGTTCTGCCCGGGTATATGCACCCAACTGATGTCTTTTCTCATATTCATTTAACTTACATTTATAAGTACAACATGAATTGTGCTATGGGGGGGGGGGGAGGGGATTACCTTTAAGCCCCATTCACAGGTTCACATTTGTCGCACCAAACTGATTGACAAAATGGCCCGGGACAAACGCCATGTCATACAATTGGTAGAATTCGACAAATTACATTGTTGAAATATACACATTACTAATTCTATTTTCATCCATGACGTTGTCAATTGTCAAGGCTTCACAAAACCTCTAATATAGTTTGTTTCTTTTATCTTGTCGCCTGTATTCAACACTCTGTAAAATCAGTCATACTCGCTACCAAAATTGCGTTTCGTCAGTGACACGTAACGCCATAAGCTCTATACACATCGATATGTTGGACGTCCATATTATTGTAAACAAAATGCTGTTAGAATACTTTCTAACTCACAATTCCATATGTTTGGTCTAGGCAACAAGAAATCATTGGTGACGCTATAAATATTCAAAACAAGTGTATAGACCTACCAACAGAACCCTCTCAAATGTTTTCTTTGCGTTGTGTGGTGCAACTTATTTTAAATACAATCTAAATATACTGTAAATTTTATGATAAAAGTGAAATATTCACTTACCAAATCAAACCAGGCAGAAAAAGCAAACTGCTGTTTCCTTTCCTCCTGAAAAGAAACATACAACGCAATTGACGTTTATATGGTTACTCACTGTTAATTAATAACCATAAACTGTTGCGTCCTTTCTTTATTTTATCCTATTCGATTCGGAACAGCAGATAAAACCTATACTACAACCTGGGGCCCGTTATTCTAATGGGTATTAAAAGTTTAGCTTTCAATACCAGTCGTCTAATGCAAAGCCAACGGAACTAATAGTATATGCATCAGTGAAAACAATAATACCAGACTCTTTAGAATAACTGGCACATGTTACATAAAATCACGTAATATACCATTTAGTGCTTCTCGCCATTAAAAACAATAAGCCAGATTGCGCATAGCTCCACATATACTCAATATTTACTAAAATCACGACAAAAAAATAATGCATACATGTGCGCGGCTATCTATTATGCGATGCGTACATTTACATAAATGAGATTTGTAAGGAATACGTGTATTTGAAAATGGCAAACAATATTCTTTGTATTAAGTGTCTGACTTATCATAAAGAAGAACCAGTTATTGAAGGCCTTGTTCACGTTTCGATCTTATTGTCACATTAACAGTTTCAGACACTCATATATACTGAATGAGTGAGTGAATGAATGAATGAATGAGTGAATGGGTGTGTGGGTACATGAGCTATAATGGCTTCGCCAGATCGGCAGTATTGCACCCATATCGTGGTGAGAACACGCAAATTCTATTACCACGTATAAGATGTATAGGCCTACACCGCACATAGGATTGGAAATGACAAAGTAATGGATTGATTTGAAATGTCGATGTTTCAATTATTATAATCACCTTACCAGACTATGAATAAACATAAGGTGCGGGCTAACCCGGACCAGCACCGCCTCTGTTTGGTTGTACACAGGCCGGATGCTCGTGTTGTACTTCCGGAACAAATCATTCTGAAGACGGAAAGTTTCCTCTATGGCGCTGGTTCTACATGTGCCTACTTGAAGAGATTCAAAAATAAATCAGTATATACCTGCATGGTATCACAGAGAAGCATTCAGATGCTTTTTTTATGGCAAATTCGTGAATAACCCGCTCTGGCATGCATGATGTTTTCCTCGTAAAACTTACTCTCAAAAAGCAAATGTGTACCGGTTTGTGTATTGTGTCGTACACATGCATATGTTTGTGTACCTCGCGATATACAGGTAAACATGATGTACGTCACACGTACACAATTCGGCAAACAAAGTGTAGGTACCGGTACCCAAAGATGATACATGCGAGATACATGTACACATCAAGGTTCCCGTGCGAAGTTGTTAAAACCGATGAGGCACACATCTTATGTTTTTGTGTGTACACAATTGCTCTTAGAGAGTACCTTCGGAGTAAGTTAAACAGTTAAACACGTTGAGTATGAAACATAATACACTAATTAAACAGACAAAATACCCTCTAATTAGTACAGTAGCAACATGCCTATATATATTTGGGGGCATTTACCAATAAAGAAGCGCTATGCACCACAAAGCCAGTTTTGTTCTGTCATTGTCTGTGGAAATGCATGCATGCTTGAAATCATTATATTGCAGAATGCGATAACACTAATTACGTCTTGGAAACCTTTAAAGATTCCTGTCTATTAATTGTTTGCTTTACGCCCTATATTATATATTTAAAAAATTTTAAATCATCTCTAAAATGAGTCACAAATTGGTGACGGTATAGGCCGAATATAGTCATGCGCTAATTTGTTTATGATAATCTTACCGATTGCAGACAAACACATGGCAAAGGCTAAAAATCCTTTGGTGAATGGTCGGAGCATGCTTCTGTCAACGTCTAATTACCCCGCTCTGATGAGAACCCAGTGATGATTTGAGGTACTATGAATTCGTGTCCACATTGCCAGGTACAACCAGTGGTTACCTCATGGGAAGGCCGTGGAGACAGAGATTACCAATCAATACACGTACGTGCTTCTGTCAGACTGCAGCGGCCAAGTTAACTGCTACCAGGATTACACAAACTTTAACAAACTACTAACTACCACGTGCACAAGGATTGAAGCGGACATGTTACAGATTTCTCTTTTATAGTCAGTAATTTATTTAATTTGCTCTAATACGTTTGATCAGTGGGTATTGGTAAATAGTTCAATATATACAGACTGTGTGTGTGATCGGATTACACAAATAAATATTGCTCGGATAAGAGGGCAGGCTGTAAATACATGAGGGCCATGTCGTCTTTTGCGTCAAGTCTGTTTTATGCCTTGCAAAATAATGGTTGCCTGTGTTTGACAAAGGCCTACATCGTACAAACTGTGCAAAGCTGTGCGTGATACTAAATTTAAAAAATGTTGAGTCCGTTAAATGTGAAGGCATTGCAGAACTGTCTCCAGAAATACTTTGAAATGACAAAAAAGCACTTATTTTTTTATGGGGTGAGTTTTTGAAACATTTTCATACTATTTTAACGCCTGAAAATCCATTTAAACTTATTAGGAGGATCCTACAATAGAATTCACGAAAATCAAGCACATGCTGGCTTCCTGTAGGGTCTTATGTGGGAAGTTCCTCCAGCAACCTGCGTATGAACGTCATGAGTTTCCCCGGGTTCCGTCTGGTTTCCAGCCACCATAATGCTGCATGGGTCCTGTTGCATATGTGAAATATTCTTGACCACTGCATAAAACACGAATCAAACAATAAATAAATGTATCAAGGTAGTGATGTGACGTCAAATGTATACAGAAGTTTTGAATTTATCCTATTTCAAATTCTTTTTACGGCACTATAGCGGACTAAGACTGCACTAGGTGTCGTCTCTGGTGTCTTCGGCATAGTGTTCCATGCAGTGAGGCAGCATGCACTTATGAGTGTGTCTGCATTAATTGATTATGGATAATTATTTAATCTTTATCGATATTGATTTTAGTTGCCTAAAAACTGGATTAGTGCTTTATGTCATACCATTACTACAAATAATCTTTAATTTACGTTATCGAAATTTACGAGTGTTGGCTCACAATAAAATACGTGTATAGGTCCGCCAAGCCACTCCTTAAAAAAAAATGACCCAAGTTACCCCTGCATGTGCAGTAATTGATTTACACACATTCTTTTGAACACAAATTAACATTGTCTGCTCATCGAAAATCATACTAAGGCCTTACAGACCAAGATTTATAGACCTATCTGGGAGAATAGGCTCCTATATTGTCTCATATTTATTAAGACTTCAAGACAAGAAGTATAGACCCTAATTGCACGTATCCAAATGTTTGAATGATTTAGGGACCATACTAACAGAATACGTTCCATCACATTTTTGTGTTTATTTTCACCTTCAGACAAAATATGCGGAAACATTAGGCCTTAGTAAACTTTTGATAGGGTAATAAAAACTACCGGTATTCCAATATTGAAGGCTGGGAAACATTTCTGAAGACGTCTGATCCTGAGAGATTAAGCACAGGTTATTTGGTTCATAAAGCCGACCGTATAATTCACACAACAAAATTCATCTAACTCTCGTTAAAAACTCTACTGAAAGAAAAAATTAAAGCATTCATACGCATAGTTTTCTGATTGCCTGGACTCCGGCCTTTCCCAGTGTGAAGGTTGACCCAATGGGATGGAGCTTAAACAATAAATCTACGATGGAAATAAAGGGAGATAAGTCGTACCGGATGTTACCGGCGAAAAGCATGGCGGAAAGCACAAGTTCGTTGTTTTTCTCACGTTGAGTGGAAACTTTATCAGCCAGGTAATTGATGTAAATAAATTGCATGGACCAACATTTTTTTAGGCTAATGGGCTTAGATTTGTATCCTAAAGATTTCATTTATGTGCAATAATGACAACGTTTATGCGCCGGTGACGAGTGTTTGCTTGAAACAACAACAACATAATAACAAAACTCGAAACGTTAAAAATCGTAGGATCGTTCGGGTTTACGAGAGATCACTTCTTTTCCATCCACAGCCGATGCACGCACACATCGCTCGCTCTGATGGTGAAATTATGTGGTACATACAATTGTACGAAAGTTCGTCAGTTACAAAGACTTGCCAAAGCCAACCAGATGGTAAGTAGTCCACCTAGACGTGCATGTAGATCCGTCTTCAGTCGTCTTAATTCAGCCCAGAAGGTCATAAAAAAAAAACTTGTATGTTTAGTGTAGGTAAGTTTGGGGGCCATCAGTGCGATCTCTATTGCCATCGGTTCCATCTTGTTGAGAGGTAGAGGTGGACTCCGAATGTCAGAATTTTATTTATTTATTTGATTGGTTTTTTACTCCGTACCGGCACTCATGAATATTTCATATGACGGCAGCCAGCAGTATGGTGGGAGGAAACTGGGGAGAGCCTTGGGGAAACCCAACCTGCAGGTTGTTGGCAGACCTTCCCACATACTGCAGGAGAGGAAAAGGATTATAAAATTTCACACTGAGACCATCTGCATAGACTAGCAAATACATTTAGTTTGCTGAGTTGAACATTTTCTATGTTATTATTTATTGTTTTCTTTGTTGTTGTTTTTTGTCCTTATTGCTCATCAGACTTCCAGCAATCAAGAGAACTCTTGATATACTGAATATGATTATATAAGTGATGTGGAATGAGGCTTGCAGTTTTAATACCTGTTTTAATCTTGTATTATTTTCCAGTGGGATATCTGACCGCCTGAACTAGCAGAGAACTGACTCGCACCCAGAAGCTGTGATGTATGCCATTCACAAGCAGTCTCACCCTTCTACAGGGATAGAGCATGCCATTTACTGTAACTTCTTCTCCCCCAGGGAGAAGAACCTGGTTACAGCTGGTGTTAACCAGCTTCATGTATACAGACTGTTTCCAGATGTTGAGGTAAAGGCCTTAGTGTAATGAAAACCAGTACATCTACATATATTATAAACCAAACTTGCATTTCAAATGGGAGGCCTCTGTGGTCTAGGTGATTAGCCTGACGTCGACGCGCAGTGACCCAGAAGCCTCTCACGAATGCGGTCGCTGTGAGTTCAAGCTCAGTTCATGCTGGCATCCTCCCTGGCCGTATGTGGGATGGTCTGCAGCTACCTGCGGATGCTCATTGGTTCAGCTGGCCTCTGCCCGGTTTCCTCCCACCTGAATGCTGTTCGCCGTCAAGAAGTGAAATATTCTTATAGTATTATATAGTATGGTGTATAGCAATAAACAAAGTAAATTAATTAATCATTTCAGATGGCCACCATTTCTCGGTTTAAATGTCACAAGATCTCACAGTACACCGAAGCTGAGTGCTCATTTTCACTCCGAAGTCTTTGCTCTAACCTTGCGGCAACATGCTTGCTACATTGAGTTTCCGTTTCATTGAAATTCTACATTGGAATCAAATTGTGTACCAGTTCACAGTTCCATGTAGAAAATGTTACTTTGAAATGTTGCTGATTTATTGGCCTTGGAAAGGAGCTACAGCGTTAAACTTGAAAGCCATCTGTCCAGGACGGAGTGCAAATTTGACCATGGCCATTCTGTTGTATTGGGTGTGGTAGAGCACTGCCTGGAATGCTAATGTGGCTTTAAGAAGTGTAGCATTCTTCAATATAGCGGAAAATTAATCAAAGAAAGAAATAATAGAACTATTAAAGCGTTCTCATCCCTGCTGTGTGTTAAATGTTTTCATTTTAAAGAAAAGATGTGAAAATAAACTGTTGTAATGTCTTAAGTTTAATACTGGGTTATTGTTTTAATGATATGGTATTTTGTCATGTTACAGGCTGAAATACCACTTGATACATTAACAGACAAAGGTAAGAAGTGTGGTTTATCTTTCAATGATAATATTACTTGAAAAATATCAGTTATATGAGAAATGAGTCCATTGTCTGTGTAGTCCCCATGGGAACAAGTTTAATACAATTTTGCGATTTTTGGCAAAGAAACTACAACCCTCTAAAGATGGGACAAACACAAACTGTACACCTCTTTCGGATAAGCCATGTTTTAAACCTAAAATTAGATGTATGATTTGTTAACCAATAAGAATACAAAACTCTTGACAGTCCTTGTACATCGCAGATTTGGTTGTGGGCAATGGTTGCACAGAGGAGTATGTAAATCTTCTGTGTTATATGAATATGGAAATATATGAAAGGCTGTAGAATATTACCTCCAAACACAGAAAAGTTCAAGGTTCAAGTAGATGGCTTTCGGTTGAAAATGGTGTTGATCAAATATTTGCATTCATACTTTGTTGAGTATACTGGTACTCATTTACAAATTGAACAGTTCATGAATATGATCAAGAGAGTTTTTAAATGTTCTGATCTTTACAGAGTTTTTTGGGTTAAATGTGGTTGAGATTGTTAATATATTTGAGTTATATATTGTTTGACCACTTCAGCTGCAGCTTAAAGTGAAGAGGTTTGTCATGTACTTGGTAAAGATTGATGAAGTACACAGGAAACTTAGATCCCCTAAACTCATAAACTTGACCGCCATTTTTTTGAAGCGAAAGTTCTTGAGTATGAGGTAGAGCGGTACATCAAGGGTCAATCCTGGGTCGAGTCACACAAAAGACTTTGAAAGAGGAAGTTGCAGCTTCCTCTCTTGGCGTCCTGTATGAAGGGGGATAGTGCAAGACTGGTTGACCCATATCAGTGTAATGGCTTAGGCGGTGCGGCTTACTTACCTTTGGTAAGGCGTCTCAGTGAAGCAGCACTAGATAAAAGAACATGGGAAATCTGTCCTGCAACAAGGAGGCACATTACATGCACTCTAAGGATTCCTTCATCGTCATATGACTGAAAAATTGTTAAGTATGACATTAAACCCCAAGCACTCACTCACTGTTGAGTATGACATTAAAAACCATTTAGATTCATGGTATGAATTGCTAGTTTTGTCTTGGTCTTTCAGATCTTCAGGGAAAGAAGTGTAAGCTAGAATGCTTAGCTTCCTACTCCCTGTTTGGGAATATCATGTCCATGCAGAGTGTGAAGCTGGCAGGTGCTCACAGAGATGCCTTACTGCTCAGCTTCATGGAGGCCAAGGTACAAGATATCATATGTGGTCTTATGTGTATCATCAAAAGTCCATTACCTACAAGTATGCAACTTCCTTATAGCTAGTTTCCATGGCACTTACTTCGACTTCTACGCTTTTCTTCAATCTCTAACACATTTATGTGTAACGCATCTGCGCAGCCAAATATTTTTTCTCTCTGTTGAACATCAAACATTTGAGAAATGGCTGATGCATGGTGAGAAAAAATGTTCCAAACACTGTTGTGTTAAAAAATTATGTTAACGGAGAGTTATGTAAACGGACAACAGTGTCTTTGATAGTTATGGTTTTAGAGTTAGCTAGGAAATATAAAAATAGTCACTGGGTTTTTAATTGCATAGCAAGAATGATTAGAAAAATCATAGTTCTTGTAGGAGCGGTTTACATTAGATTTCCCATGACTCACAATTTCAACCCAAGAGGTTGGCATACTTCTTTAGTAGGTGGCTTGAGCTTCTACAGATGATGTAACATGTGTACAATGCCGTAGAGACTAGCTGTAAGGGAGTTGCATATTTCTAGTGGATGGACTTCTGGTATCACTGTTGTTGTCTTCGGGGTGAAAAGAATAGGAAACGTATAGCCAGTAGTCAGGGTTGTTGTGAAAAATGACTACAAACCTGGGGCCGTTTTCATAACATTTTGTTCTGGGCGTACCAAGCCCCTATCACAAAAAATAGGGTCACCCTGATCAGTCGGATGGGAATTCTCTTTATTGTGGCTGATCAAAAAGGTAGGATTTTAGAAAAATTAACATTGTAAGAGAAATAAAAAAAAGTCTATTAAATCCGAATTAAACCTTTTCAGGTGGACCCATTTTTGGAGGGTCGGTCAGATTACGCCCAATATATTTAATGATAGCCTAGTAGAGCTCTCCCAAATGGCGTCAGTAAACAGAATACACCCTCATTTATATTTAGCCGTAATGGTGTTCTCCACAGGGCTATAGCCCTGTATTAAATGTTGTGATAACATTATTGGTGATGCTGTAATGTTCATGACACTTTACAACTCACAGGGATATTGTATACAAACTTAAATTTAAGAGGTTTTTGAAATATTAATTGAGTTTTGTTTACCTGGTTTTAAGTATGCTTCTTTTTGTTCTGATATTGAATTCTCATGTAAAAACCCTCGTTCCTGGTGAGAAAATATTCTTGTCATGGTCGTGACGGTATGGCTGAAACGCTACCACACTAATGTGGCATTAATCCCAAATTAATTATTTATTCTCCAGTAACATTGTAGCTCTCTTAGATTGAGAGGTTGCAATGCCTCAAAATGATTTAAGGACTTGATTGTTGTTATCGTTAGTATGTTTCATTAATATTTCTGGCTAATTAGTACACCCTTTGAGTTAAAGACCTACTCCTTTAGAAATACAGGTATTTGTATCCACTGCTTTAGAAATACAAGTACTTGTATCCATAGCTTTAGAAATACGGGTACTTGTATATCCACTGCTTTAGAAATACAGATACTCATATCCATAGCTTTAGAAATACGGGTACTTGTATCCACTGCTTTAGAAATACAAGTACTTGTATCCACTGGATTAGAAATACAGGTACTTGTATCCACTACTTTGGACATACAAGTACTTGTATCCATAGCTTTAGAAATACGGGTACTTGTATCCACTGCTTTGGAAATACAAGTACTTGTATCCATAGCTTTAGAAATACGGGTACTTGTATCCACTGGATTAGAAATACAGGTACTTGTATCCACTGGATTAGAAATTCAGGTACTTGTATCCACTGCTTTAGAAATACAAGTACTTGTATCCACTGGATTAGAAATACAGGTACTTGTATCCACTGCTTTGGAAATACAAGTACTTGTATCCACTGCTTTAGAAATACGGGTACTTGTATCCACTGCTTTGGAAATACGGGTACTTGTATCCACTGCTTTAGAAATACAAGTACTTGTATCCATAGCTTTAGAAATACAAGTACTTGTATATCCACTGCTTTAGAAATATGGTTACTTGTATCCACTGCTTTAGAAATACAAGTACTTGTATCCACTGGATTAGAAATACAAGATATTGTATCCACTGCTTTAGAAATACGAGTACTTGTATCCACTGCTTTAGAAATACAAGTACTTGTATCCATAGCTTTAGAAATACAAGTACTTGTATCCACTGCTTTAGAAATACGAGTACTTGTATCCACTGCTTTGGAAATACAAGTACTTGTATCCATAGCTTTAGAAATACAGGTACTTGTATCCACTGCATTAGAAATACGGGCACTTGTATCCACTGCTTTAGAAATACAAGTACTTGTATCCACTGGATTAGAAATACAGGTACTTGTATCCACTGCTTTGGAAATACAAGTACTTGTATCCATAGCTTTAGAAATACGAGTACTTGTATCCACTGCTTTGGAAATACGGGTACTTGTATCCACTGCTTTAGAAATACAAGTACTTGTATATCCACTGCTTTAGAAATACAGGTACTTGTATCTACTGCTTTAGAAATACAAGTACTTGTATATCCACTGCATTAGAAATATGGGTACTTGTATCCATAGCTTTAGAAATACGGGTACTTGTATCCACTGCTTTAAAAATACAAGTACTTGTATATCCACTGCTTTGGAAATACGGGTACTTGTATCCATTGCTTTAGAAATACCAGTACTGATACATGCAGGTCTGTATCACTATGCCACAACATGCATGTCCAAATTTGATAGCAAAAATGTTGGTCCTACTGGCCAAATTTTCACATCTCTTCCTGACCAGATGGTTAGATAGGCCGAATTGAACGGCCTCTGCATACTACATTGTTAACCTACTCATTGTAATGAGGAAATTTTATTTTCATACACAGTTGAACTGAACTTGGCTACATTTAGAGCCATTTTAGCTTAGAGAATGTTTGGACTCCCAGACTAGTCAAGCTGTATTAAAACCATCATGTGAATTAAACAAAAATATGATTGTTTGCCAATAAAAAGTTAAATTGTCGTACAAATTTCTTTCATCCACAGGCTATAAAGCTCTCTTAAAGTAGCATTTTGAGTTTTAATGTATTAAAATTTCTTTATATGTCTGTTCACAATATGAAGTTCGGTCTCAGAATCTTCTGTTCATTTCTAGATATGGCCCCAGTGTTACTTCTTTGATGACTTTGTGTATCTGTTTTATCCATGTCTTTAATTTGTTTGTGTGTGTTGTCTACAGCTAGCCCTTGTGGAATATGACCCGGGCACTCATGATCTGAAGACGTCATCTCTCCATTATTTCGAGGACAGTGAACTCAAGGTTTGCAATTATTAACTGGTATAAGAAATATCTCTAATATATTTATAATGTATTATAATGATTTATTTATTATATTTGCTCCTAAAAATATCCTTTTTAGGCCAGGTCTTAGGAGGAGAACAGTATTATTAAGGCTGGACAACTTTTTTTGGCCATTCATGCACCACATGTACTTGACGTGTATTACATTATCGTAAATATCTGCCACACTGACAATACTCCGTGCACCAACCATGTCACTAAACCCTGTCCCCAGGAGGGTAAGCTTGACTGTCAGGACCTGCCGCTGATCCGCGTGGACCCAGATGGACGCTGTGCCGCTATGCTGATATACGGTCACAAGCTGGTGGTGTTACCCTTTAGGCGGGAGGTCAGCACAGATGATACAGATACAGTCATGGGATCCAGGTATGATCGGGCAACCATAAGATTCAGTCATTCTTCTCAGAATTTCCCTTGAAAGATTTAAAAATGCATTGATTTAGGTCTGAATACTTTTTTTTTTTAATTTTGATTCTTGAGTAGAATTTTAGACACATATACTAATGCCTTTCAAAATTATTCAGTATCTTTGTTTTTTTTTTGGGGGGGGGGGGGTGTCTGAGTGCCCATATGCAGCCACTTTTTAGCAACTGCACTTGAAAAAAGTTTACTTCTTCTGCCATGTTTGAAATCAGTGGACCCCCAAATATTTTTCTGATTAGATCTCTGGAATGGTAATTTGAGTATGTGTAATGTTATAAAATGCTAACTCAATAGGTCATGGACACTGCACATCAAAACAGTGTTGCAAGCTTTCAGATGTTTATATGGGGGTCATCTCTGAGACCGTGAGCTGTGATACCTAGGAATCCGACTCTCATCGGTTTAGATGTGGTCATATGTTAGGGTACTCTGGTGTGCAAGAGGCAGTGGTTGTGGCCATTGTCGTGTATAAAGGGAAGTACTATATTTCACCTTAGAGCAGGTGTTCTGGAACATGTGACACATTTTGCTTGATTCTGATTGATGGATCCATCTTAAAGAGGATTTATTTGAAGTTTGATTAATTTCTTATCAGAAAAACTCAAGTGTAGGCATCAAAAGTATCATTTTGAGCCCTGTATGTGCTCCTGAAAGTGCCTTTTTACATACCAAACTGTAGCAGAAATAAATGTTTTGAATACGATGTGATACATAATAAATAAATTATGCAAATACAAACCTCTGTCAGTTTAGGTGGGATGGTTTACATTGACTATCATTTTTAGTAAGAGCCATGTTTTTTGCACCCTCTGTTTCAGCAAACTTTTAAACAACTTTTCATCATGTTATTTTGAAAACAAATGACTAGATTAAAATATTTTTTTTTCTTTTTTGCAATTCAGCAAATCTCCAATTATGTCGTCCTACATCATAGACCTGAAGAGGCTGGACGAGAAGATCACAAATGTACTGGACGTTCAGTTTCTACACGGTTACTTTGAACCCACGCTCTTCATCTTGTATGAACCTCTTAAGACATGGTCTGGGTAAGGACACGCCCACAGATTTACACTGTTGGTAGAAACACTACCTAGCTACACCCATGCAATAATTAAAGCTCGGTCGCGATTTCTGGTGATAGTGATCATTTTCCTCTGAGTTAAGTTGAATGCCTTACGCTAATTTTGTCCTATAATTACTTGTACCGGTAATTGAGAAATATTCTTGTTCAATAAGACAAGACTATCTCATAATCTATCCAGTGGGATCTAGAATGATAAAAGTTGGACTTTCAGCTCAGCACAAAGTGCTTGTCAGTGACAGGCTTTAGGCTCTACCCAGTCCTTGAAGTTCAGGGGAATTCCATTATAAAGACACATCGACAGTCGGCTGTGAATGATGTAAACAAATGTAAAGCAAATTCTGACTTCGTTACATATTAAAAGCGAGATTTCTAAACCTCGACAACATATGGTTGAAAAAGACCAGTCGAACAGATCCAAATAAACCTTTCAAAACAACTGTGGGAAAATAATATTTTTCCCAAATTGTCTGACTACCTCGCTTTAACTTAATGGGTGTGTCCTCGGACCTTTATTGTGGCACTACTTTTGACACAAGACTGAGTACAATGACATGATAGACTAAAGGGAGATAATCTTCTGCTCATGTGTCAGTTCGAAAAAATAAAAGAAGTAAAGAACTACAAAGCTCCAAGCTTGATCTCTCACATGTCGGAGAGCTTCCTGTAAACTAAAAGTTGTTCAAATAGAAGATTGTAAGACTTGTTTACAGAAAATATTGTAAATGCCTTTAAATTCGCGTGGTACTAACACTCACGGATTTCGCGGCAAACACAATTCTGTGAAAATAAGTGCCATCAAATATAAAACCCATGTAAGTAATTTATTAACGTAGCATGCGTTACACTTTTGTTAAAAAGCACTACAGTTCTAATACGTTTTCAAACACGTTAATTAAAAATACCTAACTAGAATGTATTCCTGCTTTCACGAATCCAGCTTAACTGATCGTCAGTTAATCTTGCTTTCTTTTAAGGAGGCTTAGCTCGGTATAAGTATCGCCACAATGCGACGTTGTTGTTGTTGATTTATTGCCGTGGTTAGAAACATACCAGTTGATAATCTGTACTGGGCGTGTGTATGTGATAAGATATACATACAATGAGAGAGGCTGTTTTTTTTATTGACTGTACTTGCCTTCCAGTTAGATCACCTTTCCAACGCACCCAATACATTGCTCAGGGGTTTCTGCACTTTAAACTTCCTTTTCATAATGATGATTTCTGAGAAATTTGCTCAAATCTGTCACAGTTCACTTAAAGTTTTACTCACACTGCTGATGCATGAGAATTAAACAGTGGGATTTATTTATATCACATTTAATCCTTCGTCATCTCCCAGAGTGAGTGACACAAATATTTGCTCACTCAGCAGGTAAGGGTTTCGTTTTATAAAGATTAACATTCTTCAAAAGATTAAAAGCTTAGGAGGATTAACTTCCTTTGTCTGATCAAGGTACTGTGTTGTATAAAATTTTTGTCACATCCTACAGGTACAGACAAGTTTAAATGATCACATTGTTACTTGAATGCTTGAGTTGTTTTATAACTTGCTTTTTCTGTATTGAAGTTTGATTTTCGTTTATCAGTTGTCCAATAATTCTGTTAAGATCCGCGAAAGTTGATTCCCACGAATGTGTCTTATTACCAAATCCGGGAAAATTTATACCCGCAAATAAAAAGCCATTTACAGTAGTACGTTTAACACTGATGTTGCGGTGATAATGTATCACCTTCAACAGAGTAAAGGTCACACCCAGGAACAAGCTATAAATACACCATGACCTACTTAACTGGTTCTGTTAAGTTTAACTTTCAGGAATCACCTGACAGTTTTGAAGTTAGTTGATAGGTTTTATTAACTGTGTGTTTTTTGTGTGTTACAGCCGTACGGCCGTCAGGACAGATACCTGCTGCATTGTTGCCATTTCCCTGAACATCCTGGAGAAGGTTCACCCGATCATCTGGTCACTCAGTAATCTCCCTTTTGACTGCTTCATGTCACTGGCTGTCCCAAAACCTGTGGGTGAGTGTTGATACTGAGTAGTCTCCCCTTTGACTGCCTAATGTCACTGGCTGTGCCAAAACCTGCGTGTGAGTGTTGATACTGAGCAAGCCCCCTTTGACTGCCTAATGTCACTGGCTGTCCCAAAACCTGTGCCTGTGGGTGAGTGTTGATACTGAGTAGGCTTCCTTTGAATGGTTCGTAACTGAACTTGAGTGTGTTATTAATTTATTTATTTGATTGGTGTTTTATGCCATATTGAAGAAGATTTCATTTTCGAGACGAGCCTCGGAAAACTGACAGACCTTATATATAGCCTCTTTAACAACAATCAACAAATAGATATATCCAAATATATAATATAGCATGTTATTTTTCCTGTGTTGCAGGTGGTGTGTTGGTGTTTGCGGTGAACTCACTGCTCTACCTCAATCAAAGCGTTCCTCCATACGGTGTTTCTGTCAACTCTATACCGGACTCCTGCTCACAATTTCCTCTCAGTAAGATTTACTTCAGACATACTTTTGATTGTCTGTAGCTTAGATGATAACTTTATACAGAGATTATTCTCTGACTGATATTAACTGGTAAAGAAAACCGCAAAGGAAACCAATGACACAAGGAAACTTATGGTACAAGGAGAACATAAAGGAAACCAATGACTTGAGGAAATCCTGAAGGATGCTGGTACGAAGAAACTTTGAAGGAAACAAATGACATGAAAATATATATATATATATATATATATATGTATATGTTATGTTTCTCTGGTATGTTTAAAAGATTGAAAAGATTTGAATCAAAATTTTATTTTTATCTGCATATGTTTTAGTATATCTACTCTTTTGATTTTCCATATACCTTTAATATCTATATTCTAGAACTAAGCATGTATGAGTTAAAGAGTGTCAAGATGTGTTTAACAGTATCCTTCTTCTTTCCCTTTCAGAGCCCCAGGAAGGAGTGCGCATGGCCTTGGACTGCGCCCAGGCTGCTCTCATATCCAATGACAAACTCGTCCTGTCTCTCAAAGGGGGAGAACTGTGAGTTTGCTGGTTTGTCAACATTGGATATCCGAGGATGTCTTACATGACATTTGCATTAATTACATTCTTGATTTCCGGTTAGCTACATGTATGTGACAGCAAAGTATACAAGGTCTGCACTACGGATTCAGTAATGTTAACAGGAACATACAGCCTGATCAAGTTCAACTTGGGATGAATCATTAGATTGCAGTAGAGAATTGCCTCGTATTTCACGGAATTCTGCACCCCCAACCACGTTGTTGTTGAAACTGTAATACAGCATGATGATTAGTTTGTGAAAAATAAGCCTTTGATTTATTTATTTATTTATTTGATTGGTGTTTTACGCCGTACTCAAGAATATTTCACTTATACCACGGCAGCCAGCATTATGGTGGGAGAAAACCGAGCAGAGTCTGGGGGAAACCTATGACCATCCGCAGGTTGCTGACAAACCCTCGCATTTACACCCGGAGAGGAAGCCAGCATGAGCTGGACTTGAGCTCACAGCCACCGCATTGGTGAGAGGCTCCTGGGGCATTATGCTGCGCTGGCGCGCTTACCAACTAAGCCACGGAGGCCCCCAATAAGCCTTTGAAGCTTACCATAAATCACATATTAAATGTCACATTATTTTTCACTAAGCCGCTCCAGCATTGTAAGTAATCCAGTGAAAACTATAGGTGATTTTATATGGTACTTGTGAATGTATTCTGTATACATGGTTTTGCAGAAAAAAAAATAGTCCCTATTTTAAACTCGTTGAATGTGTTTGTGTGTGCAGGTACGTCCTGACCCTGGTTGTAGATGGGATGAGAAGTGTTCGCAGTCTGCATTTTGACAAAGCTGCATCCAGTGTCCTCACAACATGTGTAAGTCAAACATCATCGTGTATATGTACTGGTTACCATGCTGTCAAAAACTACTCTTGGCTGACACCTTTCCATTCACACTACCTGTGGTACACATTAAACTGCAGAGGTTTACTGGGGCCAACATGGCCTAATGGTTAGCATGCTAGAGCAGAGCCATGACCCAGGAGCCTCTCGCCAATATGGTCACTGTGAGTTCAAGTCCAGCCCATGTTGGCTTCCTCTCCTGTCGTACATTGGAAGTTTGCTAGCACCCTGCAGACAGTCGTGAATTTCCCAGGGCTCTGGCGAGTTTCCTCTCACCTTTCTGCTGGCTACCATCGTATCAGTGAAATATTCTTGAGTGCTCCGTAAAACACCAGTAAAGTAAATAAAATAAAACAGAGGTCTACCCTGGACGCTCTGTTGTCATCTATCCATAAATGTCGTCATATAAGTGAACAATTCTTGAGCATGACGTTTACTGTCCCTAACTCAAGCAAACTGGTGTGGCAGAATTGAGAAAGTATAAGGCCACCCATGAAAAATTCTTCGTTGGAGGTAACCTGTCACAAAGAATAGGGTCTGTCAGTGGGAAAGTTTTGTTTTCATTCTGGCAAATGAAAAAAATCGAGATTTTAAAGACTACACTTAATTAATAGTGAGAGTAAAATTTAGAGAATGTATATATGAGAAAGAAATCTTCTATCAAAACCGCAACAAACACAATAGGGTATGGCCCGTTTTTGAGAGAGTGAGTTGGGTTACCCCACACAAAAATACTTTTAACAATGGCCTAATCTTGTCTTATTGACTGATGTAGAATTTAATTGGAAACGGTTATATTGAGATTGTTATCAGATTGTTTTCCACTCCATAATGCAGAATACTATGAGATTTCTTGAAGGCATGCAAGACAAAGATGTGAAATCAACAGTGAGAGTTGAAGCCCTGGTCAATACTATAACAGATTTCATAACTACCATTTGTCTGTTCCATAATAGCAATTTGTACCCCAATCCTTTCAGCTAGAGACAACCTGCGAATGGCCATGGGTTTCCCCTGGGGCTTTGCCCCGTTTCGTCATACCTTAAAGCTAACCGCCATTGTATAAGTGAAATATTCTTGAGTATGGCGTGTAACATCAATCAACTAAATAAATAAATTTCTGCAGGAGGCCAGATAGTTAATCCTTCATATATGGCAGCATTCCATGGAAGAAACGGAGTTACATTTTTAATAGGTTGTGTGTGTCTGTTTTCAGATGTGTGTCTGTGAGGAGGGTTATTTGTTCCTGGGATCCAGGCTTGGGAACTCCCTCTTACTGAAATACACAGAGAAAGCTCAGGAGGGCTCAGAACCTAAGGTGGACCCTGCCCCTAAACGACAGGTGAGAAGGACGAAATACCCATGGAAATCTAATTGTTGTTTGTGTAGAGGTTATAGTATAGCCATTTCACACTAATGCAATCGTAAACAAATGGTATTTTCTAAAAATGATTGTGTCCTGCTATGAGGAGTATGGAAATGTATCTCAGAATTGTTGACAGCTGAGCAGTTGTTAAAATGTGCACTAAGAGGAGTGTGGAATTGTGGTAATAATCAAAGAACTGTTGTTTCAGCTCGGTTACTTGATGTCTGATTATCGTAAAAATCTGAACTTTTATAGGAACCTCCAGCCAAGAAAAAGAAGCTGGATACAGGAGAAGTTATGGGTAAATATTTGTGCATATATTTAGTTTGCTTTATTTTTGTTAAGATAAATTGTATTCTCTACAACAATTAAGTTACCTAAATAATCATGCGGACATTACTCGTGTAAAGTGTCTGAAAGATGCGCCCAGTTACATTGCACATAAGCGGGCCGACGGATATTAAAATTCTGCGCACAGTCTTGATATGTCTTGAGAATCAGCTCTGCCACAACTGTATGGACGTGTATATGAACTGAGAGACCGTTTACGACTGAAAACAATCACACACTCACTCCCTTTTTGATAGATTCCCAAGACTTGCTTGGTAAATACAGGTAATTTAACCAGTAAAAATCCATGCGTTTGTTACTTATGATAGCTGTGCTGTTTTTCATTGTGAATGGAAAATAGAGCTGTGTACACAGTAAATGATTTATCTGAAGTTTGTGTTGTCACAGAAATTCAATAATTCCTTGAATTTCTCTCATATTTACCCTCTCACCATTTCCACCCTTACATTGATAATAAGTCAGTTTAGCATTGCTTTAGGTTAGGTTATTTTAAGTTACTTTATTGTTGTAGTCTATGTTGATTTGTCGCATTGGCTTCATAAGTACTATTGTAATCATTTGCATATACAGGTCTGTTTAATAGTTTGTTATTGCAATTTACTCCTGAGCAAGTTATAATTTATAGAGTTAACATCGTGATCACTTTACATTTAAATGTATCTACATTGAAACGTTGTGTTAATAAAGTTAGAAGTTGTATATTCATAAGGAATGTCGTGTTAGGGTACTTTCTCACCAAATTCGAATTCCACTGAAAGCTAGTAATATTTACTTGTACACATGTAAGTATGAAAACATGTTGAATGTAGCTAGATTTGGCTGCGAGATACTTATTTGTGGTGTAGTCCAAGCACTCCAGTTTCCTCCCTGACCTGACTGTCATCGTGCAGGTGAGAAATCATTGAGTATTGTGCTAAAATATTCGTCAATCAATTTACAGTAACATTTGTATCACACAACCCTTAGTGCCTGCACAATGGGGAACACGTACGACTCCTTCCCATCTGTATCAGGATGGTTCAAAGCTGTGAACTCATTTGTTCTTTCCTGTATTATGTCACAATTATCGTTGTACATGTGTTCATGGAACACATTTAAAGTACACACACACTACAACATAACAGAAGAATATGATATGTTCTACAGTCATTTGGACCATGGGTGTAGCTCGTCCTCGAGTCTCCCATTTATGAACCTTTATATCTGCCCCCCAGCCTCTGACATCTCGCAACTTGATGACCTGGATGAACTGGAGGTGTATGGCACTACAGAGTCCCAAGCCGGTACCACCATCCTCTCTTTTGTCTTTGAGGTGAGTATAGACCCTTAACAATCATCATTATCAGACTTTAAAGGATAAGACAGTGTCTTGTTAATGTTTCTTTCTAATAAAAGACTATTTTTCAAAGTATCTTAAATCTTTATAAGCTCTTTCTCTTGGCCCTTCTGAAGGATTTTGTATTGACTGGGGCATTTGCTGTGAACACACTGCTCACTATGCACTGAAATGAACAACAACAACATGAGTAAGTATTTGTGAGATGAATGTAGTTTGGGCTAAGACCATTGAATGTTATACGTGTACGGGATGTAAATCAACTGGTTTTAATCACACCAGCGGTAGTGAGTCATCACAAAGATAATTGTTCGACTTCACTTAACTACTTGCAAATTGTTGTAAACAATCTCGAAAAAATTACATTTTTTGTACTAATTCATTGTTGTCAGCTGTATCTTTATGCATTCAATAGGTTAAGTAATAACCTAGGTTACACAATCCGTTAGCAAAGCGTTTGATTTAATAACATTTTCAAAATGGCTTCCTCACTTTATACTAGCCGTCTGCTCAGTATTGGCATCCTCTTTTACAGCTATTTCAGTTGAAATTACATATCGTATAAATAAATGATGGTTCTCTTTTTAAAAGTTTAAATATCCCACGTATGGTTTAATCAGATGCTGTTTCACCCTTTAGAACAGTTGTAATCCTCTTAACAGCTTGATACAACGACAACCTTCTTCATATAACAATGGGAAAATCTGTATTGTCTCTAGGTATGTGACAGCATTCTGAACATTGGCCCCTGCGGACAGATCACCATGGGAGAGCCTGCGTTCCTGTCAGAGGAGTTTAGCCACAGTATTGACCCGGACCTGGAGTTGGTGACAACATCAGGGTATGGAAAAAACGGTGCTCTTTCAGTGCTGCAGGTGAGCTTGACATATCACCATTCAGTTAATAGATTTAAGTTTTTTACAACGACTTTTACTGCTTTGCTTGCAAATTTACATGTATATGTCAGGATGTTTGTGTAATAGTTGTATAATGTGGTAAAAGGCAGTGGTTTGCGCAGACCTATTCCTTTCTTAATTAATTCAGGTTGTCTTGAATGGATTTAAATGAGTAAATAAAGTACAAAGTTTTGAGAGCGCAAATCTCTGCCATAACCAGATATACAAATTTCAGCACAACAAACTAAGGAACAATACTCTGAACATTTCTGGGGCCTCTGTGGCTCAGTGCGCGCTAGCGCAGCGTAATGACCCAGAAGCCTCTCACCAATGCGGTCGCTGTGAGTTCAAGTCAAGCGCATGCTGGCTTCCTCTCCAGCCGTAAGTGGGAAGGTCTGCCAGCAACCTGTAGATGGTCGTGGGTTTCCCCAGGGCCCTGACCGGTTTTCTCCCACCATAATGCTGGCCACTGTCGTATAAGTGAAATATTCTTGAGTACGGCGTAAAACACCAATCAAATAAATGAATAAATCTGAATATTTCTTACATTTACAAAATGTGTGTCTCCAGTAGTAAAGAATTGTTGAAATGTTCCTAGATGCACATCTAGATAGAAATTTATTTCATTAATGCTCAGCTCAAGGCATAGATGTGCAGAAAATTTCATCCAGCAAATCGGTGGATAACTACCATAAAGTTGCATGTAGGCAGATAGATCCTAAATAGAAGTATTATTCTGAATTTAACCAGTTTGATGTGGATGTATATGTTATGATGGGCAAAGATAAGACCGCTGCATTTGACATCAACCCACTCCTGATTTCCCATAATGCCCCTTAATGTTGTAGAGAACAATCCGTCCCCAGGTGGTGACAACCTTTGAACTTCCAGGCTGCGTGGATATGTGGACAGTGTTTGGCCCCAAAACAGAGGTCACTGCTGAAGAGAAGAAAGACAACAGTCTGACAGAGGTAATAACTCAGGAAAAAGACACCTCTCTGATTGGTGGGGGCCTCCCTGGCTTATTTGGTTAGCCAGAAGCCTCTCACCAAGGCAGTCGCTGTGAGTTTAAGTCCAGCTCATAATGGCTTCCTCTCCAGCTGTACGTGGGAAGGTCTGCCAGCAGCCTGCGGATGGTCATGGGTTTCCCCCAGGCTCTGTCCGTTTTCCACCCACCATAATACTGGCCGCTGTCGTATAAGTGAAATATTCTTGAGTACAGTGTAAAACACCAATCCAGAAAAAAAAAAAATAAATAAAAATCTCTGAGTGGTAGCACTCCACCTGTAGTACCCAAACTGACCTAATTTTGTCCATGACTAAGCTGTTCATGTTTACAGACTCAGCTGTATTGATTTTAGGACAGTGTTCTTAGGTTTGTTTGGAAGGTAGGGTGATATTCTACTACTCTAAAAGTAATATCTGATGACATTTATTTGCCTCCAAAGATGCATTTTGTTGGTCAAAATTTTACATCATTTAGAGTATATATATATGTGTGTGTGTGTGTGGGATTTTACATTACACTTTGTTTTTTTCAGTCATGTGACAACAGGAGTTCCTGTAGCTTAAGTGAAATACACTTGAGGATGGTGTTAAATCTCAAGCTAATAAATAAAGAAAAATATACTGTTGAAAACAAACAAGATACTGTAATTCTTCTAATTTTTAGGATAGATATTAGTAGTGCTGAAAGTAACAAAAGTGACATTTCTCTTTCGTTTTTTTACGGAGAAGTGAAGATATGTATACGTTATTCATTAGATGGACTAACCATGTGAAAATTGATATGTTCCAGTAATTAGAAGAATCATACAATAAGTAAATTGTTAAATACGATGTTAAACCCCAAGAAGACACTCACTCACACAATAAGTAAATGTAGGCTCCAGTTTCCCGTATATGTACATGAAGGCCTTGTGTGATCTGTTGTGTTTCAGAGGGATAAGCAAGGGGAGGATAAAGCAGGGCAGGAGGAGCAAGAGGGTGAGGAGACGCCCAAAGACATGGAGGGGGGACATGCCTTCCTCATCATGAGTAGAGGCGAGTCCACAATGGTAAGCACCACATTGAACGTAAAATTTTGACCAGGACTAAACTTGCTCATTTTGTCTGATTCTGATAGTTCTGTTCATCTTGGAAAGCTGTCGTAAGTTCTATTCATCTTAGAAAGCTGTCGTAGGTTCTGTTCATCTTAGAAAGCTGTCGTAGGCTCTGTTCATCTTAAAAAGCTGTCGTAGGCTCTATTCATCTTAGAAAGCTCTCGTAGGCTCTGTGCATCTTAAAAAGCTGTCATAGGCTCTACTCGTCTTAGAAAGCTGTCGTAGGCTCTATTCATCTTAGAAAGCTGTCATAGGCTCTATTCATCTTAGAAAGCTGTTGTAGGCTCTATTCTTAGAAAGCTGTCGTAGGCTCTATCCATCTTAGAAAGCTGTCGTAGGCTCTATCCATCTTAGAAAGCTGTCGTAGGCTCTATTCATCTTATTCATAGGCTCTATTCATCTGAGAAAGCTGTCAAGTTCTGTTCATCTTAGAAAGCTGTCGTAAGTTCTGTTCATCTTAGAAAGCTGTCATAAGCTGTCGTAAGTTCTATTCATCTTAGAAAGCTGTCGTAAGTTCTGTTCATCTTAGAAAGCTGTCGCAAGTTCTATTCATCTTAGAAAGCTGTCGCAAGTTCTGTTCATCTTGGTAAGCTGTCGTAAGTTCTATTCATCTTAGAAAGCTGTCGTTAGCTCTATTTATCTTAGAAATCTGTCGTAAGGTTTGTTGGTTAGGTAAGGTGATATACTGCAGGAAAAATATGAGTTTCAACACCACAAGTAATACTTTGTGACTTTACCTGCCTCTAAAAGTGATCTTTTTTTTCAGGTGATTTTTTAGAGCAAATATGGTAGCTATTTGTTGAGATCTGGTATAAATCATATTGTGTTGAATAACAACAACAACGTAATGAAAAATGTGAAAAATGTTCTTGCTGTTGGGAATGGTGTACTTCTCATACAGTGAGGGTGTTTTTGATATCTTCCCCCAAAACAAACTAAAACATTTATGTTCTGCCCATATCGGCTCATTATTTTACATAGTGTTATAAATCATACACAGCTTGTCACTGGAAAATCAGCAAATTATAATCGAACTGGTGAGCATTCATGTGTTTTGTAAACACTTACCAACATTTAGCACCAGCTGATACCAACATTTAACACTAGCTGAATAGCTATATTGAAGTGATTCAAAAAGTTGTTAGGGGCCTCTGTGGCTCAGTTGGTTAGTGTGCTAGTGCAGCGTAATGACCCAGGAGCGTCTCACCAGTGCGGGCACTGTGAGGTCAAGTTAGCTCATGCTAGCTTCCTCTCCAGCCATATGCGGGAAGGTCTTTCAGCAACCTGCAGATGGTCGTGGGTTTGCCCCGGGCTCTGCCCAATTTCCACCCACCATAATGCTGTCATATAAGTGAAATATTCTTGAGTACAGTGTAAAACACCAATCAAATAAATAAATCAATCAATCAAAAAGTTGTTATTTGAAAGCTTGTCAGAGGCTCAAAGAAAGAGGAACAAAAAAAGAAGAAGTCAACACAGAATGGTTGACAATTGCCAACAATGCATAAACAAACCAAGCAGTAGATTTACACAGGTCTTCCTGTGTTCCTGGTGGATGGCTTCACATCTTTTCTTACATATGCATACAGATGACATGTAAACACTTCAGTTGGCTTGTGCTGTCATGTTTTGTTCTCTGGTTTGTGCAGATACTGCAGACTGGGCAGGAGATCATGGAATTAGACCACAGTGGGTTCAGTACCCAGGGCCCCACCGTCTACGCCAGTAACATCGGTGATGACAAGTATATCGTCCAGGTGTCGCCCATGGGGGTGCGACTGTTAGAGGGAGGTAAGAGAGTAATGCTGAACAACAGGGCTGCTGATGAAAATAATGTACTTGACCACAATTTTTGTCAACTAACTTACCCATTTGCTTGATTGTGAGAGTTCTACAGATCTTAGGAAGGTGTGTGGAGAGTAGGCCATGAGCTGTTGGTAAGAGGTGTTTGCCATTCAGTGGGCTAGAACACATGAGATGCAGGTTTGTTTGATTTCTTGGCTCTCACTGTTTGTGGGGCCTTGGTGACAATAAGAGATGACGACAAGCTTCCCCTGCCCATTTTGAGCAGTTGTACAAGGGAAAAATTCTTGTGTATGGTGGTAAGCAAGAGTCAAAGGTATAATTATGAGTGAACAAATAAAGGCAGAGAAAGGTGTTTTGAGGATAGTTTGGAGGGTAGGGTGATACTTCTGAAGTAGCAGCTCTGAAAGCGATGGTTTATGACCTCTAAATACGTACTGTTTTCGACAAATTTTTACATTAATGCATTCTATATATTTTGTATTTTGTCAACATGTGACATGGGATTAGTCCATTTTAACAACTTCAATGGCAGCCATGAATTGTGTTACCTGACCAGTTGTAGTTGTAAGACATGTATTCCAGTCTTGTGGTTATTGTTTACCACAAAAGTGCTTTTTCTGATGAAGTAATATAATGGATTCTCCCCGAAACCTTATGTGAGGAAATGTTAGCTAATTGGTGAGATGAGGTGTGAGGTGTTAAGAGTGACCAATCCAGCTGTTTTGCGTGTGGTTAACTTTCTCATCCTTTCTCTGATTGGTTACCCATGTTATTATCCCCCTGATTGGTTACAGTGACATGGATGTTTTGTCTGGCTTTTTCATCCCTCTACTGATTGGTTAAAACTGTTAGCCTCCTCCTGATTGGTTACAGTGAATCAGCTGCAGCACATCCCTATAGACGTGGGATCTCCCATCATTCACTGCTCTGTAGCTGACCCGTACGTGATTATCCGCAGTGAAGAGGGCCAGATGATGTTATTGACACTGCGTGAAGACATATTTGGCACAGGTGTGCGCCTTTCCATCATCAAGCCTCAGCTCCCTCAGGTTTGTATAGCAGTATGCATGGAAAAATGTCTGAACATAGGTGATATTATGAGGTCTGTTGATTGTCATGGACCAATTAAGATGAAACCAATGAAAATACTATACACCGTGAATAGCTGAAGAAAGTATTCAGTGAAAAAGTTAGTGAGAAACCTTTCCCAAATAAAGTAATTTGGGCCTAAGCTATGTTGTCTGTCATTCATTCCGGCCTTTAATTGCTTTGATGTTATTACAGCCAATCTGGAGTTATGGAGAACAAAGTTGAATGCAATTTTCACCCAAGTCTCCATCACTCAGGAAAAGACGCCCCATTGGTTTAGTGTTTTATCGCAGCAGTATTCTATTCAAACTAATTCATGAGCATTCTGTAATTATCGTGTGTATCGTTAATTCAGTCGTTATGTGCTACTTTCCAAGTGACTTTCAGTTGTGTTTTCTAAGCCTAGTCATATGTGACTTACATTGTAACATGTAACTACTTTCTTATGTCAGTAATAACTATCCAAAAGTGAAAAATACCCACTGTATAACCAGAGTGGTATATAACTCACAAGTTATTGAACTCTACAGGTCTAATTTTATGTGCAGAGTGAAATTATTTCTACTACAGAAATCGCCTCTGCTTCTCTTCGTTGTTGGTATATTTGATTAGTTTTAACAGTGGCTTTCATTGGGAAATTAAGCTAAGTTGTACCTGATAGTGTAATGTCTTTATTCCTTAGAAATCCAAAGTGATAGCGATGTGTGCGTATAAGGATGTGAGTGGGATGTTCACCACCACCATGGCAGACCCTAACCCCAGACCTGCCCCAGAGGTGAAGACCACTAAGCCCTCATTTGAGCACTCCTTCAGCCTGGACAGAAGGTAAGTTTGTAGGAAGGTGTTGGGGGCAGCAAAAGATTTGTCATTTGAGCACTCCTTCAGCCTGGACAGGAGGTAAGTTTGTAGGAAGGTGTTGGGGGCAACAAAAGATTTGTCATTTGAGCACTCCTTCAGCCTGGACAGGAGGTAAGTTTTTAAGTGGGGGGGGGGGGGGGGGGCAACAAAAGATTTTTCATTGGAGCACTCCTTCAGCTTGGACAGGAGGTAAGTTTGTAGGAAGGTGGTGGGGGGGGGGGGGCAACAAAAGATTTGTCATTTGAGCACTCCTTCAGCTTGGACAGGAGGTAAGTTTGTAGGGGGGACAACAAAAGATTTTTGAGCACTCTTGTGCTACATGCAAATCTGTGAACTAAAGAGAAGACCACAAGAAACAAATGATAAAGGTTAAAGGTGGTATCATCATAGGCTTCATGATGCTAAAGTGTCACTCTTAATGCAGCTTATCAACCCTTGATCATAAGGCCCTGTTATCAAATCCAACTCTTGCTGTTTCGGTTGTAGCTTTAAGTGAGGAGGTTTATCCCATACCTGATGAAGTGTGACTGTCACCCGGCAAGTGTAAAATGAATATGAACATAGTAATATAAAGAAAATATTCTTGCATGCCACTTTTAACCTCAGACTAGGCATGTGAATGATTGAAAATCGGCTAAACGGGTTTGATTTGAGGCTACGAAATTTTACTGTAGAGGAAAGACAGCATTAAGTTTAAATGTGGGCATCAAAATGGGTTACTTCCGATACTGTCATGACTATAGGTTGCTTCCTATACTGCCATGACTATGGGTTGCTTCCTATACTGCCATGACTATGGGTTACTGCCTATGTTGCTTCCTATACTGCAGTGACTATGGGTTGCTTCCTATACTGCCATGACAAGGTTGCTTCCTATACTGCCATGACTGTGGGTTACTTCTTATACTGCCATGACTATGGCTTGCTTCCTATACTGCCATGACAAGGTTGCTTCCTATACTGCCATGACTATGGGTTGCTTCCTATACTGCCATGACTGTGGGTTACTGCCTATACTGCCATGACTATGGGTTGCTTCCTATACTGCCATGACTGTGGGTTACTGCCTATACAGCCATGACTATGGGTTACTTCCTGTACTGCCATGGCTATGGGTTACTGCCTATACTGCCATGACTATGGGTTACTTCCTATACAGCCATAACTATGGATTGTTTCCTATACTGCAATGACTATGGGTTGTTTCCTATACTGCCATGACTATGGGTTACTTACCATACTGCCATGGCTATGGGTTACTTCCTATACAGCCATGACTATGTGTTGCTTCCTATACTGCCATGACAATGAGTTACCTTATGCAAGTTTGAGGGGACTGACTATAGGTTACCATACAAAAATTGCTTGGCTCTCAGCACTGAGAGGTTAGAGGAAGGAAACAGGACTGGTTGGTATGTTGTCAGTATAATGTGACTGGTTTGGGTGTCATGGATGGTGTCTTCATCATGATACTTAAATGGCGGCATCATTTCTGCAGCATGGACTCCCCCTGCAACAAGAAGACACAATATATGTAGACACACCTAATGACTCCTAGTTGTCATATGGCTGAAAAGTTGTATTCATTTATTTGTTTAGTATTTTATGCCGTACTCAAGAATATTTCACTTATACTACGGCAGCCAGTTGCTGGCAGACCTTCCCACTTACGGCCAGAGAGGAAGCAAGCATTAGCTGGACTTGAACTCACAGCGACCGCACTGAAAAATTGTAAAGCACGATGTTAATCTCCAAGCATACATACATACCATACAAAATGTTCAATACACCCCTGCAAGCAAAGAAATATGTAAATCAGTGGACTTCGTACTAAGGTTTGTGACCGTAGCATCCTCTATACCTCGTATTCAACATTTACTGCATTTTCGTGGTTAAAATGCTAGTGTTCATTTGGTGCAAGTGCCTTTGTACATGTATTATCTGTTTTCATTTGACAGCAACATTGACGATGAAGATGAGATGCTGTACGGGGACACTGATACATCGGCCTTTAACTCCACACTAAACGACAGTGTGAATGAACCCAAAAGGTACTTACACTTGTCTCATGTTGTACCGTACCTGTCATAGACTTCTGTTACTTGCTCTTGCTTGTCCAGTGGTGTAATTGTATTAGAACTTGCATATATCTTGAACTTTATTGCATATATCTAAGTGAAAAAAGTATCATGTTAACCCATCTGTAAACTATAAAGTTTTCTATAAGGCCTTCTGTTTTATCCACAACTGTTTATCACTCTTGGTATTAAAGTGTATTTCAGAGGATGCAATGAAGAGTTAAGTAATCAAGTTAAGTATGCATTTTAGGTAATTATGTGTGCATGTGAAATCTGTGTATGTGAAATCAGTGTGTGTGTGAAATCTGTGTGTATGTGAAATCAGTGTACATGTAATCAGTGTGTATGTGAAACCATTGTGTACGTGAAATCAGTGTGTACATGAAATCAGTGCGTACATGAAATCAGTGTGTTTGAGAAATCAGTGTGTATGTGAGATCAGTGTGTACATGAAATCAGTGCGTACATGAAATCAGTGTGTACAAGAAATCAACAGTATTTGATACCTGACTGTACATATAGGTGTCTTTTTTATATGTGTCTTTTGTTTAAGTTCAGGGGCCTCCATGGCTCAGTTGGTTAGCACACTAGCGCAGTGTAATAACCTGCCGTACGTGGGAATGTCTGGCAGCAACCTTCCCATGGTCGTGGGTTTCCCCCCACTATTATGCTGGCCGCCGTCATATAAGTTAAATATTACTTGTTGTTTAGCTCCAGCACTGTGACCTTCAGGAAATCTGTCAAGCCTACATTCTGGGTGGCCATTTGCAGGGAGAACGGATCTTTTGAGGTAAAAGACATGTACAGAACACTTTGACATCTAAAGTATAAACTTTTCTCATCGGACTCCATTGTGTCCAGACATTCATAGAAGTCTCTTTTCTGTTACCTTGTTTCTAAAAGAAAAGACAACAAATAACTTGACATATTTGGAAAGAGGGATGAAAATAGATGTGCTTGGGAACTCCATACATTGTGTATTAACTTCTAAAAAGGAATCCCTATGAGGCTGGGATGCCTCGTGTTCTACACGCACATACACTTACCTGTATGGGTAAAAGGTTCAAAATAGGGGTTCAGGTGATGTAAACAGACACAGACACATCTTCATGTTATAGAAATAACTCATGCTTGTTTAAAACCGAAAACATGTCGGCATTTTCAATTGGCTCAGTGTGCATGATTTTGCTTCGTTTGTCTTATCTTTTAAACATTTTTGCATGTTTAAGTACAATTTTTGAAGGCAATTTTACCACCTTAATCTTATGATTTTTTTCTGTTTTTTTGGGGGGTTTTTTTGGTTTTTTTTTTTTTTTCTTGCATCATTATTTCTGGTTCTGATGAGCTGCAGTATGAAATTATGTTCTGTTCTCTTATAGATTTGGAGTTTGCCTGACTTCAAGCTGTGTTACTATGTGAAGAGTTTCCCTATAGGAGCCAAAGTTTTAGTGGACAGTGGTCAGTTGACGTCCAAATCTAGTGAGCTGGGACACCTGGGATCAAAACCCAGGCTGGATCATACCAATGGTACTTGCTGTCTTGACACTCAATATTGAGTGGTTTTGAGCAACCAGGAGTGGTTGGCTCTGTGTCACTATAATGTGACTGGGTGGGGTGTTATATATCGTGTCTTCGGCATGATAGTTCGGTGGTAGCTGGCACTTAAGGGAATGGACTGTCTCTGTAAAACGCCAATCAAATAAATAAACATAAATAAATATATGTTAGCCAGTTAATTTGCAAAAGATTACTTTGGCCATGGGCTCTGGTTTCCTCCACTGATGAACATGGTGAAACCTGGTCACCATTGTACAGGTGAAACATTATGTTTTCACAGAGAAACTTTTGTAAAGCAGTAGAGAAATCTTCTGGCTTAAACAAGAAATTTTGTCTAAGGAAGACATTTTTCCCCACTGATTCCTTTGAATGTAATGTTATGAACATGTACCCATCGGATTTCTTTTGTATTTGCAAAAATATTATTTTCGGCTCGTGCAAAAGCTTTCCACCTTATTCATTTTTACATGTTCTACATATTCTTGTAAAGTCTAGTGAATTGATAGATTTGATTGTGAATCTCAGTATCCAGACACAGCTTCAGCTTTGACATGATTGTCATGAAAGAAGGCAACTTACATGATGATTATTGTTATGATGATAGCAATAACTTATGACTATAACTTCAACATTCGGATATCAGAAGGTCTCAGATTTCATTATCAAAATTGATCATTATCAACTTTATCTCGTATGTTTTTCTTTTCAGCACAAGTTTGACAGGTGATAAACCAGACAGGAATGTGCAGACAGAATTACCTGTAGTTAAAGAGCTCCTTCTGGTCGGATTGGGAAATAGGAACAGTCGGCCATATTTGTGGTAAGGTCCATAGTATTGTGTACGATTGTAGATTCCTACCAGTTTACAAAATGCATTCATTATAATTTAATTCAGGGGATTGTTTTAATGGCTAAGAATGTTCAGTTAATCAGAAAAAGATATAAAAAAAAAGAAATAATAATAAACTGTCATTAAAGCCACATGATATTTATAATGAAATCAGGACATAACAAGCCACCTGTTGCTTGCCACCTGCATCACAGGAAATCCAGTTAGCACAGGATTAAGACATTGCAATCTTTTTGAATCAGCAAAAACCCTGACAATAGATAAAGCCTGTTTTGTGTTGTCACCTGTGACTTTAAGGTCAGGAGGTTTTGTCTGATACCTGGCGAAAGTCTGAGCACTTTGATTTCCTCCTGCCGTAAAAAAGATTGCCATCGTACAATGAAAAATTTTTGATTGCAGCATTCAGATAAATAATTGTGAAAATGAACGAGAGATTACAGAACTGTACAGTCCAACTGAAAATCTTCCCTTGAAATTGATAAACAACATGTGCTTGTTGGACTAGAAGAAGTGTTGAAATTGACACACCTGAGGAAGTCACAAAAAGTTTAAACAGTACATGGGGAGTGTTATCTTTTGTTTTTTCATGTTTTAGGCTCGAGTCGAGGAGGAACTCTTTGTGTATGAAGCATTTCCTTTCCACCAGTCAAAATCTGACCTGAATCATTTGAAGATTCGCTTCAAGAAGTTTCAGCACAATTTGTTACTGCGAGAGAGAAAGCAGCAGCGCTACAAGAAGCGTGATCCTCTGGATCCAGATGAGGGGGCCTCCAAAGAAGGCTGCGTAGCATTACTGCGATACTTTAATGATGTTTCGGGCTACTCAGGAGTAAGGTTTTTCAGTTTAAATAACAAACTTGTTATATGTAAAAGGGAAAGTCAGCTCAAAAATTGACATAAACGTCACCAGATATGCCAGTGAAAATGTATCTCCAAATAGTTTCATTCAAGTTTTATAAATTTTTATACAAGTTTGATGTATTCAGCTGTTTAAACTCAGAAGTGGTATTTATGGACCAATCTGTTATAGTTTAGGAATTCTCCCTACACAAAGACGTTTTACCTGCTAAAATTCACATTCTCTCTGGAAGATATTATCCTACCTTCCAAACAGACTGGAAAACCTGTGCAACATAGTCATGGGCGGAATTTGAGGTCATTTACATATGCAAAGACAGAATGGGTTCGTTCCTAAAAACACATCAATAGTTTTCCGTTCATGTGCATTTTATGGTCATGTTATGTTACGTCTCCCTCAGGTGTTTGTGTGTGGGTCGTACCCCTACTGGCTCTTCATGACCCCCAGGGGAGCCCTTCGCACCCACTCCATGAACATTGACGGCCCCGTCTCTTGCTTCTCAACGTTCCACAACGTCAACTGTCCCAAGGGATTCCTCTACTTCAACAAACAGGTACCCTTACTCGGCAAATCAATGACAGTTTAGATGCAATTTATTTGATTGGTGTTAAGAGCTTAAAACACGACTCAGCTGATCATACAGAGTAGATCCTAGTCCTTGGGGGGGCCTCCGTGGCTCATTTGGTTAGCGCACTAGCGCAGCGTAATGACCCAGGAGCCTCTCACCAATGCGGTCGCTCTGAGTTCAAGTCTAGCTGATGCTGGCTTCCTCTTTTATTTATTTATTGATTGGTGTTTTACGCCGTACTCAAGAATATTTCACTTATGCGACGGCAGCCAGCATTATGGTGGGAGGAAACCGGGCAGAGCCTGGGGGAAACCACACGACCATCCACAGGTTGCTGCAAGACCTTCCCACGTACGGCTGGAGAGGGAAGCCAGCATGAGCTGGACTTGAACTCAGAGCAACCACATTGGTGTACAATTTATGTTGCTGTGGACATAAATTTACAGATTTCTTTCTGGCTGTGTTTGACAGGTATCTATTCTTGGTATGTCTAAGCAATAATTAAAGTCATTGTAAAGAGTTATTTCTTCTCTTGACTGGATTATGTGAAACCATTAAAAAAATCCATTACATATAAATCAGACCTTTAACATTCCATGTACCTGAATATCTCTCATATTCAATTCACAACGAGTTACTGATTTCTTTCCACGCATAGGGAGAGCTGCGCATATCTGTGTTACCCACTCACCTGACCTACGATTCCCCGTGGCCAATGAGAAAGATACCGCTAAGGTGCACACCTCACTTCATTGCTTATCATCAAGAGAGTAAGGTAAGCTGTACACCTCACTATGTATATCCATACATGTTTGAATGACAAAAAGAATTCAGAGCCTACTTCCACAAACTGTCACTTGTAAACCCCAGTCCTATTGTAAGAATAGGTTATTCTGGTTGCGTTACCGAATCGTAAGGTGATAGTAACTTTTAAACGAATAATAGTGTTTGAAGGTCAGATTTGACTCCATCATAAATGGATAAAGCTGGTCTGTATAAATGGTCAGTGTTCCAAATCACTAACTTTTTCTTACCTTTATTTTCAAGTTCTACATTCCAATAATTCAGCAGCTAAGAACAACTCCTTGTGACACGATTAAATTGTAATTACCAGTTGACCTAAGGCATGTATTTGTACTAAACGTGAAGTTGAGAGTGATTATTACTGGCAGTTCCTATGTGCAAGAGAGTGTCAGTTGTAACTTAGCGCTACGATCGTGATCTTAGTGATTTACAGTCAAGTGGCCACTGCTTGAGTGAGTGACTGAGTGAGTGAGTGCTTGGGGTTTAACGTTGTACTCAACAATTTCTCAGTCATATGACGACGAATGAATCCTTAGGGTGTATACAGTGTGCCTCCTTGTCAAAGGACGGATTTCCACCACTCTTTTATCTAGTGCTGCTTCACTGAGACGACTTACCAAAGGCAAGTAAGCCACCCAGCCTGAGCCATTATACTGATACCGGTCAACCAGTCGTTGCACTATCCCCTTCATGCTGACATCTTAGATGTAAATGTAGGCAATGTTTTATCCTTATTTGCATTGCTACTTTCTTTCGCTCGAGTTATTTGCATACGTTGAAGTAAAAAAAAAATTAAGTACATGTATGATCTGTTCACTCTGTTTCAGACCTACTCCGTTGTTACAAGCACGATGGAACATTGTAACAGAGTTGTTCGAGTATTAAATGATGAGAAAGATTTTGAAGTGGTTGAGAAAGGTGGGTGAAAGACTTCCAGATTTCATGTTTGTTCATTCTTGGTACAAACATTGAGTGTAAATTTTAATGGATTAGTTTTCACCTGGGAGTTCCTATTTTGACACCTGGTTTTGGATAATACATTGAAAATTTGGAAAAGCCTGGAAATTGAAAGTTACTTAATACCCATCCTGGAAGTTTAAAGCCTTTTTTTGTGACAAGTTCAGTAGCACTTTACAGAAAACGCTTGTAAAGTTATGCGCATGTAACTTCCATGATGACCAGTACTTCTGTATTACGTTGGCGTGGTAGTTACATGAACGTAACGCTACGTGCGATTTGTGAAATGGGCGACTCAGCCAGCATGATACACGCCTTGTCAACTGATCTACATATATGAACTGTATAGAAGTAACATTACACACACATGTATGTATACATGCACTGGATTTCTCTGTGACATTACACACACATGTATGTATACATGCACTGGATTTCGCTGTGACATCACACACACAAGTATGTTTACATGCACTGGATTTCTCTGTGACATTACACACACATGTATGTGTACATGCACTGGATTTCTCTGTGACATTACACACACAAGTATGTATACATGCACTGGATTTCGCTGTGACATCACACACACAAGTATGTTTACACGCACTGGATTTCTCTGTGACATCACACACACATGTATGTAAACATGCACTGGATTTCTCTGTGACATTACACACACAAATATGTATACATGCACTGGATTTCTCTGTGACATTACACACACACATGTATACATGCACTTGATTTCTCTGTGACATTACACACATGTATGTATACATGCACTGGATTTCTCTGTGACATTACACACACACATGTATACATGCACTTGATTTCTCTGTGACATTACACACATGTATGTATACATGCACTGGATTTCTCTGTGACATTACACACACATGTATACATGCACAGGATTTCACCGTGACATTACACACACAAGTATGTATACATGCACTGGATTTCTCTGTGATATTACACACACATGTATGTATACATGCACTGGATTTCTCTGTGACATTACACACACATGTATGTATACATGCAATGGATTTCTCTGTGACATTACACACACATGTATGTATACATTCACTGGATTTCGCTGTGACATCACACACACATGTATGTAAACATGCACTGGATTTCTCTGTGACATTACACACACATGTATGTAAACATGCACTGGATTTCTCTGTGATATTACACACACATGTATGTATACATTCACTGGATTTCGCTGTGACATCACACACACATGTATGTAAACATGCACTGGATTTCGCTGTGACATCACACACACATGTATGTAAACATGCACTGGATTTCTCTGTGACATCGCACACACATGTACGTAAACATGCACTGGATTTCTCTGTGACATTACACACACATGTATGTATACATGCACTGGATTTCTCTGTGATATTACACACACATGTATGTGTACATGCACTGGATTTCTCTGTGACATTACACACACATGTATGTATACATGCACTGGATTTCTCTGTGACATTACACACACATGTATGTAAACATGCACTGGATTTCTCTGTGACATTACACACACAAATATGTATACATGCACTGGATTTCTCTGTGACATTACACACACACATGTATACATGCACTTGATTTCTCTGTGACATTACACACATGTATGTATACATGCACTGGATTTCTCTGTGACATTACACACACATGTATACATGCACAGGATTTCACCGTGACATTACACACACAAGTATGTATACATGCACTGGATTTCTCTGTGATATTACACACACATGTATGTATACATGCACTGGATTTCTCTGTGACATTACACACACATGTATGTATACATGCACTGGATTTCTCTGTGACATTACACACACATGTATGTGTACATGCACTGGATTTCTCTGTGACATTACACACACAAGTATGTATACATGCACTGGATTTCGCTGTGACATCACACACACAAGTATGTTTACACGCACTGGATTTCTCTGTGACATCACACACACATGTATGTAAACATGCACTGGATTTCTCTGTGACATTACACACACAAATATGTATACATGCACTGGATTTCTCTGTGACATTACACACACACATGTATACATGCACTTGATTTCTCTGTGACATTACACACATGTATGTATACATGCACTGGATTTCTCTGTGACATTACACACACATGTATACATGCACAGGATTTCACCGTGACATTACACACACAAGTATGTATACATGCACTGGATTTCTCTGTGATATTACACACACATGTATGTATACATGCACTGGATTTCTCTGTGACATTACACACACATGTATGTATACATGCAATGGATTTCTCTGTGACATTACACACACATGTATGTATACATTCACTGGATTTCGCTGTGACATCACACACACATGTATGTAAACATGCACTGGATTTCTCTGTGACATTACACACACATGTATGTAAACATGCACTGGATTTCTCTGTGATATTACACACACATGTATGTATACATTCACTGGATTTCGCTGTGACATCACACACACATGTATGTAAACATGCACTGGATTTCGCTGTGACATCACACACACATGTATGTAAACATGCACTGGATTTCTCTGTGACATCGCACACACATGTACGTAAACATGCACTGGATTTCTCTGTGACATTACACACACATGTATGTATACATGCACTGGATTTCTCTGTGATATTACACACACATGTATGTGTACATGCACTGGATTTCTCTGTGACATTACACACACATGTATGTATACATGCACTGGATTTCTCTGTGACATTACACACACATGTATGTAAACATGCACTGGATTTCTCTGTGACATTACACACACAAATATGTATACATGCACTGGATTTCTCTGTGACATTACACACACACATGTATACATGCACTTGATTTCTCTGTGACATTACACACATGTATGTATACATGCACTGGATTTCTCTGTGACATTACACACACATGTATACATGCACAGGATTTCACCGTGACATTACACACACAAGTATGTATACATGCACTGGATTTCTCTGTGATATTACACACACATGTATGTATACATGCACTGGATTTCTCTGTGACATTACACACACATGTATGTATACATGCAATGGATTTCTCTGTGACATTACACACACATGTATGTATACATGCACTGGATTTCTCTGTGATATTACACACACATGTATGTATACATGCAATGGATTTCTCTGTGACATTACACACACATGTATGTATACATGCAATGGATTTCTCTGTGATATTACACACACATGTATGTATAAATGCACTGGATTTCTCTGTGACATTACACACACAAGTATGTATACATGCACTGGATTTCTCTGTGACATTACACACACATGTATGTATACATGAACAGGATTTCTCTTTGACATTACACACACATGTATGTATACATGCAATGGATTTCTCTGTGACATTACACACACAAGTATGTATACATGCAATGGATTTCTCTGTGATATTACACACGCATGTATGTATACATGCACTGGATTTCTCTGTGACATTACACACACATGTATGTATACATGCAATGGATTTCTCTGTGACATTACACACACATGTATGTATACATGCACTGGATTTCTCTGTGATATTACACACACATGTATGTGTACATGCACTGGATTTCTCTGTGACATTACACACACCGATTGCTTTGAGCTTGTGTGTTTTATCCCAGGGTTTCTGTAAAGTTCAATTTTCGGCCAGGAAAATCCCTGGAAGTGTGAAATTGTTATTAGAGTGCAAACCTTGTGATATGTTCATGTAGAAGTGAAATAATACTCTTAATTATATATACATGAGTGACAAATGAAGTCATTATGAGTGTTATGTGTATCATTAATGAAATAGTCAAGTGTATCATTAATGAAATAGTCAAGTTTATCATCATTGAAATAGTCAAGTGTATCTTTAATGAAATAGTCAAGTTTATCATCATTGAAATAGTCAAGTGTATCATTAATGAAATAGTCAAGTGTATCATCAATGAAATAGTCAAGTGTATCATCAATGAAATAGTCAAGTGTATCATCAATGAAATAGTCAAGTGTATCATCAAGGAAATAGTCAAGTGTATCATCAAGGAAATAGTCAAGTGTATCATTAATGAAATAGTCAAGTGTATCATCAATGAAATAGTCAAGTGTATCATCATTGAAATAGGTGTATCATCAAGGAAATAGTCAAGTGTATCATCATTGAAATAGTCAGGTGTATCATCAAGGAAATAGTCAAGTGTATCGTCAAGGAAATAGTCAAGTGTATCATCAAGGAAATAGTCACGTGTATCATCAATGAAATAGTCAAGTGTATCATTAATGAAATAGTCAAGTGTATCATCAATAAAATAGTCAAGTGTATCATCATTGAAATAGTCAGGTGTATCATCAAGGAAATAGTCAAGTGTATCATCAAGGAAATAGTCAAGTGTATCATCAAGGAAATAGTCAAGTGTATCATCAAGGAAATAGTCAAGTGTATCATCAAGGAAATAGCCAAGTGTATCATCAAGGAAATAGTCAAGTGTATCATCAAGGAAATAGTCAAGTGTATCATCAATCAAATAGTCAAGTGTATCATCAATCAAATAGTCAGGTGTATCGTATGTGTCACACACAAATGAAATAATTCTGAAGAAGAAATTTAATGTTTTGAATGATGAAAATGCCAAGCTCCGAAAATTGTCTTCATGTATAAGAGGCTGTGTAAGGTACATCTGATTTGTACGCCTGGGGGCTGTTTGTGGACATAAAAATACAAAAGTTACAGTAGTGTTGTCGTTGAAACAGCTAAAGTTGCCAGTATGGATGGCAAAGTAGACCTTAGCAATATGTGTGAAAGGATGAAATGGATAGAAAAAGATCTGAGAAATAAAGACACATGTTTTGCATAGCCAGTAAGTATTCAATATTTCAAGATTAGTTTTATGGAATTTTCAATAATAATAAAAAAAATTACTTGAAATGCAAAGTGTAAATATTGAATACCATAAAGAAAACATTGTCCTTTTTAGTGTCATTCTTGTTTGCTTCTCTTTTGCCTGAAACCGACACGTCTGGATGAAGAAAGTTATTTCAACATTAAAATCAGATGAGTAATCAGTCATACTTCTGATTTGTTTGCAGATGACCGTTTTGTGTACCCGTTCTTAGACAAGTTTTCAGTACAGCTGTTTACACCGGTCAGCTGGGAACTCGTACCAAATGCCAGGTGATGATATGTACTATGCTACAATTTGTTCCTTTATTTAGTTGATTGGAGTTTTACGCTGTAATCAAGAATATTTCACTTATACGATGGTAGCCAGCATTGCAGAGGGAGGAATCTTAGCAGAGCCTGTTGGAAACTCATGACCATCTGCAGGTTGCTGTCAGACCTTCCCACATATGACAGGTTTTTTTTTCTCAACAGTTTTAGTAAACAAACAGTTCACCCAGCCTGGAATGGATGCTAATCAAACTCTCTCCTGCTTGTCCTTCTGCTTTTGGGTTCGGTATTTGATTTCCAACTGATATCTTGGCTCAAACTTTTTGGATCAGCCTCAAATGGGATTGCCCTGAATTACCTCCCTTAAGATCACCCTCTAATTTAAATGTCACATAACCAGCATAAGGAATTTAACACCTACTTTCAAGACAGATATTAATTTTGTATACTGATTTGGAAAGCCTTTGAGGAATGATTTCATTTTTTGGGGTCAGTCCGCAGAAATTTAAAGATCCACTCCTGAAATACATTTACATGTCTGTTTCAAATATCTGGTCAGGCGTCAATCAGTTAGTAGTTTCTTCTGATGATGTGTCATCATCCAACATTGACATCCGCTGTCACTGTTAGTGAGCTACTTCACGTCGTCACATGACTGAAAGATTGTTAACGTGCATGTACAATGAAAAACACCCAATCATACATACATATATGTATGTAAACATACACTGTTTGTTGGGACTTGGACAACAAGCCGTCAGTAACGCCCCTGTGAGAAGTTTACGCCTGTTGTCTAACAATATATGTACATGTATGTAAATAAAAAATTTTCGAGTATGGCATTAAACAGCTGTCACAAGATGACGTTATACGGCTGTGATATTGGTGAAACATTTCAAAACACCAAAACCAAAATACAAATAAAATTAATAGACAGATTCTCTCAAGTTAATGCGGGACCAATTAAGTAATTATTTATGTTATAAGCCTATAACATTGTACATGAAATCAGGTCTATCTGTATTAGAAGCTTATCAGTTGTCATCTCAATCTCATGGAATGACCTTGTTCAGTAGGGTAGAAAAGTATAAAATGCATCATGTAAACTCTAAAACCAATTAATAAATAAAACTGTTTTTACTGGTTTGTCAAATCAAGATTACTGAAAATTTTCAGAATCTGTTTCACTTGGTAATCAGATAATCATTAGGCAAATATGTTTTGTCTGATAAAAAATATGATAGCCTCCTGTAACATTATTGTTGTGTCATATGGTGCCAATGTGAGCACTGTCTGAGCTCTCCAGTTATTGTGAACTGCATTTTGTCCATCTGCTGTGAATGATATTGCAAAGTAATATTAAATATCAGTTTAAATGACTTTGTATTAAAAAAAATAAGCTTATAAATGTCTTTTTTTGTTTAATATAATTTGAGTTGGATATGAAATGGCTTTGAGTAAGCCCGCTTTCAGAGAATGGCATAAAATCTTAGTGTACACTGATAAAGGTTTCACATTTGGCAAAAATGTCATATTGATATGGAGAAAACTATGGCCAGAAATGTAGGTGGTTTTTGAATTGAGTTTCTGGATAAAATTCTTGTTCACTTCATAAACATGTGTAAATAAGATAATGAGGGCATATTATTCTTTTCCCATATAGTGACTAAGGGGGTCAGCGTGGCACAGGAGCCTCTCACCAATGCGGTCACTGTGAGTTCAAGTCCAACTCATGCTGGCTTCCTTTCCAGCCGTAGGTGGGAAGGTCTGCCAGCAAGCAGATGGTGGTGGGTTTCCCCTGGGCTCTGCCCGATTTCCTCCCAACATAATGATGGCCACTGTCAAATAAGCGAAATATTCTTGACTACGGCCTCAAGAAGTGATATCCTGATATCCAACCCATCAGCATGCACTATCTGTATAGTAAAACCTCTTCAATTGACCTGAAAATATGGATGTGACATCACTGATACCTTCTGGATCACTACAGCTGTAGAATCTGATCTTTCAAAACCATTTTACTTGCTTTCAGAAAAATCTAAAAAAAATGCATCGAACTATTTTCCTGGTCAGTGTTTAACATTCTTTCATTTAATATATACTTCAATTAAATGTTTTCTGTGCCTTCAAAACCACCAGAATTGACCTGGATGAGTTTGAACATGCGACATGTCTCAAGCATGTGTCACTCAAAATCTGAGGGGACTGTCTCAGGGCTGAAGGGATACATCGCCGTGGCAACGAATTATTCATATGGGGAGGAGCTTCAGTCCAGAGGAAGGGTATGTGTTTTTGTGTTGTTGTACATGTATCTGTTGGTCATCAAGAAACAAAATGACCTGTCTGAGCCATGAACAACACGGACATGAAAATTCTCTGGTTTTGAGGTGAAAAAAATAAAAAAGCCTTGGATTGAACCCATCTGTCGAGGCCTGCACTTCAACACTCCAAGTGAAATTTGCTCCTTTTAGATGTATATAGAAGTGTATAGTTGATAAAGATTACCATACTTGTATAGTTTATTTTTGATTTATTTTATTTCTTTATTGGATTGGAGTTTTACGTTGCACTCAAGAATATTATCACTATACGACAGCACCAGCATTACGGTGGAAGGAAACTCACAACTATCCACAGGCTGCTGGCAGACTTTTATTTTTGTGTATTATAAGACATGCTAATTCTCTTTGGTTGAATTACCAACCACTGGAGACTACAGAATATCAGTCCAGGGATTTGTTTCTAATTAAAAGTTAGCTTAATGATAGCATGAAGAGAAGTTTATCTGTAATGTAATTTTTGAATAGGATGATTCCTTCAGGTGGTTAGCACGCAAGCACACCACAATGGCCCAGGAGCCTCTCACTAATGTGGTGGCTGTGAGTTCAAATCCAGCTCATGCTGGCTTTCTCTCCGGCCTTAAGTGGGAGTCTGCCAGCAACCTGTGAATTGTCTTGGATTTCCCCTGGGCTCTTCCCAGTTTCCTCCCACAATAATGCTGGCCCCTGTTGTGTAAGTGAAATATTCTTGAGTACAGCGTAAAACACCAATCAAATCAAACAGGTGTTTAAAGTGAATAGCTGTTTGTCTTTGTAGATCATCATTTTTGACACCATTGAAGTCGTTCCTGAGCCTGGACAACCTTTGACTAAAAACAAAATAAAGGTAAGTTGTAACTTTCTGGGAACGGATGTTCAACAGTGAATGTGGTCTTTTAGGTCCTGTATTAACTTTGATCCATTGTAATTATTGTAATTCTTCAGCCTTTTTGCATGTTTGCAAGGCTTTTGATTCTGAAAGCATTAATCTGTGTTTGATAAAATTGTACGCTCTTTGAAGCCCTGAAACTGACCAATTCAGCCAATGTGGTTTTGTCACAAAAATAATTCATAAATTGCACTGAAACTTGCTCTTTCATATGTGTAAAGATTGAGGAATTAAGGTAAGTGTGGTAGAATAAAACCTGGCTTTGCTTATAATAAACTTTTGAACAATTGGCCCCTGAAAGACAATCTGTCCCCATGTATACATATATATTGTCATTTTCATTGCCATTGGCTTATTATATGGATTTATATATCGTGACTTTTATGATACTGTATTCCATTGCATGTCTTTGTGACGTCACATCACTATACATGTCAAAAACAGATTTATTAGCAAGTCAGCCTTATTTGTTGGCAAGTGTGATTTCCTGTTTCATAAATATTATAGGGATGGTATCTTGTTGAGAACGGTACCAGGAGATTTAAAAAAAGCTGTACAGTGTCTGTGACATTTTAACCATTCACTTACTGCTAAGGTTTAAAATTTCTCACCCAGGGTTTAAATCCCCTTATGCCCTTGAGCAGGCAGATTTACCTGAAATGCCTTCTTATGGATAAAGAAAAAAAAGGCCTGTGAAAGTTCATCTGCCAATATGTCACAAGTGCATGTACATGTAAAATCAAATCTCATATCCATATTTCTGCCAGAGGTAAAAACTGTTCCTTTAAATCATAAAAGTGGAGATATACTCCAGCAATTAACTGTTTGTTTCAGTAACTTCACCATTGAATATGACATAACATGATTGTGATGCTTAAAAAAAAGTATTTAGGGAAATGGACATGTATATGTTACTTGCCAAGTGCGAAATGAAGTGATCAGACAAAAAGTGTCCAACTGACTTTAAACATAGACACGTGCTTTTCTATTATTATCTTTCTACAAATAAATTTTTTTGCTTTATTTATTTTTTTATTTTGGGGGTTCTTTTGTTGCCTGTTGCACAAAATGCAATGCAACTCTACAAGTATGTCTGTAAACATCTCTGTTATGTTTGTATGATTATGTTTGTATGATTATGTTTGTATGATTATGTTTGTATGATTATGTTTGTTATTTGTTGTAGGTGATTTATGACAAGGAACAGAAAGGCCCAGTCACTGCCCTTGCTCAGGTCAATGGGTTCCTGATCTCCGCTATAGGACAGAAGGTTAGTCATGTGACATGTTTCACAAGAGTTAAGTCAAACACAAGGTGGATACGTTTCATGGCAGACCCAACTTACAGGATACCCTAAAAAGGAGCCCTAATTATATGGAAATATTGCCTGAGAAATTTAACTTCAATTTTGAAAAAAAAAGTATGCTTGTAGTTATTTGCAGTGAATGTACAAAGTATTAGAAGTTATTGTCACACAAATATTGTCTCTATAAGTCATTAATTTCTGGTCTCTTTAAAACTTGAAAATATTTTAGCTCAAATTTGCCTACTTACAGGATGCCCAAATTAGAAAGCGGTATTTGGCCCCAAGAGTAAAACTTGTAATGTTCATGTATGTACCCTACATGTTCCCTGATTTTTCAACTTTTTCAATCACCTCTGCAACCAATATTTTGAAATATTCTGAGAAAGCTGTGAGGTGCAGAGAACTAATTTGCACAGTTTCACGAAGCTTGCCTATATTAATGACATGAGCATGTCCTTGTCAGCATCATTTTCATAAAAATTGTGTGCATAAATACCGTTGAAAAAAGTGCTTCAGTGGTTATAAAGGTTGAAGATTTTCAGTATGTGGTTACAAATCATGCAGTATTTGTCTTGAAGAATTCACGTGCACGTAATAACCTGTTCTGGAAAGAGTGTTTTTGGTTAACTTACAGGTTTCTGCACAGGCTAAACTCTGATTTACTGTCATATTGAAGTCCACAATATGCATTGGGCAAAGATTATACATCCATTAAAAAATAAAGCATTTAATAAAGCAACTTTGACGTGGTCATTTGTCAATGGAAGCCCATGAACAATGGAATTTGATATCCGATTTCGGTTTTATCTCGCCTTTTCAAAAGTATAGACGTAGCTTAAGTCATGCCCCAAACACCCTCGGCCAATAAAGTGGAAAGCAATGTTAAAGTACATGGTAAATGGTAGAAGTTGTATCTCAAAAAGTACTGCGTGTATTAACCTGAAGTTTTACATACATGTGAAGCACATTGACACGTGGGATCGTGATGCCATCGTGATGTACTGTGTGCATATTAATTACCGTAAATTACCAAATTCACAATTTCAGTTCTTTATGTATTGAGCTGAAGTTTAGTATTCATGTGTCCCCTATAGGCCAGCTCTTTGGTAGCCTGGATACCAAATCTAAATTTCTTAATGTTTCTGTCTGTGCAGCTGTTCATGTGGACACTGAAGGACAATGATCTGATGGGCGTGGCATTTATAGACACCCACATTTACATCCACACCATCGTCACCCTGAAAAACATGATCCTAGCAGGAGACCTGCTGAAGAGCGTGACACTGTATCGCTACCAGACAGACATGAAGGTCCTGTCTGTGGTAAGCAGGGTGAGTACATTCGCACTCACTGCTGAAGAGCGTGACGCCCATCATATGTCAAGTACATACACACTGTAAACACCACAAGCATACGCACATATATACATACCATTCCTCAAGTCAAGATATTGTTTCAGTATTGGTATTAAAGTCAGGGTTGTTTGCGAAACACAACAAATTTGTGAATAATCATTTGGGTTGTAATAAAATATGACATTCCAGTCATGAACCAAACCACTGTGAGAAATATTCTTCGGTATGACACTGAGCCCAATCAAGGAAATAATTCAATCAATCCAGTACCGTAATGCCATAATGCTGGCCACTGTCATATGAGTGAAATTTTCTTTATTATGGCACTAGGTTAGTACTGTAAATGGCCTAAAATTTGGCCCAAAGTAGTATGTTTTTTAGAGGCAAATATTTATATGTCAAAAAAACATTACTTTTGGTACGGAAGCTTACATTTCTCTAGTCAGACATCATCCTATCTTCCAAACATACAATATTCTTTAAAACACCTTTATAAGATCAAAAAAATTCAGAGAATGACCCAAAATGTGCAATTGCACTTGGCCAAACTTTTAAGTTTACAAAATACGCTATACTTCAGGGTGATGTATCCTATTCACATTTGATTTGATACATAAAGACAAATTTGATTGTACAAACTTCACTGAAAAATGTAGCTTCATCCACAATTGTTACAAGTCTTTCCTTTATTTTTTTAAACATCTGTTAATAAAGGAGGTTTTGCCAACTTTGTTTCCGCTTTGTTTCTGTCAGGATGTAAAACCAAGGGAAGTGTACACAACTGATTTCATGGTAGACAGTACCCAGATGGGATTTCTTGGTGAGTACAATGTGTCTGTGCCAGGAGGGAAGTGTACACAACTGATTTCATGGTAGACAGTACCCAGATGGGATTTCTTGGTGAGTACAATGTGTCTGTACCAGGAGGGAAGTGTACACAACTGATTTTATGGTAGACAGTACCCAGATGGGATTTCTTGGTGAGTACAATGTGTCTGTGCCAGGAGGGAAGTGTACACAACTGATTTCATGGTAGACAGTAGCCAGATGGGATTTCTTGGTGAGTACAATGTGTCTGTGCCAGGAGGGAATTGTACACAACTGATTTCATGGTAGACAGTACCCAGATGGGATTTCTTGGTGAGTACAATGTGTCTGTACCAGGAGGAACGTGTTTTGCTGTGTCTCTCTTTTTTGGGCCCATATTACTAGATGTTGATCCCTCACCCCAGGATCACTAAGCTATCTTAGACTAAAGTCAGTCTGAGCCTTTACTTCTGGAATTATAACTGAACTTAGATTTAATCAGAAATGCTAATTTTCAGTTTTCAAATCATGGATGTGTAAATCCACTCCAAGTATTAAAATTAAAGCTCCTAAGGTAAGTCACAAGTTTAGTGCAGTAAGCTGGTTTGAAATTAAGGCCGACTGGCTTAAGTCTAAAGACAGCTTTATGGTCTTGGAGACACAACTGTGTTTACCAATTTAAAAGGTTATGTGGTTGAAACCTGAGTTCCAGCTGGTTTGTATTCAGCTTCACATCTGGAGTTTGCCAGGCATCGGGTTATTTTGCATTAGTTTCCTCTTGACTCCCTATTGGCTTTTCTTTGTTTCCTCTTGTCTCTTCTTGGTTTTCTCTTCACTCTTCATGGTTTTCTCTTTGCTCTTCTTGCTTTCTATTTGGCTCTTCTTGGTTTTCTCTTTGCTCTTCTGGCTTTCCAAGTGGCTCTTCTTGGTTTTCTCTTTGCTCTTCTTGCTTTTCATTTGGCTCTTCTTGGTTTCTCTTTGCTCTTCTGGCTTTCCAGGTGGCTCTTCTTGGTTTTCCCTTTGGTCTTCTTGCTTTCCATGTTGCTCTTCTCACTTTTTTCTTTACTCTTCATGCTTTTCATTTGGCTCTTCTTACTTTTCTTTTTGCTCCTCTGGCTTTCCATTTGGCTCTTCTCAGTTTTCTCTTCGCTAATGTTGCTTTCCATTTGGCTCTTCTTGGTTTTTTCTTTGCTCTTCATGCTTTCCATTTGACTCTTCTTGGTTTTTTCATTGCTCTTCTTGCTTTCCATGTGGCTCTTCTTGGTTTTTTCTTTGCTCTTCTCTCTTTCCATGTGGCTCTTCTTGGTTTTCTCTCTGCTCTTCTTTCTTTCCATTTGGCTCTTCTTGGTTTTCTCTCTGCTCTTCTTGGTTTTCTCTCTGCTCTTCTTGCTTTCCATGTGGCTCTTCTTGGTTTTCTCTCTGCTCTTCTTGCTTTCCATTTGGTTCTTCTTGGTTTTTTCTTAGCTCTTCTTTCTTTCCATTTGGCTTGTCTTGGTTTTCTCTTTGCTCTTTTGGCTTTCCATCTGGCTCTTCTTGCTTTCCATTTGGCTTTTCTTGGTTTTCTTGATCCATGAATCAGACAATCACCTTTCGGTGAGATTTATGCATTTTTTCAATTTGATTTTTGAGACAAATGTTGGAAACTAATTGGTTTGACCAATTTCAGGGCTACTCAGAAAGTATAATTTTATCAGTCTTCACAGATTAATGCCCCCCAGTAAATGCCTTAACATCTTGTAGACCTGCGAAACGTTTGAAAGAATTTCAAGAATTGTAAGTGAATTGTAACAGCAACAGCGATTTTTTTTCTGGGTCACTTTTTCCCTGCGGATTTGACCTTTTCATAAGGGTTGCACTTTATAAATTGGTAACAGAAAATGATTGGTAACAAAACTCCGTGTAAACCATTAACACCTACCTGTATAGCTGCTATTACCCGTACACTAGATAAAAAAGCAAATGGTGTGAGGAGTAAAGAGCTGTATGTAGCTGCCTATGAATGAATCACACATCTTATTGCCAGTGCTTGCTTTTCTTTTCAGTGACTGACAGAAATAAGAATATGATCCTGTTCGCCTATCAGCCAGAAGGTGAGTAAGGGAAAATGTTAAACCAAAATACATCCATGTTGCATGTGTATACTGTTCGTGAATAAAATCTTTTTGGTACTTTATCTTACCATCTAAACGGACAGTCTTTAATAAATTGCAGTTCACTGTCTTTTTTTTTTTTTTTTTTTTTTTTACCTCATTTTTCTCAAGCCATTGAGCTGGGTGGGGGGAGAGCATGGATATGAAGTGCCCCTATTTAAGAATTTACATCAACAGATTTCACCTGTTACGTGTGACCATTTGCCAACTATCACACTGTCGTCGCTGCTCTTGGTGTTGTTGTCTGAGCTGTAAACCTTTTTATTATATTTTATGAATAAATTTCTTAATATTTGTACTATAATATTTGAATATTTCACTTAGATGATAGCATCCAGCATAGTGGTAAGAGGAAACCAAGGAAAGCAAGGGGGAAAACCCCCGACCGTCCGCAGGTTGATGGAAAACCTTCCCATGTACGGCCAGAGAGGAAGCCAGCATGAGCCAGACAGTGACCACATTGGTGAACTGCTCCTGGGTCATTGCTTCGCGCTGGCACACTTACCATCTCAGCTACATAGTACCCCTCTTAATATTTCAACTTGTACTTCTGTTGTGACTGGTATGGAGAGGGTATGTCAACCACATAAAAATCTTCATTTTTGTGTACTTGTACAGACTACATCTTTAAATGAACAATTCACAACATAAACATCAGCCCTGTGGTCTGGTATCGTTAAATGTAGATCTACATGTATGTAACATTGTTAACTTTGTAGCCCGTGAAAGCCATGGAGGTCAAAGGTTACTGAGGAAGGGAGACTTCAATATAGGCTCGACAGTCAACTCCATGTTTCGGGTACGCTGTCGTCTGTCAGACTTTGCTCAAGAAAAGAAAGCCCAAAGTCTGATGGACAAAAGACACATTAACTATTACGGTAAGTCCAATACAACCAGATTATTGAATTTCTTCTTATATGTAAGTTAATGTATTTGACCTTTTAAGGATAAATGAAAAGATAATAAAGAAAGAAGGACCTTTGAGGAAAACAAAGAAAGATGTGCTTAAAAAAGTGAGAAAAAATTTTCATTTTGGAGGCATGTTGTATGTTTCTTTGTAACACCTCAATTTTATGCAACTGGCCCCGATAGCACAGTTGGTAGAGTGTCCGGTTCGAGAGCGGTAGATCCTGGGACGAGTCACACCTAAGACCTTAAAAGAGGAAGTTGTAACTTCCTCGCTTGGCATTCAGCATGATGGGGAAAGTGCAACGACTGATTGACTCGAGCGGGCGGCTTACTTGCCTTTGATAAGCAGCAGTGGATAAAAGAGTGGTGGAAATCCGTCCTGCCACAAGGAGGCACATTACATGCACTCTAAGGATTCCTTCATCGTCATATGACTGAAAAATTGTTAAGCACGACGTTAAACCCCAATCACTCACTCACTCACTCACTCACTCACATGCATATTTTCCATTAGTGGTCATGAATATTCTGAAATGACATGATACTGGGAACATGGGACAAGCTCCGGGGCTCCCATTTTGGGTTCTCCCAACAATAAACCTATTTTGACAGCTATCACCATTGATATACCATATCAGGTTACTTTATGCTGTCCATACTGACCGCTGAAAATTGCAGTTTATTTTACGTCCCATGACGAAAGCTGAGAAAGTACTTTTATATGTCAGGCCACATCATATACCCTGCATTAAGAAATAACAATCAAGCCTTCCATGTAGCCTTTCAATTTCATCCATGACTGAGTTACTCATTTTGCCCCACTTTGAGTTTTCTATTGATGTTCTAAATGACTAAGTTACTCATTTTGCCGGACTCTGAGTATACTATTGATGTTCCAGATGACTAAGTTACTCATTTTGCCCGACTCTGAGTTTACTATTGATGTTCCAGATGACTAAGTTATTCATTTTGCCCGACTCTGAGTTTACTATTGATGTTCCAGATGACTAAGTTATCATTTTGCCCCATTTTGAGTTTACTATTGATGTTCTAAATGACTAAGTTACTCATTTTGCCCGACCCTGAGTATACTATTGATGTTCCAAATGACTGAGTTACTCATTTTGCCCCACTTTGAGTTTACTATTGATGTTCCAGATGACTAAATTACTCATTTTGCCCGACTCTGAGTTTACTATTGATGTTCCAGATGACTAAGTTACTCATTTTGCCCCACTTTGAGTTTACCATTGATGTTCCAAATGACTGAGTTACTCATTTTGCCTGGCTCTGAGTTAACTATTGATGTTCCAAATGACTGAGTTACTCATTTTGCCCCACTTTGAGTTTACTATTGATGTTCCAAATGACTAAGTTACTCATTTTGCCAGACTCTGAGTATACTATTGATGTTCTAAATGACTAAGTTACTCATTTTGCCAGACTCTGAGTTTACTATTGATGTTCCAGATGACTAAGTTACTCATTTTGCCCAAATCTGGGTTTACTACTGATGTTCCAAAGGTGTTTGAGGTTGGTTTGGTTTTGGAAGGTCAGATGACTTACATGTATTACCAGGGAAAATGTAATTTTCAACACCAGAAGTTTTCTTCATTTATTTGCCCCTAAAAATACCCTGTTTGGGTCAATTTTGATATAAAGTACAATAAGGGCTTCACTGAAGTCTTTACATGTACCTATAAATGATCACCTGCAAACCTAATGTATAACAGAAGTTCATTTTCAGATGAAGTTTTCATCACTGATTTGTCAAATGTTACATGCATGAAAGCTCACAATTTACAGGTCACCCTTTATCTATGCAGTGATTTTTGTATAAATGGTCTTGCTCCTTTTAATACTTCAGTTTGCTATTTCTGGCTGTGGGTATTATTTGTATTATAAAACTGTTCTTTTTGTACCAAATTCAAGGAATACAGCACATTGGGAATGACATCTGTCCTATATTCAGTGTTTATTTTATGTAATCAGCTCTTCCTACAGTAAGGAACTTTCCTGTCACAGGTGGGAAGATCTGCCAGCAACCTGCAGATGGTTGTAGGTTTTTGCCAGGCTCTGCCCAGTTTTCTCACACCATAATGCTGGTCGCCATCATATAAGTGAAATATTCTTGAGTACAGCGTAAAACTCCAATTAAATAAATAAATACATGTACATACAGTAAGGAAGGCAAGTTTCTGAAACTCACAAATTTTATAGATGACATTTCAAGCTGTGCACAAATTCATATCTCAAATGTTTTTTTTTATCTTTAAATTAATGATGCCAGTTTCTTATCTGCTTAGGATGCCATTCTAATATGTGATACAGTTCTGTGTAATCAGTCCCTGCTGCTGTAAGTTAGGGAAGGTTCTGCAACTGATAGGTTCTGTGTTAAACAAGATACGCACAGTATTGTCTATTTGTCCAACCCATAAATGTCCCATTAGCGGGGGACCTGTATCCTCTTATTTATTTATGTATTTATTTCATTGGTGTTTTATGCAGTATTGAAGAATATTTCACTTATACGACGGTGGCTAGTATTATGGTGGGAGGAAACCACCTGAGGCCTCTGAATAGTTTACCCAGTAATTTACTTTAATTATGTGCATAGATTGTTGTCATTTTGCCTATAATAGAATTTATTTTATTTAATTATTTGCTTGGTGTTTTACGCCGTACTCAAGAATATTTCACTTATACAACGGCGGCCAGCATTATGGTGGGTGGAAAGTGGGCAGAGCCTGGGGGAAACCCACGGCCATCTGAAGGTGGCTGACAGATCTTCCCACATACAACTGGAGAGGAAGCCAGCATCTGGACTTGAACTCACAGCCACTGCATTGATGAGAGACTCCTGGGTCATTACGCTGCTGTGCTAGCGTGCTAACCAACTGAGCCACAACGCATGCATGTGCGTCGGTTTTGTATTATGACTATGCATAACGTAAACAATCCATTCCTGGATGAATGTCATACCAATCCAGTCGTCATCATTTGCTGAACAGATCTGTATGTTATTAAGCATGAGCTTATGGTTATGTTTACCTTTTGGGTCTGGAAATATGATTTGATATTAGTCTGACAGATTGTTGTGAGTAGCCAAGGTTTTTTGCTGTGGCTTGTAATCCCTGGATGACTGTGGAACAATTTCAGCGTTAGTTTATACAGACACAGTTCAGTTGATGCTGAACTTCCTCCAAGCCTGTGTTCTGATTAATGTGTGTATTATTTTGACAAATTAATTGTAACCTAGTACCAGTATGTGGCCTATCTATGGGCCTATAGAGACAGACTGTAGGTAGTAGGGGATTGCTTAGATACGGTTTTTGCTTTCGAGTCTAGATGTCCCAAAGTATGTCATACATACACGTGTACATGTCTAGGTTTACACTGTCTTTTTTGTCCTATCATGATGTTTTAATGATTTTCCTGGGAAGGGGGGGGGGGGGGGTTCTGATCATGTAAATGCATTTGTAACAGGAAAATCTTTATGCTCTCCTCATTGACATTGAAAAATTGTTTTTTTTTTTCTGCCCATAAAACAACTATTGGGCAAAGAAAACACAAACATACATGTAATGGGTATATAAGATGAAGGACTATTAAACATTGTCCAGAAAAAGTCTTTGATTTATTTTTTTTTTCTTCGAATTTTTTCAAACTAGTTAAATGCATTTGAAACTTTGAATTCTATGGTGGCCTTTACTGACCATATTCGGACCATTGATGTCAAATTAGGTCTTTGTAACTTTACAAACATTGACTGCTAGGTTTATCATTCAAAATGCATATGCATATGGGTATAGATTTCTGAATACATTTATCAAGCAAAAACTTTCAAGCCAAAAATATCTATATGACATTACTGATATCCCCTTGCTGCATGACAACAGAAAACCTGATGTTTGAAGAGCCATTTTACTTTGTTGGAAAATTAAAAAGAACATTGAACTATTTCCCTGGACAGTGTTTACTGCTCTGCCATCTGATGTAGACTTCATTTTAGTGGCTCAGTTGGTTAGCACGCTAGCGCAACGTAATGACCCAGGAGCCTCTCACCAATGCAGTTGCTGTGAGTTCAAGTCCAGCCCATGCTGGCACCCTCTCCTGCCCTATGTGGGAAGGTCTGCCAGCAACCACGATAGTCATGGATTTCCTCCGTTCTCTGCTCAGTTTCCTCCCACCATAATGCTGGCCGCTGTCATATAGGTGAAATATTCTTGAGTACGGCATAAAACACCAATCAAAAAAATAAATAAATAAATGGGTGTGGCCTTACCACACATCATTCCCCACATCACTCCCGTTCCCCACATCGCTCCCCACATCATTCCCCACATGCACATCTAGCAAATGGAATCATTTTGCCACAGGCTAAAAGGGTGATGCTGGCTGAGATGATTGAAGCGCTTACGTTGCTGCAACCATTGCCTAGATCGAGTAGTTTGTATGTTCAGGTACAGTTCTCTCTGTTTCGGCTTTGGGATGCTTTCTCAGGTGTGTGGCAGAGATTGGTGGTTTGTATTGAACAGTCTGGTTTCTTCCACCCATAAATCAGTCTTCAGTCGTTAAAATGAAAAATTCTGGAGCATGACATTAAAATACCATTATAGTAAGTTTGCCACATATCATCTAGATTGGATGAATCTTCTAAGCAGATGAAAAGTTGACAAAAGCAAAAACCAACTTTATGATTTATGTGTATAACAGAATGCTGCATTTGCTTTCAGCTACTCTTGACGGCAGCCTGGGTTTCTTGTTACCCATCCCAGAGAAGGTTTACAGGCGGTTACTTATGTTACAGAATGCCCTGGTACTTCATATTCCTCACACAGCTGGACTGAATCCCAGGGCTTACAGGTGAGCTTACAGCTGTAAGGGCTAATTAAAAGGTGATACAGGTGTAATCTCAGTTACTGATGTTACAGAACACTCTGGTACTTTACATCCTCACCCAGCTGGGCTGAATCCCTGGGCTAACAGGTGAGCTTAGAGCTGGAAGGGCTAATTAACAGGTGATACAGGTGTAAGCTCAGTTGCTGATGGTACAGAACACTCTGGTACTTTACATCCTCACACAAATGGGCTGAATCCCCAGGCTTACAGGTGAGCTTAGAGCTGGAAGGGCTAATTAACAGGTGATACAGGTGTAAGCTCAGTTGCTGATAGTACAGAGCACTCTGGTACTTTACATCCTCACCCAGCTGGGCTGAATCCCCGGGCTAACAGGTGAGCTTAGAGCTGGAAGGGCCAATTAACAGGTGGTACAGGTGTAAGCTCAGTTGCTGATGGTACAGAACACTCTGGTACTTTACATCCTCACCCAGCTGGGCTGAATCCCAGGCTAACAGGTGAGCTTACAGCTGTAAGGGCTAATTAACAGGTGATACAGGTGTAAGCTCAGTTACTGATGGTACAGAACACTCTGGTACTTCACATCCTCACACAACTGGCCTGAATCCTGGGCTAACAGGTGAGCTTAGAGCTGTAAGGGCTAATTAACAGATGACACAGGTGTAAGCTCAGTTGCTGATGGTACAGAACACTCTGGAACTTTACATCCTCACCCAGCTGGGCTGAATCCCCGGGCTAACAGGTGAGCTTAGAGCTGTAAGGGCTAATTAACAGGTGGTACAGGTGTAAGCTCAGTTGCTGATGGTACAGAACACTCTGGTACTTTACATCCTCACCCAGCTGGGCTGAATCCCCAGGCTTACAGGTGAGCTTAGAGATGTAAGGGCTAATTAACAGGTGATACAGGTGTAAGCTCAGTTACTGATGTTACAGAACACTCTGGTAATTTACAAGTACATCCTCACACGGCTACTCCATAAATAAATTGTAATAAGAATACTGGCAAACGGAATAATTTATCCCTCAAATATTTGACTCCTCTGCTTTATTAATGGAGGAACAACAGTGCCCGGTAAAAATCACTGACCTGGTCAGATCAAGTGGCCTTAAACATAAGAGTGTGCAGTCGACTTATTGTCACAAAGGCATCACAAACAATGAAAATGGGATGGAAGCTGGAAATTCACAGAATCACCTTGCATTTTGTGTGCCAATATTTTAAGCAAAATCCTGTTCCCATCTGTAAACATAAAAAGTTAACATACTGTATTTAACCTAAGATTTCATTCATGACTGAGCTTCTCACTTTGCCTGATTCTGAAAGTTCTGTTGATCTGTTCTGTTGATCTGTTCTGTTGAAATGTGGTTTCTGAACTGTGCTGTTTTGTCTATTAGGTCACACAACTTAGATTGTCGTTTGTCTATTAGGTCACACAACTTAGATTGTCATTTTATGGGCAGAGCAAATCATTCTTCAAAGTCAGTGGAGGGTATAAAAATAAAACTTGAAAATCATCTGATATGTGGAAAATTTGGACTTTCTCTGTAATTTTTCCTGTTGAAGGAATGAAAACATGATTTGATAGCCTGGAAAAAGCAGTAAAATCATATTAGAAAACATCAAGAATGAACAAATATAAAAGGTGGATTTTCAGTTTTATTTTTATTCCATTTTCTGATTTTGTAGTGTCAGCTCAAGCGCAAAACACAAATTGAATTAAAAGCACCATTGTAAAAGTAGCATAGATTATTTAGCCTCAAATATATAAAGCCATTTTACTGTTGTTGTTGATGTTCAGAGTTGTGAACAGTGCCATGCCAGAGTTGTACAACCCACAGAAGAACATCTTGGACGGGGACCTGCTATGGAAGTTTACAAACTTGGGCGTGGGGGAGCAGAGTGAAATTGCTAAGAGGATCGGCACCACCAGTGAGCAGGTATACTTGGGGATTCACGTTCATGGCCTCCCTCCAGGGATGGCTAGTTTATAAACTTGTGCATTTATGATTGATTTATTTATTTGATGGGGTGTTTACACAGTACTCAAGAATATTTCACAGATGCGATGGTGGCCAGCATTCTGGTGGGAGAAAACTGGGCAAAACCCTGCAGAAACATCTGCAGGTTGCTGCCAGAACTTCCCCATAAATGACCCAAGAGGTAACCAGCATGATTTGTTTATTTTTTTATTTGATTGGTGTTTTATGCCGTACACTAGAATATTTCACTTATGTGGCGGCCAGCATTATGGTGAGAGGAAACCTGGCAGAGCCCGTGGGAAACTCAAAACCATCCACAGGTTGCTACCAGACCTTCCCACTTATAGCCGGAGAGGAAGCCAGCATGAGCTGGACTTTCAGCGACCGCATTGGTGAGTGGCTCCTGGGTTAACCAGCATGAACTAGACTGACAGCAACTGCATTGGTAAGAGGCTCTTTGGTCATTGTGCTGTGCTAGCACACTAACCAGTAGGCCCTGGACTCCACTGAATGTCTGTGAAGATGACCTACACTATGTGGAAGAAAATGGAATGTTTAAGATTTAAAAAATTCATAAAAAGAAAATAGAGCTAAAATAGTTTTGACATTTTATATTCAATTGTAACATTTTGTTAGGTGCTTTTAAAGAATAGGGTCTTTGACTGTTGATAAAGTCACATTATGACATAATAGCCCCACATGTACATATATGTGCATTATGTGAACTGTATGTGAACGTCCATTTCTCAGTGAATGTCTTCATTTTGGCCAATCATATTGACCCAGTTTTCTGATGATAGCTGAAGGCAGCTGTTGTTTTAATTGTGCTGGTGTAACCTGTTTGATTTACCTGGAGCTTGACCATGCCTATCTAATTTTTGAAAACGTAACTAAATGAAGACAGAATACACCTCAGCAAGTCACTCAAGTCACTTTCATTTTTATCTCACAATATTATATTTTTAGCTACAGGTACATCTGTTTCAGATATCTGTAAGCCTGAGCATATAAAATATACCAAAAACCCAATGACCTCATTTGTCTTTGATGCTTGTTACAGATCCTGGATGACATGTTAGACATTGACCGCATGACAGCTCACTTCTGATTGGTCAAAGTTGGTCAGATTTGAATTTTTCCTGTCACAACGTCCTATTGGTGGAGCAGAGTTTACCAGCTGACCTAGATGTTGTCCAGATTCCCTGTGTAGACTCACTTTATGAGGCCATTTGGTGTCCAGGTTTCACCTTTTTGCGTTTATTTCTATCTGTTCCATGTTAAAAATGCTGAAAATAGGGAGTGCAAGTAACATAAATTTTCTAGCTACCCATCCACTTGGACCAAGGGGACAGACAGTCCAAGTTGAATGTAAACCATATGGTCAGGATGAGGTCAGACAGTTCCAGTTGGTTTATAATAACCGTATGGATGACATCAAACCACTGACTTGTGGAGCTACCTACCCTGACGAGAAACATCTCACCTTATTGCTGAATATCCAGATGCCACCTAACCGGACCCCATCTGCAAAGGAACATTGAAGATTACATTGGACATCTACATCATGTGGATCACTGTAAACTGACAGAATGCAGAAGTCTCGACTTCTTTGACATTGACTTCAACTAGACACATATTTGTGGTTCAGTTGAGATGTGGAAACATGAAACATGAGTACATTCTTCACTAGCATAGCGAAAATGTGTACAATAAACCTGTCGAGAATGGCTTCCCAGTTTAGGTTCTTTATGAATCATGTGAGAAAAAGAAGTAGTAACAGTCTGCGTAGTTGTTTATGTGGTACGACCTGCCTTGATTTGGAGTTCAATCGGATCCCCCTCTAGCTTTAATGAAGGTGAATGTCATTGTTGACCTTTGCCCAATATTGGAAATTCTTTTTTATTGGTGGTGGTGCTGCCCAGCATGAGATTTAATATAAAAACTGCGGCTTCGAGGTGAGAAGAAACAAACCATGCGTCGTTGATATTCACAAGTATGTTGTGTGCTTTTATTCTGTTGTCGGAATCTGCAGATGGTTGTGGGTTTCCTCCCAGCATAATGCTGGCCGCCGTCATATAAATGAAATATTCTTTGAATACCACGTAAAGCACCAATCAAATAAATAAATAAATTGTTCTGTTGTCTGACATACTATAATTACTGGTCATTATCTGGCATACTTCTAAAAATATATATCATTGGTGTTCATTTTCCCACGCGAGTGAATGGCCAGGAGGGGTGGGGGCTTGAATAACTAGTTAATAAGTAATAAGTAACTCAGAAAATTTGTGAATTGTGCTAAATTGTTATGCAGCGGGTGATGAATACACCTCAAACTTACTGATGGTGAATATTTTTATGTTTTTTGTTCAGTAAATTTGATCAGAGAGCGTGCTTCTCTGTTGTATGTATTCTTGGCCCTCAGTTAAATGACCCTGAATGCATACTAAATCTGATAGAGTAAGGGAGATGGGAGAAAAATCCATTTGTATTAATCAGTAGTATTCCTGTGTCCTGTACCACAACCGTAATGGATTGGGAGAATTAAATAGGAGTACATTCGGTTCTTAAATTTATACAGAGTTACAATTTGGTTGCACACGGTGCGATTTGTCTTTGTGTTAAAAATATCAGAATTAAGAAAAATCAAAACGTCCAAACTGTCCATGGATATTCGTCTAAAGGTACAAATCTTATTGAAAAAGATTTTGTCGTAATTTGATTTGATTCGTCAACAAGTCAAATTGTGGCACCAAACCTGTTTGCCAACCTCTAAAGTAAAGTCACCTTTTTCCTTGTCCATAATCATAGAAGCTTGTCATCGTGTTACATTATCATATGGTTGGATTATTGTACAAACTCATTATCTTGCATTGTTAGTGTTCTTTGTTGAAGAATGACATCGGTGAGACAGTTTAGATACGTGTAGTTGTATCTACATGTAAAGTGCACGTGTCTGGTTTAAAGTGTATCATGTGTCATAGGGAACATAATTATATCGTATCGTAACTCCATCATCTCGTCGTGTCATCATTAAATCGTATATGTATAACTCTCTATACACTTGTTCTGTTTTTTCTCTGCCTCTAATTCTAAGCCTTCTGCTTTGATTTATTAATGAAGATACAGTGGTGTTAGCACACGATTATACTGACTTCATGATACCTTGCGTGGATATCGACATAGCAGACGACAAAAATCCTGTTCATTGATATTGCATTCCTTATTCAGCAAAACATTTTAGATGATGTGGAAGCATCTAGAATGGAAGTAAACCAAGGTACATTTATACCCTGGTTTTGGTTTACCATGTTTCGAGAAGCAGTTTAGCGTTGGTACCGCGTATTTGTCCACATGTGAGAAAGTTCGTCAGTACCTTGTGGAAATTCGCCCACCTGTTACCTCCAGCCCTAGTTCAAATCTTGTTTAATTTGGTTTAATATCATATCACCGTAGCAGATCTGCCATGTGACCATGATATAGATGTCATATTGCAGTAGTGGTAGTAAGAATCTTTGATTCAATTTTCCATGAGATCACATGAATCAAAGCCGGGAGATTCATCGGGTATCTGACCAACGGCGGAAGTCACATCAGCTTTTTGACGCTTAACACACACACAGTCTGGAAGATTCTCATATTGCATACAAATAGAGAGCTATAAATGCATTTTCTGAATAAACTTTAACACGAACAATTTCTTATGTTTTTTTTTCGTCCACAAACGTATAAAAATCTGCGCTTATATGGCAACATTTTAGACTACAGGATACTTCATTCTGTTCTTTGGAATGTTCCATGTTTTTTACTAAGCCCTATGATCCGATAGGCCACTAAGTTTTGCACAGGTACACGTGTAGAATGGCTGTTACCCCCCTTAGAGTAACATATGCAGAGAGACTTGCATACTCCCTACAGCGAGTGAACCGCTTTCTGCGATCACTGTATGCACATCATTGCCACCACTTGCAAATTTTGTACAGGGCATAGTGAGTGGTGTATTCGCTGTAAGGAGTATGACCTAGAGTTGTATGTAAATGTAAGAGGTGGTATAAGTATTACAGCGCGACGAGCCAACTCAAATGCAAACTGTGTCCGTTACGATGTTGCAGAAAAAAATGCTTTATATTTACCTGTACCCACGGGCTATAGTTTGTTCAGTAGGCATGAATACTTTTTATTTCTTCAACTATCATTCCAATACGTACACGTTAATTTGAAAAACAGATAATATTAATTACTTCCGTTGATAAGTCAATAGTCCTTTGATGTTTCGGTAGGCCATCTTGATTTTCTGTACACATTCTAAGCTCGCCTGTACCAAGTACATGTGTAGTTTATACCCTACCCGAGGGTCGGCGTCCCATAACAGGGGCGGCAATGTTAAACACCGTGTTATATATATATACTGAGCTCAGGTTTTTCACAAATGTAGTTCACAGCAACACGTGGGGTATACTCCATCGTTGATTCGATATGTGTAGATTAAATACCGTAAATAGCAAAATTCATTTACTTAATGTATTGTGTATTAGAATCAATGTTAAACAAAATTATACGGGAGGTATCTTAAATAGTACTGCATATATTGACCTGAAGTTTTACATGCATGTAAAACAAAATCACAAGAGGGGATGTTCCAACGATGATTTGTGCATATTAAAAACCGTAAATTACCAAAGTGATGACTGCAGTACTTTATGTATGGAGGTGAAGTTTTGTATTCATATATCTCCTAGAAGCGAACTCTTAGGTATATTTGAGCTGTAGGCCATAAACTCCTAAAAGCTTCTAGCTTTCTGCAGAATAGAGTGTTTTCATGCCATTGGATAAGTTGTCTTTATACGTCTTGATGTCACCAGTGAAACCCAGAATTGCACCATTCAGCAGACCTCCCTATATGAGAAAATGTCGCCGTGTCAACGAAGACGTGAATTAAGGCCCATCCTATTTGAGAGTGCATGTAGCCTTGATTTCTTGTGGCTTAAGACTTCGTGAGAGAGGAAATTGCATGTATGCGAAGAATTTACAACACCAGATACTAAACAGATGTGTAAGCCGATAAAGGCAGCAAGCGAACCTCCGAGAGTTAGAGATAAAAATAAAGCTTTAAAATGAGGAATACATAGTAAATGATAAAGAGAACTATTTGCCTCTTTCAATCTAACACAATGCAAACATTTAATTCTTACGTGAATATGTCATGTGCAGGTACTATGAAAGATGACAGAGGACATATTTTGCCACCTCACTGTTCCTATACTTTGCATGGGTCACTAAGGTCAAGGTAGAGAACTGGCGAAAGTTCCCTTCCTGGCTCCAATAATGAGCCATCATTAGGCCTATTTACCACTTTAAATCTTCCAGTGGTTGGTTTCATGTCGCTTGCACGAAAAGAAATCACACTGTCAATTAGAGATGTACATGACGTCTTTAAAGCTATAGATTCCGAAGAACGACCGCGCGCGAGTGTCTTCACCTGTTTCCAGTTGCCCACCACCTAACCCGCGCGAAAGTTTTAATTATCTCGTACACAGTTCTAGTTATGCAGTGATGAGGAACGCCAGTTAAGCTATCGTATCTACAGCCATGTGTGAACTGTACTGAGAGAGAAAATAACCGATCAGTGAGTGTAAGTATGTATACCATGCACGTGTTAGCGTAAAGTCAGACTTTGAGGGACAACAGTTCTGGGGTAGTCACGTGTATATACAGGCTTAACCTGACCCGGATTGTTGTAAGACTAAATCTGAAGACCTACCCAGTGTCAGTGTTGTGTTGAGCTGTGAGAAAGCCAGATGGATACGGCTTAAGCCCTGACAGAGACTCTATGAAGGATGAAGACGGAGGCATGCATCGCAGGCGGGCCACTGCTGACACCGCCTTCCTAGACCAGGCAGTCTATCTGAACTTCACGTGGCGTACGTAGGGGCCTACGTACATGGTGGGACTAAAATATATAGTCTATATACATATATATGATAGATGTACACGCTCTGAATTCACTGTTTCCTCCTTCCGACGGCTCATGTGCGCCAAGCCAGATTGTAGCAGTCTAACACCGGACAGGGATTGGAATTAGGTAATGTTGATAGTCGCAAATAATCTTTTTCACCCCACCCCCCCTCCAATCACCCCTACTCTCTCTCTCTCTCTCTCTCTCTCTCGCTCTCTCTCTCTCTGCTTTATAAACACTTTTATAAAACGCACGGACCACCCTACAGATGTCCAAAACATATAACACAGTTCCACATATTGTACGCTCCAGTCTTCTGAGGATCGTGAGCTCCTCCCGGGCTTTGCGATTAGCATGTAAGCGGAACACAATGAGCCAAAAATCTCACAAATGTGATCGCTGTAAGCTTTAGTCCTGCTCGTACTGGCTTCCTCTCCGGCCCTAGGAGAGGTCTCCGTTGGAAGGTCTTCTAGCAACATGAAAATGGCCGTGAAGCCGGGTGTGAATGTAATTTTACGGTATGGGTGAGGTGCCAAGTCTGTTTTTTGGGGCAGGATACCTCAGTGGCGGCGGTACTTTGGCGGCATGCATTCGCCCTGCCGTAAGAAGATACCGTATACGTACATTTACACACCTACTGATTCCTCGTCGTCATATGACGTAAACCTCCAAGCATACACACATACTATATCGGGATCTGGGGCTATAGGCTCACTCCGCTAGTCTTCAAATCCCAGTGGTTCTCCGTTACTAACTAAGCCAGTGGACTACTCCTCTACCGGTATGTATTTACTCTGTGCTGGAATGGCGCGTCGCACCATGTCTTTGTTATACCCCTGTAGCCGCTTCCTCAAAGCAATTGAAGGCTGTTGAACTAAATGAACCTACATAAATAAACCCCAGTAGGTACATGTACAAGAAGCTTTATACCATCATTTCGAGTACCAGTACTATATAAGTCTCACTCTAATTAGCGAAGGAAGTTTATGGTCAACAGTTAACATACATGAGGTGTGTGTACGCCAGAGTTAGAACATCGACCAATCCACTCACAGTAACTAGACTGAAACATTCCGTAAAGTGCACATGACGCTCAGCACTGAGAGGTTAGAACAAGGACTGGACAGGACTGGACAGGACTGGTTGGCTCAGTGTAAGTACAATGTGACTGGGTGGGGGCCAGTGTCATGTGTGGTGTCTTCGGCATAACACTTCAGTGACGTCAGCACTTTGGCGGAATGGACTCGCTCTGTCACAATAAAACACGGTATATGCACACGCATCGATTGCCTTCTCGCCGTGATACCACCTGTGTCAGGTGTCAACAACGCCGGCTTGACCAAATAGTATGCGTTACAGTACGCTTATGAGCGTTGGTCGATGAAAAACAAGGTCCTCATATGACGACCTTGTTATTTATAGTTTGAGCCGTTCGGTAATATTAAAAAATTCGACCTAATGCATTGGAACCGATTCAACCGTCCATGACCGATGGCATATAACGATTACGTTCAGATTTTGGAAGTTTAAATGTGTTCTAACTGCATTTTCTTTGCATAATATTGAAATCAAAAATAACGATGTATAGAGCTAATGGTGTTACGGGCCTCTAACGAAAGTCAGTTTTGGTAGTGGATATGAGGGATTTTACGTTATAATAGTTTGGAACACTGTACGGGACATAAACGACAATTACATTTTCTATGTTTATTTTATTTTATTTTTTTTTTTTTTACTTATTGTTTGGTTTCACTCTTGATGAAAACTAATATCTTCTGGATGAAAAGGTTTTTACCGCGGTGAAAAGAGTTTCCACTTGGATTAATAGGTTTTCACCTTGGTGGATACCCACGGTGATCTTGTACCAGAGACGTTGTTTGGGGTCAAAATACAGTTTAGAGGTGTTGGAGAACAGCTTTGATCAGGTAAGTTTTGTGACAACAGTTGTATTTCCATACTCCATTGTGGTCGTTTATGTAAATCCCCTAATTAATATGTATACATGTGGTTAGAATGCCCTTTTCCGGCCAAGACTTCTTATGTCACACAAGTTTCTACCATTGCGGAAAAGTTTTCCCACCCAGGTGAGAAGTCTTTCCAAAACTTCCCACCAGGCTAAGAACGTGTTCCAACCATGTCAAAACACCCAGGTGGAAACTAAAGAAAAAGTTACAAAACTTTTTAAGAAATGTAAATGTCGTACATGGACCACGGTTGTTAGTGAATATAGATTATAACTGGGGGTCTGCTGACTGTCGCTCTCTGTGTAGTGTCTGTCTTGTAGTTATAATACAGGTGACATATAACGCGTATACATGTATCTAGCCTAGACGTCAACGAGGTTCATTCACCGCAATGCTAATCTATCAGATCATCGCAGGCTTGTATGTCACGTTTTTGTGAACTTTAGCCGCAAATACATAACAATTAACTTAAATATGCTCCGTTTAACTGTGATGAAAAAAGCAACATTTTTGTTCTGAATACCAGGCCGCGGAGATTCTGATCACGTGATTCTGCTTGGAGCATCCTCACATCAAGGTTGAGTTTTGTTTACTGAACTAGCAGTATGTATGAAGGCTGTGTTTATGTCTGCTAGCTATACAGGTGCTGGATAGCGTGTGGTTAGAAGACCGTTAAAATCTGGGACAAATGTGCGTGTCAGGGTGAGTTGAGCCAGTATAGATCGATTGCAGGTAGCCTTGAAGGTCAATATAGAGGTGTAAGTACATGATGTAAAAATGGTAGGATTTAACAGAGCCCGTATAGTTGTTATTGGGTATTACACTTCTTGGATAAAGCACAGATTCTAGTGCTGAAAACTGCTAGCATTTGTTGTTCAGTAGCGATGATCGGCTCTGCATTGCCATACCTAATCGCAATAATGAAAGGTTTTGTTACAATATTGTATTAATGATAGGCTTTGTTACAATATTGCATTAAGGATACACAGTAAATGACCTTAAACGTTGCATTTAAGAGGCAAAATAGGGCTTACTTAAGCATTACTTTTACTGGTGAATATCACATTTGCCCAGTTTGATATCATACTATTTCCAAACAATCATAAAAACACCATTCCAAGGCCAATAAACCTTTCATAATCAGATGTGCGCTTCTTTGTCACGAACGAAATTTTAGGTCAATGACTATCGTAGGCTTTGTTTTACGGTGTCGGGAATATGCTTTGTTGTACAGCATATGTGTTGGCATTTATTTATTTATTTGTTAATGTATAACACTTTTGCTATCACCTTCACTTGGCCTGTTTCAGTGTGTTGACGATCGGTTATAGTGGCAGAGTGAAAGCGACAGGTCGTTCTCTGCATTAGGTACATGACCCGCACCTGTGACGGGAGCTGAGGAACTCCTCACCAACATGGCGGCCTCTCCGCAGAGTGGACAGGCGACAGAACTGAAGAAAACAGTTAACTTTTTACACTGCACGGCAATTCTCATAGCCTTAACGGGACACATCGCCATCTTTATCCGTCCATCGGACATTCTGGCGAACATCGGCTCCATCGGTGGCTTCTTCATATTTTTATTCGTCACGGGTCTGACGAATTTACTCCTGGCCCTGTGTTTTGCCGAGGTCGGGACGATTTACCCGAAGGCCGGCGGTCCTTACGCCTTCGTGTTGATCGTGTTTGGCAGCCTGCCAGGCTTTCTGACCATGTGGGGATACGTGTGCCTTGTATCGGGGCCCTTCTGGGCTCTCATGGCTTACACTGCTGTTGTATACCTGGTCAAGCCATTCTTCCCAGGCTGCGATCCACCGGAGACCGTCCTCAAACTACTGTCAGCCTGGACATTAGGTACGTACTTGTATACTATGATACCCCGTTCAGATCAAAAATCATTGAGCCTGCTTTAAACTATTAGCCCGAGATTGCTAGGTTTGGGAGATTTTTCGGGAAGGAAACTATCTAAGTATAGAAAAAAAGTTATTTAAATTCCTCCTCAAATCCTGCAAAAAAGAACCATTGTCAACATTTATTGTACCGTGAATGTGAGACACGGTGGATTCTATCCACAGTGGATGCGCATGATCCGTATATATAGATATGTAGCCCCAGTTATAACGACACGCTTTTGAAAGTACTTACAGTGTTGAGGTTATATTTTAGATATACATGCTTTTGTGCCTTTTTATGCTCCCACATAAAATGAGGGGGTAAGAGTAATGAGATCGATTTTCCTGTTTGTTCACCATGCTTGTGTTATTAAAACTAAGTGAAGAAGAAACATGAATCTCACATGTTATGAGAAAACTAGCCGAATCTTTGCATAAGTAATTGCATAGCTACGCCAGATGTTTTCCGAATTTGGTAAAAGTCTGTGATATTTCAGTTTAAGGAACACCAGATTTGTCTCCAATAACGTTGCTTGCAATCAGCTATCGGTACTTTCGCCTTCCTGTCTTGTCCATTTTCTCCAGTGACGGTGGTGTGATCAACTGTCAGAACTTTAGCCTTAACGTCTTGTCTTTTCTCTCCAGTCACGGCGGTGGTTGCGATCTGCTGTCTGTACTTTCGCCCTATTGTCTTCTCCATCTTCTCCAGTCAGAATGGTTGTGATCAACTGCGTGTATTTTCGTCATATCATCTTGTCTTTTCTCTCCAGTAACGGTGGTCTTTCTTCACCAGTCACAGTGATCAACTGTCTGTATTTTCACCCTGTCATCTTTTCCTCTCCAGTTACGGTACTTGTGATCAACTGTCTGTACTTTCGCCTTATTGTCTTGTCCCTCTTCTCCAGTCACGGTGGTTGTTGGCAGTTGTCTGTATTTTTCATATTATCGTCCTGTCAATCTTCTCAAGTCACGGTGGTTGTGATCAACAGTCTGTATTTTCTTCTTATCGCCCTGTATTTGTTCTCCAGTCACGGTGGTTGTGATCAACTGTCTGTACATGAAGTACATCACCCGTGTCCAGACGTTCCTGAGCGGAACCAAGATGGTGGCCATGTTGATCTTGATCATCGCCGGTTTGATCCAGTTTGGACAAGGTACGTGAATGATCAATTTCAGTGTTTGTCCGAAATTACGGTACTATGGCAAGGCTGTCTGTCTAGGTTAATCCTGGTATTTAGAAGCTGGGTAGTTTTATAGAGAACAAAATTCTTTGTTTCACGGTAACAACGTTTCTGCATACATGTGATATATTTTTTCATTTTTTTTTCTTTAAAAACCTTATCTTTCTTGGGAAGACTGCCATTATTTTTTGCAACGTTGTCACTTTATCGTCACGCACCCCATTTTCGCAAACCTAATCGTCACTCACCTCATAGTCACACACCTCATTGTTTGACACCCCATTGTCTCATATCCGGTAGGGAGGTTTCCCGTTCGAGCTCTTTTATCGCTGATAAAATTCCTATTGTACCTTGTGACCTGTCAAAGATGTTAAGCAACTGTTTTTGATTATATTTACTGTAACATGGGCGTCTGAAACATTTCACGAAATGTTAATTAGAGCAGAAGAACGACGGAGAAAATGGAGAAGTTTAACGTTTGTGAAAGGAAAGCGGTGTAATTTATCCCTCCAGAACAAGGTGAGGTAGGTTATCCGTAAATTATTGTTAAGGAAACCTGCCTAACATTTTTCCCAAGTCACACGAAACAGTAGGACTATTTTTACCTCTACTGACGAAAGAGTTGTCAATGTGTCATAATTAACTTTCTTAAACCACATTGTCTCACACCGGAATGTCATACAGTCCATTTTCACGCATCCCATGGTAACACACCACATTGTATCATAGGCACACACCTCGCTGTCTCATATATAACTGTCTTAAACCACGTTGTCTCACACCTGATTGTCATACACTCCATTTTCACGCAGCCCATTGTTACACACCATGTTGTCTCATATTGTCTCATTGGCACACACCTCGCACCTTGTTCTCACTCAACTCATAGTCATTCATGACCGTGTAAACATGATTCAAATGGTTAAAGGCGCCTTGCAGATGTAGTCCCATAGAAATGCCAGAGTTGTTGAAAATTTGTGGTCTTTGGGTCGTAAATGACTTCTGAGTCATGTACATGGGACAACTGTAACCATTTCATGTCCAAACAATAAGTATCTCATATGAGGAACATTAGGTACATTAAACAAGCCGTCCAGGTGGTGGGCTCTTTTTTCTTTCTTTCTGTGACACGTCACTGTTTCTGTATCCATGTAGTTGTGCTCTTAAAGTAATTAGCCTATGACTGACGTAGTCCACAAGTACTAGAGCGTATCATCAAATACTGATGACGTGGAACGGGTTTGTTTGGATGGGAAATAGTGTGGGAAGCGCTGTCATTACATCAAACACACGTCAATTCTGATTTCACGTTAATCATCTGGTCTTTCTTTTCTTATCCCTACACAGGAGAGAGGGCTAATTTCGATGACATGTTTACGGGCACGACCACTGACGCTGGCGGATTTGCTATGGCAGTCTTTGCTGGAATATTTGCCTATGGTGGCTGGTGAAGAAATTTCTAAACAGTACATTCATTTTCTCCGTAAAATATTTTCTGTCTATCTGGTGCATTTAGCGGTACGTGCAGTTCAACTTTCGGCCTACGACATGCAGCTTGCACGAAATTGTTGTGTCAATTATTTCCCCATGTATTCTGACATGACGTCTCTGTCACGTTTCCAACCCGTTTACATTGGGTGTGTTGCGATCCTGAACAGTTCGTGTGGATATTTTTACACTTTTTGATCAGACCTTTTCCGCATGCGGTTAATATTTATATCCTTATAATAATTCTCTAACTGCACATTCCTAATCTGCTTTAATTTAATTTTAGGGGCCTCCGTGCCTCAGTTGGTTAGCGCACTAGCGCAGCGTTATGACCCAGGAGCTTCTCACCAATGCGGACGCTGTGAGTTCAAGTCCAGCTCATGCTGGCTTCCTCTCCGGCCCTACGTGGGAAGGTCGTAGGTTTCCCCTGGGCTCTGCCCGGTTTCCACCCACCATAATGCTGGCCGCCGTCGTATAAGTGAAATATTCTTGAGTACGGCGTAAAACACCAATCAAATAAATAAATAAATAAATTTAATTTTTTTTTACAATTTATGTTGAAAAAAAAACATCAGCTCTGGAAACATCTCATCTTATTGTCTGATTTTCAACTTTCATATGGATATACTTATATGGTATATTCTGTTGCAACTTTCTGGGTAAAATATACATTATATATTTTGTTGATTTTGAAATAAGCTGTATTAGGATTATCATAATGATTATTGTTATTTTTATCATATTAGGCAAGTGTTACTGAGCCTACTGGAGGAAGTCAAAAGACCTAGTCGGTAAGGAAAGTCATTGCTTTTTTGTGTGTGTTTACGCAACCGCCTGCATCTCACATACTGTAAATGTCGTTTCGTTTGCAAAGGCCTAAATATACGCCTAATTTAACCTTTATATTTAGAGCATTGACATGGTAAAAACTATTTCGATCAATAAGATTCAGTAAACTGCTTTATAAGTTTGAACGTCTTTCACATGCTAAAATTTTCCCTATAAACTGTTAAACAGATCTCAGAACTACTGAAATACAATACTCTACATGGAGATACCTTTAGTTAGTAACTGATCTTTGACAAGAAGTTTGTGGATTCCTCGGCTCTCACTGTTAGCCACTTTTTGGTCACAATAACCGATCGAAGACGCCTTGTGTGAATGTTTGCGAAATCTAACGTTCGTTGAAAACCACACTGGTTTTTAAGAGTATAGTGTGCATATCTGTATATCTCCTGTTTGTCAGAAACTTTCCAGAGGTCGTTAGTATTCCCTAGGCACGTCCATTTCGTCCACTAACATAACTGACTGCCGTCGTACAAGTGACAATTCTTGAGCCTGATGTTAAATAGCAATCAACTAAGTAGTACAGTGCCCTCTTTGAATTCACACCGATATCACATATCTGCTGGCGCAGGTAGATCGAGCCGTGTTTTTAGGTTGGGATACAATAGGAGACAGCGAAGGCCTCCGTGACGAGGTGGTTAGCACGCCAGAACGGTGCAAGAACCCAAGAGGCTCTCATCAATGCTGTGAGTTCAAGTCCATTTCTGGCTGACTTCCTCTCCAGCTGTACGTGAGATGGTCTTGCAGAAACCTGCAAATGGTCGTGGGTTCCCCCGAGCTCTACGCGGTTTCCTCCCACCATAATGGTGGCCGCCGTCATACGATTGAAATATTCTGGAGTATCGCGTAAAACACCAATCAAATAAATAAGTAAATTAACACAGCCTGTGCGGACAGGTATAGCCAGATGTTTGCTCTCTACGAAGAGAACTGAAATAGTCATGAGCAATGGCACATCTGTTGCACATGCACAAACAACACAATGAATGCAGTTTTTATTTTCACTGTTTTCGAGTGTTTATGTATAGTTATGTTTCGTGCAAGATTTGTGAGCATACTGCTTATCTGACAAGGGTTGTATCCTGCTGAACCCGCATGTATACATATATGTCCATAGATTATATATCTGCTTATAATGCATTTATAAATCGGTGCAAAAACAGCAGTATTCCTCTTGACGCGTCTCGCGAGATATCCTAACGCGGCCTCCGTACAATATACATGTACTTCCAATGACATAATGTACCAGAAGGATATCACCCGAGATTATCGGCTGTGATCAGTATGCACAAAATGTATCAAATCGTGTTTTAATGTCACAAATCTCAATTAAACAAGTGCTGTACTCATACACGTCCTGGTACTCGTATTACAGTGTTTTGAATGAAAATGTAAACCGCTAACGTAAGTAACTGTCAAACTCTCCAGATTGTAAAACGGATATTTTTACCCGTGCAGCAGTTGTAGCATTGGTAACTTAAATCGATCAGATGGGCTCCGTCGACCGTTTATTTCCATTAAAACCCGAAGAATAGTGCATGGAGGAAATAAAAATGGTAAAATTCCTGTCCGAGTCTGGAACTGAAGTTTCGAATACAAGACAATCATTTGTGATTCTCAGATATATCTAATGCGTGTTATAATTTCATTTATGGATTTGATTGGTTCTCTAGGACGACCTTCTATGTCGATATTTCGCCCCCCCCCTCCGTTCTTCATCACATATGAAATAACCAGTTAAAGCACAGGTGGTGTAGAATCCTGATGCATTAGTAAGACGTTGATTTTGTCGATTTGACGACTTAAGGCCATAGTAAAGAAATTTCCCGGCACTCCTATTTTTGAACATGCAGAAAAATAAATGAAAACAGTCCCTATTTGCCTACACCACTAGTTACCTTATCCACAACAAATATGAAATATATCAATTTTGGTGTGAAAAAGTATCATTTTTTGCAATGTAATCGCCTAACATGTAGATGTAAAATTTCCAGTCTCCGTACAGCTACTATTTATCGATTGAAAAGTCACTTCAAAAAATGCTTTGAATCATGATCTGTGCAATAAGCGAGCTTTTTAATTTAGGTCCCCTCGAATTAAAACATTAGAATTTTTGTAAAGACCATGTAAAACAGTTTTATGAAGATTTAATATCATTGTATTAATACCGTTGTATAAGCCAACAAGTTTATCATATACCGGTCTTCTTTCCCCAGAGACGTACCACTCTCCTTGTACACTTCGTTTGCCATCCTGATCGGGTTCTACATCCTCAACAACATGGCCTACCTGACACTTCTGACACCACAGGAGATGACTCACTCCAACGCCGTAGCCTTGGTGAGTGCATCTATCTCACTTGGATAAAGCATTCCTTGCGTCTTTCCGTCATCACTGAAAACTGTTCACTGCTTCTCCTTTCATGAATCCGTCCTAATTTCTTCCTTTATTTACTTTCTTTAACTTCTGTGCTGGTTTGTGTTGAACATGGTTTTGAGAATAGATTATTAGACCTCGCACGATGCTCAAGGCCACATCCTTCTTCTAAACACCTATAAATCGGCCCCTATAACTAGTGAGGCCGCAGGTTCGAATCCAGCTTTTGCATGTTCGGTTGCGGCTTTAAGTCAGGATGTTTGTCAACTGCTGGGAAATGTGGGGTTGTTTACTGTGGGCATCCCGTTTCCTACACCCATAAACTTGGCTACTCTCAAGAAATAGTCTTAGATTTTGGAACATGAAGACGATTTCGCAAGATTGGGTATCTGACCCGAGTGCCATCAATATTTCCCTACTTACATTCCGTGATAAAAACGTTTCTTTGAGCTACAGGCTTTATAGATTCAATTCAACATAGACGTGGTCAGCTGTATGTTACCAGTTATCTTGTTGAAAACGGCACTTTTGGAGGATTGCTGACAATGTATGGGCAAATTATATGTTATTGAGACTGTAGAAAGTTTGAACAAAGAAAACTTGGTTCACAAATAATGCATAGGCATCGATGGAAAAGAAAACAGGCCAATCGTTTGAGACTGTGAATACATCCAGTATTCTGAGACGATTCTGTTTACCACATAACAGCTTTGTTCAATCGGAAGCAACAAGTGGAATGATTGTAAGGCCAATAGGGCATCGTTAAAACGTCATCAAAAAGGCAGAAATGAAAAACAGACTGTCGTACACACCTTTGGCCCAGGATTACATGTACTATAACCAGAAAAATTTTCCCATTGGGACTTTCATTGCCTTGGTTTTTGAGGCTGACATTCATGTGTTATTGTTTGTCTGTCAGATGTTTACGGATCGCGTGGCCCCGCCCCTGACGCCTGTCATCTCCATACTGGTGGCCGTGGCCGCCATTGGTGTACTCAATGCTACCATCTTAGGCCATTCCAGGTAAGGCTTCCACTGGAAGAGGAGAAACACGTACCGTGTCCTCGATTATAAGATTTGTTAGCGATTTGGCTGGCATTTTGCCAGCAAACACCAATGTGATTTAATTTATTTTCTTGGGCTTAAAGTTAAATTTATCTGGGCGTGGGTCATGCTTTAGCGGGTACTGTTTAAGTTGATACGTAAAAAATGTATTGTTTCCTTCAGAATCAGACTAAAACAACCAAATTGTACAAACAAAAATGACACTATTTTTGGAGATAAATACTCATTTCTGGGTTTTCTCTCATTGGAGGAAATTTTGATCTCGCTTAAAAACTCAGAAAGCCGACCGAAAATTTTGCCCAGTTAAAATTACATCGGATACAGAGGAATGGTGATTTATGATATTTCAGTGGAACACAGTGAGAATCTAATAAATTTAAACAATACGAGACACCTTGAGGCAAACTAACGTCTGGACACCATTACATGCTTTATGGCGATCATGCATACATGGTATAAGTTATTTTGTTTCGATATTTTTTAACTCGACAGAGTTTCCCCCCTTGTTCCTCTTTTCCGTGCATGGTATTCCGTGCTGATGGCTATCAGCATACATGTTTACTACGTCAGGATGTTGCTTTCATAAACAGTTGCAATAAAACCGCGACTGAGGTACCTGTATACTAGTATATCACCTGGATATTATTCACGGACTGCAGGTTTGAAATTTGGATGTGGATATTATTACAAGAATGTCTGTAAAGTCGTCATTGTAATCTGATGCCTGTTTTTCTCTTATATAGTACCTCCTTTAATTGGTATTAAGTTAAATATTTTTCATCTATTCCTTTGGGAACTGGTGTTTTAGGTTGTACGGGTAATAGATCTTGTGACTCGTGACATGGAACACCCCTTCATGGCGTACGTGCGGTATATGAATGTCGGATTTTGATGTGTAGGTACTAAATGCTCCCAAATCCCTGTGGAGACGTTCACTGCACCGGTATATGCAATTGCTTTGTTTTACGTCTCTTCCCACAGAGTAGTGTTCGCCGCAGCAAGGTCCGGTCATCTCCCTCAGGTCTTCTCCATGATTAACCGGAAGTACCTGACACCCTGGCCTGCCATTGGCCTATTGGTGAGCACGTGATTTTATCGGCTTCCCGATTAGAACACTACCTAGAACAATGCAGATAAAATATACTATTGTCATGTTAGATTATTTAAGGATTTAACGCCGCCGTAGCGATGTTTGTTATGCAACCCGGTAATGCTCAAGCTTATTTCGTACCTCGTGTCTTATTGTTGCGTGACGTAGAAATGTAAAAGTTTACTGTACATGTATTATGACGTCATACCGCTGAGCTCAGATTGGAATGTCTTTATTATTTATTCATAAACTGTGGGAAATAACACTTTTATCACTGAAGGAAATTCCGATAGTTCACCTTTACATAAATCACGAAGAAAATCTAACAAGTAAACAAACTGATATTCTTGTATTTGTAGACATAAAAAGTATGAAATGATATTACTCGGGGAGGTAAAAGCGTTGCGTGACACACTCGATGTTGTTCGAAAGATCATCTCTATTTAATATGTATATTTTGCACACGGCCCGCAACTAACAGCAGGGGTAGAATAGCTGAGTATCGGTATGTGACACATGTTATCTTACGATGAACCGACATTCCAAGCCCTACTGAGCCACACTGACCAGTGGCATTTAGCGAATCTGTGCTTTTGGGCTGCAGAAAATTAGGTGTTAAACTATATCAATTTGTTCGACCCTACTATAACTGGTTCCCAGGACCACACAACACGTTAAGGAACTCTTCCAAACAAACACGTTTTGTTTGTTTGATTTGTTTGACTGGTGTTTTACGCCGTACTCAAGAATATTTCACTTATACGATGGCGGCCAGCATTATGGTGGGAGGAAACCGAGCACAGCCCGAGAGAAACCCACGACCATCCGCAGGTTTGCTGCCAGACCTTCCCACGTAGGGCCGGAAAGGAAGCCAGCATGAGCTGGACTTGAACTCACAGCGACCGCATTGGTGAGAGACTCCTGGGTCATTACGCTGCGCTAGCGCGCTAACCGACTGAGCCATTTACAAGGTCAGGGTAAGAATTAAAATTTTATGATGGGAAATAAGACCTATCTTTCATGTTATCTTGAATCATACCAGAAATACATAAGGTAGCTGACCAGCTCGGTGTGGAAGTACAATGATAAATCTGATGTCAAATTCATTCGTGGAGCTAGTGTATTAGCTAACTTTTCAAAACGTCAAAAATACCATTAAAGAGAGTCAGTGAAAAGAAATAAAATGACATTTTGTGTTTATATAAATAAGTTAGATTAGTCCTAATTCTTAATTTTGGCAAAGCGATTATAGGCACAGACTATAAATCTCATGGTCTTAAATGTTGTTGCTTAGCTTTAAACATAACGGTAGTCATGCTTAGATAAATGCTCGGGAAGATATAATCTTCCAGCAGTTATAATCATCACGCAAAACTCACCCAAGAAAATTATCAATTAATAAGATTAATTCCAATGCTTTTAGTTAGTTTTCGATGATCTATAATAGCAGATAAAACTGGCACATTTACCTTATTGTGCTGTGAAGTGACCATCACGTCCCGTCGCAAAAATGCCTAATTTTTTACGTCACTGTGACAACCGACGTCTTTCGTTTCCACAGTTGCTCATCTCACTGGCCATGCTGTTCACCGGTTCTGTGTCACTTCTCGTCGACTTCATCAGTTTCTTCTCCACACTGTTATCGTTTACCATTGTCTGCTGTCTGCTCTACCTCCGATGGTCCCAGCCAGGTATTGATCGACCACTAAAAGTAAGACATGATTAAACATGATTTTATGAGGGCAGCAGGGTCTGTGCGCCAGTGCTAGCGTAGAACTATGACTCAAGAGCATTTGGCCATTTTCGCTCGCTGTGAGTTCGGTTCGGTGAGACTCGGTTTATCTCCAATGCCACCTGGAAGGTCTTCAGCGATCTGCGGATGGTCGTGGGTTTCCTCCTACCATACTGCTGGCATCCGCCGTATAAGTGAAATATTCTTGAGTACGGCGTAAATTATATATCGATACGAGTAATATGTGAAGATGGCCACTTCTCCTTTGACAACGTACAATAATAATTCTAAATTTTTCCCAAAACATAAAATTTTACAGTATTGGGTAATTGTTGGTTTCTGAGAAAATGAACAAAAATAAATATGTGTTCACAAAAGTAATATGGGTAAATGATGTGTGCGATCAGAACATCTGATTAAATGGCGTGGGTGGGACCCTATGACCCTATGCCTTGGAGTAGACGAAAACATAGGAATAGATTCTAATCTTTATTATAGAAACTGTTCTAATGAATTGGCCCTAATATAGGGGAAACTTTTGATATAATTACTTTCTGATGTGAACAAAGTGTTGAATTTTCTTAAATCTCTTTCAGCTAAATTTGGCCATTCCCATTTCGCAACTTTTCGTCACTATTTTTGTGGAAGTGTTAGCCATTTATACACGTCCTCGTAAGATGGGCCTGGCCATTCTCATTATGGCTGCCGGATTTCCTGTCTACTGGGTGGGAGTCTGCTGGAAAAAGAAACCTAGGGCTATTTGCAGGATATCAGGTAAAACTTCACCATGTCTCTGATCCACATTGTATGTATGTATGTATGTATGGGTATTTTCTCAGTTATATGACGGCGAAGAGACATTAGTTGTGTGTACATATAGTGTGTCTTTTTGTGGTATGGCGAGTGCTGCCGCCACTGGAGTATCATGCCAAAGACACCAGATATGACACCCCACCCAACTCAGTTACATTATGCTGACACCGGGCCAATCAGTCATATTACCTTGCTCTAACCTTTCAGTACTGCATCATCGGCAAGCGATGCACCAACACGTTCTGACCATTTTTGAAGTCTTTGGTATGACCCTACCCAGATTTGATCCTAGTTCTTTCGACTATTAGGCAACAGAAGGGATCCATGCTGTTTTAAGTGGCTTTAAGTCAGGTTGTCTAGCAAAGGGCGGTGGATCACTCTAGTTACCTTTGTTCACTAGCCTGACAATCGCGCGGTGTAAGCGAAAGACAATCTGGAGAATGGAACTAAAGATCATGCAGCCAAGGAATATATATCAAACCAATAAAAGAACGGAGACATGACACGTTAAATCAAAATGTTATCTTTTATCCTGACTTTAAAAACTTCCTTAAGTTCATAATACTTTTTCGGAGTCATTTGTTTGGTGGTGCATGGGGGTTGGGAGGGGGGCTGGTTTGAGCTCTTTCGGATCGCTAATTATCAGGTGTATTATTTTTCTGTTTTCAGATCAAATTACTCGCACAATACAATGTGTATTTGAGGTGAACTACCCCCAGAATCTTTGATCTCCCCATCAGCACAGACTATGGTGCCCAATTGGCAGCTTGTTCCAAGACTATGTCGGTTACTGTGGAGAACCTCAAATCTCATACCGCTGACCGGAAGTGTTGATATATGCGGAGTAATGTCGGTAGCAATATGGGCCACGCAGGGATACATTATCATCGAACTGTAGTCAGGAGATTTTTGGACAATTGAGTTGTTTTATTATGAGTTTTATGCAGATCGTCTATAACATACCGGTGTTTCTTTGCTGTTTTGATCGAAGCCTCTTGTACACCTCTTGGTATCCGAGATTACTTCTGGACTATACCTCAGTAGATTTTGATGACAATGACTGGAACTTTCGCCAGCAGGCCTTTTCCATCTGATTCACTGCTGGACCGTTTGCCAGTAATTATTTATGATATTTGATTTACTATTGGACTGTTTGCCAGTTGATTTTCGTAACTTCTGATTTACTGTTAACGGTTTGCCAGTAGATTTTCATGACATTTGATTTACCGTTGGACTGTTTACCAGTAGATTTTATGACATTTGATTTACTGTTAACCGTTTGCCGGTAGATTTTTATGACATTTGATTTACTGTTGAACCGTTTGCTAGAAGATTTGTTGACGTCGTATATACTATGGCGCACTAGTAGATTATCAGGACATCGGAAATTACTAGAAGATTTGTAAGAAGAATGCAAAAATGAGCTGGATACTACTGGCAGTAGTTGATACGAATGTACATTTTTTAATATAACCCTGATCCCATGACTCATTAAATATGTTTTCCTATTTTATCAAGGATTTTTGTTGGATTTGTGATTCATAATTTTGTACTGTTTGATTGTGCAAACTTCCGGGTAGCAGCATTTAAATTCCCTTCAATCACTACAAAGGGATAATATTCTGCATATGATGTTTGTTTGATTTGGATCTAATCGTTTTCAACATTATCTCGGTCACATCACGACGCTACTTAGTCAAATGTCGAGGGGGAGGTGAGAAGGGGGAGCGGTATGTGTCAGGCTATTCCAGTCCCAAAGGCGAAGGTTCTGGAACAAGGTTTTCAGACATATGATGACGAAGGAGTCCTTGGAGTGTATGTAATGTTCCTCCTTGTTGTAGGACGGATTTCCAGTGCTAGGGAAAGTAAGCAGCCCCGCCCGAGCCATTATACTGATACGGGTTGCACTATCCCCTTAATGCTGAACGCCAAACGAGGAAGTAACAAATTCCGCCTTTTCGGGGTCTGAGGTGTGACTCCACTCAGGACTGAACCTGGATCTACCGTCTCCGAAGCGGACCTTCTACCAACTGTGCTATTGTGGCAGGTCCCACTAAGGGCTACTTAAGACCCGCAAGCTGTGATGTGTCAGACAGCGATACGTTTTAGGAAATTTCTGGTGACAAAATCAGGGCGTGAATCAGAACAAAATACATATTTGACTCTTTTTTAATTCTTTTATCGTCAAGATTCATAACGTTTATTTTCCGGACATATTTTTAATACCCGTGTTTTTATGGTTTTATGAGATGGAATGTCTACCAATATTGGGACAAATATAGTTTATTAGAATTCATTAGCTAAAATCCAAGGTTGTCCATCGAGAAACCCACCCCATACTGAAACCAATGATAATCACAGAAGCCCCATATGACCGATAGAAACCATTCTGACAAGCTTCAGAAGATGTGCTTTCAAAACTGTTGTGTTGGCGTGTATTTGTAAAAACTTCCATTTGGTACATCTGACATTTGCGACTTAAAACGTGAACATGAATGATAGTGTAGAGGCTGCGGTTATACAGTGGGAAAAGGCCACATTTGTCGTCATGTAGACTTAATGACGAATTTTAACAATCGTGCCGTGGAGAGTGTGATCACGTGGTTCTGTTAGGGACGTCCTTTGTTCGTATTTGCTGTTGACTAAATTCAAAGAGTATCACTTTACAATGAATACTGTGTTTACGTACGATAGCTACATACATACTGAATAATGTGTTTTTGAGGGCGGTTTAAATCTGGGGCGAATATTTGTATCAGAGTGAATAGATGCTATAGGAAGATGGCGGTATGTAAAGGCCTTTACAATTATACATACCATTGAACGATTTCGACTGTGGAGATATACTCTATAACATTGGTAGGGTTTAACAGTATTGTCGTTATTAGGGAGTAGTCTCTCTGGATATAGCACCGACTCCAGTGCTGAGAATTGGTAGGATTTGTTACAATATTATATTGATGATATTATATATCGATGATTTTAATAGAGAAAATGTTTATTATTTATAGGCTCAGTTTTCAAAATATAAGTTTGACGATATATTGTATTACAATACTATATATATCAATCATAGGCTTTGTTTTACAATATTGTGCTAATGATATAGGCTGTGTCTTAAAATATTATATTACTGACATGCGGTAAATGACCTAAAACTTCACTGAAAACATTGCATTTTTGCAGATAAAAATGCGTGTGTAAATATTATTTTTGGTGCTGAAACTAACATTTTCCTCGTAGGATATCATACTGCTTTCCAAGACACCTGACAACACCTTCCTAAGATCAATAGAATCCTCACAATCAGCCTCTGCACGTACATGCATGACCTGTGACGGAAGTTGAGGGACTTCTCACCAATATGGCGACTTCACCGCAGAGCGGACAGGCGACCGAACTGAAGAAAACAGTTAACTTTAAACAGTGCACGGCAATTCTCATAGCCTTAACGGGACACATCGCCATCTTTATCCGTCCCTCAGACATTCTGGCGAACATCGGCTCCATCGGTGGCTTCTTCATATTTTTATTGGTGAGCGGCCTGACATGTTTACTCCTGGCCCTGTGTTTTGCCGAGGTCGGGACGATTTACCCGAAAGCCGGCGGTCCTTACGCCTTCGTGTTGATCGTGTTCGGTAGTCTGCCCGCCTTCATAATCATGTGGGGATACATATGCCTTATTGTGGGACCCTTCTGGGTTATCATGGCTCACACTGCCGTTCTATACCTGGTCAAACCATTCTACCCAAACTGTGACCCCCCGGAGACCGTCCTCAAATTACTTACAGCCTGGACCCTGGGTAGGTATATGTACCACTATACATATTTCAGCCAATGTCAATTGTCGAGTTCAAAGCTGTGTCGTTTAATAAAGCTAGCGATGTCCAACATCATTTACCTTGAATTACTTAGCCTTATTAACTCTTCAAAGCCCTGAGCCTGGGTTCTAAGATATGCATGATTCACGTCCCAGTCAGGTTCCGGTTTACAATGCTCCGAAGTTACTGATGCTGAAGTGCGTTCACTGGCCGGCGGGGTGAGTGAGTGAGTTAGTGAGTGCTTGAAGTTTCACGTCGTACTTAACAATTTTTCAGTCAAATGACGACGAAGGAGTCCTTAGAGCGCATGCAATGTGCCTCCTCGTTGCAGGATGGATTTCCACCGCTTTTTTTTTCATCTAGTGCTGCTTCACTGAGACGACTTACCGAAGGCAAGTAAGCTGCCCCGCCCGAGCCATTATACTGATACGGGTGAACCAGTCGTTGCTCTATTCCCTTCATGCTGAACGCCAGGCGAGGATGTTACAACTTCCTCTTTTAAAGTCTTAGGTGTGACTCGACCCAGGATTGATCCTGGATCTACCGCTCCTGACTGGCCGGCGGAAAATCCCCTAGCTGAGGAACGCGAACCGCATTGCCATTGCCATCATTTCCAGTCGAAAAAGTAGGTTTCTGAACAATTTGGTATCTATAGTCAGGGAAGGGAGAATACGAAGCCTACAGCTCAGTATCAACCTTGCTGGTAGGAACATGGGTTTTCATACTGATGTTATTTAAAGTTAAAAAAAAGCTAAATTGTGACGTAAGGTTCATCATACAGGCAACTGAAAACTATGCGTAAAAATACTTTCATTTTTTTTTTGATTTTTCTATGAGTGTTGAAAGGCATTCAAACATTTGAAAACTATGATGGGCTTTATGAGCCATACTGACGATCTATAGGAACTCTGACGTTACATCACCTTTTTTTCCTGATGTTCATGAGAATGAAGGCATTTTTGGGAACATTATTTCAGCAATCTTTCACTCATGGGTAAAAAGACTCGTTCCAACATTAGGTGTCGTCAAACAGTTCAGAAAACTTCCTGTGACCTCTGACAGTATGGTCCACAAAGCCCACTTTAGAATTCAAATGTGTGAGCGCCTTTCACTCTTTTCACAAAAATCTGAAAAAAATAAATGAAAGCATATTTATATACAGTTTTAAGTGGTCTATTTAGTGATGCCTACTTCGATTGTTAGTGGTCTTGTCCTTTAATGAAAGATTCAAGCAACTCTATGAACAAGACATGCTATAAGCCGTAACACTAGTATGTAGTGGAACTGAAGAAGATTTTGTTGCCTTTGACGTTAATACAGCAATGACCGGTTTTATTTAACTAAAAACAATTGATGATAAAATTCCATCAGTTAAATCTTTGAGAGGAAATAGTGGTATTTAGAGTAGTGAAATACCATGTGGATATGTCCCAAAACACATTGAACGTCTAGTTCTTCAGTGAGACGTTTGAGTTTTAGTAAAAATCCACATGTAGCTAACGTATGGATTTTTTTGCAACTTTTTTGCAAATATGTTTTCCAAAATGACTCTACCTTTTACAGCTCCCTCGTGAAGAGGACAAGTACAAGTTTGGTGATACAGCTTCTTGACTCCGCAATAAAGCGAGCTTTGTCTGTGGATGCTGTATATTGGTGTGGTGTGAAGGTGCATATGGGCACCTTTCGATGAGATAAGATTGAATTGTTTCTTTGATTTGTGTTTTACGCCGTACTCAAGAATATTTCACTTATACGACGGCGGCCAGCATTATGGTGGGAGGAAACCAGAAAGTTTCCTCCCAGAAGGATTGTTGTTGTACAAAAGCATGATAGCAATAGTTCTACCAGACAAATGTAATATTGTTTTGAGCTTTGTTGGCGGGAACAATAACGTATTTCTCATCATTATTTAGGTCATCAAGTCGACCTACATTTTGTAAGACGTTCACAACTTGCTTGGCTCTTGTGTGACCATTAGTATTTATAAGATGGCTTGCATACACAATCGTTTTCTTTACAAATGCCAGAGACTGAAGGTTCTCCCTTGTCCTGTTTTACCCCTTTTTTTAGTCTCCAAGTGCCGAAAGGACAACTTCTTATTAGCTTTCATATTTATGTTTCCAGGCTCCCTATACCTCAAACATCTCACAGGTATATTTCGAAGGTAATCATTGATTACAATATTAAGATAACTCGACATGTTAACATGGATAGTAGGTAAAGTTTGACAATTTACAGTCACATTTGTATCTACAAGATGTGTACTCAGACATCACAAAATCTTTGCTTTCGCGTAAGACACTCAGTCTATAACGAACGTCAGACTGCGCGAACAGCCTGACAAGCACCGTCATTTGATGTTACGTCAGGCTCTACAAAAACTGGTAGGATCCCTGCCTTACCTTTTGCATATTTAACTAATTCTTTGAATCCGATTGGTTGCTGATTTATGTGCAGTAACCGGTTTAATATTTTGTCCTATTTAATAGATAAACTGTACAGGCCATAAATCAAGTTTTGAACCAGCTTAATCCATGGATGATATTTGTACACATAAAGTGGAATACGCAATCTCTGAAATCCGCTGGTTAAATTATATTATAGTTATATGTTATAGTTATTTCATGTCAGTTTTTCGTAATTTGCTCATATCTTGAAAAATAATGGAAGTGGCAGGTTACATTGAGCCATATTCATATCATATTGGCATTTAAACAATTAAACCTCTGATCCCGGGATCACGAAGCTATCCTAGATTTAAGTCGAATTTTAAATTTTAATCATTTAAATTCAGTATATTCCTTTATTTTTGCTGAAATTTGTCGTAGAATAACTTATCTAGAAATTACGTTGTCTTGCGATATTTTGAGCTTGTAACATCAGAAATAGCAATTATAAAATGATCTGGAATTTTGACTTAAGCCCAAGATCGCTTCGTTATCCCTCGGACTGGGTCTGAATATACTTGAGTACACATGAATGAGATGCTGTATGATTATAAAAAGCAGGGTTAGTGGACATACTCAAAATCTTAGATTTTAAACTAACTTTGTTGATATTAAATGTTTGAGAGGAACGGTACATAAATTGTATGTTAATCTGGACATTGGTACGCTTCAGTGGTGAAAGCATATTAAGTCTTGAGTATGTTCATGAAATGGCAGAAATTTGAAACACGATGTAGTGGTTAACGGTTTATTGGCTACGCTTCTCCATTCCTATCTTTAGTTCCATTGTCTTGTTCTTGAGCCCTAGACAAGACTGTTGTAATGAGCTGTCGCCATTTTCACCAGATCGCCTTGTTTTTGTGTCCCCGTCACGGTGGCTGTGATCAGGTATCTGCATTTTCACTGTGTCGTCTTGTCGTTTGCCTCAGCCTCGGTGGTTGTAATTGGTTGTCTGCATTTTCACTTTGTCGTCTTGTCTTTGTACTCCCGTGACGGAAGTTGTTTGTATTTTCACCTTTTTCATCTTGTCGTTGTGCTCCAGCCTCAGTAGGTTGTGATTAACTCTCTGTACTTTCGCCTTATTTTTTTGTCTTTGTTCTCCAGTCACAGTGGTTAATATTCAGCTGTCTCCAAACTATTAGGTCCCCAATCCCTATCGTCTTGTCCTTGTTCTAAGGTCACGGTGGTTATGATCAACTGTCTCTACCCAAACTTATCGTCTTGGCTTTGCTCTCTGGTCACAGTGATTGTGATCATCCGCCTGTAGTTGTCCCTCCCATCGCCTTGTATTTGTGCTCTAGTTAGGGTGGTTATGATCAACTCTCTGTGCCCCCCCCCCCCCCCCCTACGCCCTATCGCCTTGTGTTTTGTCTCCAGTCATAGGGACTGTGATAACTGTCTTGTATTTATGCTGTATTTTGTGATTAGCTGTCTGCATTTTCACCTTGCCGTTTTGTTTTTGTACTGCCGTCACGGTGTTGTGACCATTTGTCTGTAATTTAACCCTGTCGTCTTGTCTTTGTGATCCCGTCACGATGGTTATGATCAACTGACTGTATTTTCGCCGTTATATCGTTTTGTATTTGTTCTCCAGTCACGGTGGTTGTCATCAACATTCTGTATTTTCATCTTATCATCCTGTATTTGTTCTCCAGTTACGGTACTTGTGATCAACTGTCTGTACTTTCGCCTTATTGTCTTGTCCCTCTTCTCCAGTCACGGTGGTTGTTGGCAATTGTCTGTATTTTTCATATTATCGTCCTGTCAATCTTCTCAAGTCACGGTGGTTGTGATCAACAGTCTGTATTTTCTTCTTGTCACCTTGTATTTGTTCTCCAGTGACGGTGGTTGTCATCAACAGTCTGTATTTTCATCTTATCACCCTGTATTTGTTCTCCAGTCACTGTGGTTGTGATCAACTGTCTGTACATGAAGTACATCACCCGTGTCCAAACGTTCCTGAGCGGAACCAAGATGGTGGCCATGTTGATCTTGATCATCGTCGGTTTGATCCAGTTTGCACAAGGTCAGTGAATGATCAGTTTCAATGTTGATCCGAAATTATGACCGCATAACCTTTATTTTGGTAAATATATATAGGGGTCATGTCCGACATTCGTATACCATTCGTAGCCCGTAAGCGGCGTTCCAAGTCGATAATCGCAAGATCCATGTCCAAAACAACGTTTAACACTAGTTTCCAAAGACAAAGGTATGTAAGAAATTATACAAATAGGAGATAAAGCTGGTAACACACAAGAAAGAAGTGGTCATCAGTTTTCAATGATGCCCGGCAGACAGAGGATGTTCCAGGCATGAACTCCATATCAAAGTTCAAATCCGTAGTCCATGAATGAGTTCCAGGTCAAATAACAATTAAACAAGGTATCTCAGTCGCGCTTTGATTGCAACTGTTCATAAAGGCATCATGCTGCCTTTACGGCCCCTATCCCCAGGTTAAGCGGTATTTGATACAGTTCAAAAAATGACGAGCGTTACAGACCTTAACCGAACATTCTAAGCAAATTATGATAATTAGAAGCTCGTCTATAGTAAATTTATGTTAGTAGTTGTATGGTAGAACGTTTCAGCGTCAATATATTATACCATCATATCCTTATGTTGTTCCTTGCAACTCCTTCAGAACTCATTGCCGCACACACACACCCCCATTGTCACACATCTCCTTGTCACAAGACCAATTGTCTCACACCGCATTGTCTCACACTGCATTGTCACACACCCAACTATCACACACTGCATTGTCTTAAATATCAATCATAGTCACACGTGTAATTGTCCCACACCTGACTCATACATTAAATTGTCTCGCACCTCAGTTTCTCGTGCCCACCCTTCATGCTTTATACCTATGTTGCAAATATCATTTCAGTCAGTGTTGGCTACTGTAATATATAAGCCTAAACACTTCCTTATTGTGTACTGTATGCTTGACACCGATCGACCAAACTATACTACACTGTTGCTCAAGTTGGAATGAAATATTTTTACCACTTTTATAAACTGACGGCCAAAAGAAACTTTACGACTCCGTGAGTTAAATTTAACCAGCCTTTGTAGCAAATTAATACCAAATTATTGTAGGAAAACATTGTACGAAGCATATGCCCATGTGCAACAATTGTCATATACGTCCACACGAATTTGTTGGTAATAAGTGGTATAAAAACTTTACACACAGTGTGCTGGACTTGCACACTGACCTAAAAACCACCAAAGTAATTTCTCGATTGACTCCAGAACAACGCGAGAGGGCCCTGGGTATGGTATCCATGGGAGCCACCCATGCCCACGTTGCAAGAACCTTCGGCTGCTCTCGTGTAACTGTGTCAAACTTCATGCAACGTTACAGACAGACAGGGCAGACATCGGACAGGCCAAGAACAGGCAAGTCTAGGGTAACTACGCCCAGAGAAGACGGATACCTGCGCACCTTACACCTGTCGAACCGCTTCCTGACAGTGACGTCATCGTCAATAAAAGCCTTAGGTCCAGGAGAATCATAGCTCACGGAATTAGGGCCTATCGACCATTCAGAGGGCAGTTGTTGACAGGTGGGCTCGAATTGTACGCCGTTGACAGCGACGTGATTAGCAACGTGTTGTTTTCATGGATGAAAGCCGCTTCTGCCTGTTCCGAGCCGATGGCAAACGTCGAAGAGGCAAACGAACGGCTGCATCATGCGTCCAGGAGGTGGGTACCGTTTGATGGCGGCAGCGTGATGGTGTGGGATGGGATTTGTGGAGAGGAACGGACACCACTTTTCATCACCTACGGTAACAGCTCAACGTCACGTGGATGAAATTCTACCTCCTGATTCAACAGCAGCCAGGTGGTGTCCTGTACCAATATGACAACGCCAGACCCCATACAACTGGAGTTGTGCAGAACTTCCTGGATGCCAATGATGTCAACGTCTTGCCGTGGCCTGCACGTTTCCCCATATATGTCCCCCATAGAACACCTTTGGGATATCATGGGTCGTCGAGTAAGACAACGGCCACACCTTGCAACCAAGCAAAAAGAACTGGTGTTCGTTCTCCAAGATGAATGGCAACGAATCCCTAGTCATCTCATCAGACGACTGACTTTTTCTATGCGTCAGAGAGTTTTTGCATGCATTGAAGTAAGGGGTGGCCACACGTGATATTGATAGGTTTTGATATTGACTAATTTTAGAAATAATCAACTTTCACTTGTTCACTTGTAAAATGATTTGAGGGCTGCTTGGTCCGTTCTTACTCGAGACTTCAATATCTAAAGTCATTGGTCTTTTCAATATATTAAACTTCAGTCATCCTGTTTTTTGCTTTGGCAAAATAAATTGATTTGAACTCTTTGTAAAGTTTCTTTTGGTCGTCAGTTTAGATTGATTCTTATAGTATATGTTACATGTATTTATGACATCTGAGGTGTATATCACCACAATACTTGATTGTTCAGTCTCTTCAGAACTGCATACTCAGCCTGAACTAAAGACTGAGAGCACAATCATTACTGCCGAGTGCGGCCACCCCTGGAGGAAATCGGGGCCTCAAGACGTTGGGGGTACACTTTCCACAAGGTTGTTAATGATGTCAATGGGCGGGGCTTCCCACTCAGTCAAGAGCCTCAGCTAACTTTTGTTGATTTTGGAGCTGATTGTTCCTGCCATTGATGGCTCGGCCTAAGACATCCCAGGCATGCTTGATAGGGTTGATATCTTTGGAGGAAGAAGGCTTGAAGAAATTCTGTCACTGCAGCTGCCCTGTGCGGCCTAGCGTTGTCGTCTTGCAGTCATGATTTGTTTCCATAAACCCTTCTTGCGAGTGGAAGGCAGTGGTTTCCCAGAATGCCCACGCACACGATGGCGTTGACGTTTCCTTCCGGCATCACCAGCGGCGTTTTCCCTCCATCATTAATACCGGCCCATATTATCGTTGAAGTGCCACCATCTTGAGCCCCTCCCTGAATATAGTCATCTCTGAGGTTCTCACCACGTAATCGTCGAACCCTTTATCTTCGATCTACACGGTCAATGACGTAGTGGTTCTCGTCCGTAAAGACGACATGTTGCCAGTGCCCGGGCAGTTATCTTCTGTGCTCTCTAGCCCAGCGTATTGGAGCAAGTCTGTGTTGAGCACTTAGGCGTGAACATTTGGTCTTTCGTCTTGCTCGGTAACCATGTTGTGGCAATCTTCAGTTCACAGTTTGGCGGGAAACGTGGATTCCATAGTGCCTTCTCCACAAACGACGAAGACGGCTCGTTGGCATTTTCCGGTTTCTACTGCACATATTAAGCAATCGGCGATCATCTCGTCTGGTAGTGTGGTCGTGCTGGAGATTTTCGTGTCCTAAAAATAACCCATCTCTCGATGACGTTGGAGGATTTTATAGACCGCACCCTGTAATATGCCGACCAAATCGGTGACTTCGGCTTGTTTTACCTTCTCCGTTGGAGTACAGGCACTCATTGGCGTATTGGCAATGCCGTTGGGCTCGGCATATCCTAGAAAACCTATGTGTCAGTTTTTGTTGTGAAGGTAACAGCCAATCGTGAAGAACGTGAGCTCCTTTCATACGGGATTTGCGCAAGGAAGAGAACAAAACATCAGACGTCTGGTCCTTTATAGCTCCCAGCAGAAGGCTTTGTTACATAATTCAAGATTTGCATGAATTTGTTTCACTCAGGTCGTGGGCACGCATTATAAAATCATTAACCGGCTCTAATATAATTACTGAGGCGCTCAGAGAGAAATAAATTTGAAGATAGGGCCTGAAATATTTTTATTTTAAATTTATGAGCAGCAGTGTATATAAAATGTTGTCTTCCTTCTTTGATGGCTATTAGCCTGAGATTGTGTAAGGTAAATTTCACATGATCAGCATGCTTTTCCTCACCTGAGCTATTTATTTGACTGGTGGTTATTCCGTATTCAAAAATATTTCATTTATACTACGGCAGCCAGCGTTATAGTGGGAAGTTATCAGGCAGAGCCCGAGATAAACCCACGGGCGTCAACAGGTTGCTGGCAGAACTTATGTACTGCCAGAAAGAGAGAGCAGTATGACCTGGACTTGGCTTTTCTTCAAAAATCCCGATGGAGATCTTTTTTAATCCTGTGTCATTTACAGCAGGTGACTTTACACAGCTTGGAATCGCATGCTATTTTTGGCAGAATAATTTATGTAGTTAGCTTACTAAGTACTGTTAATTACCGTTAATTACTGCGACCTACTTTATTGTTCTCTACATGTCAGTGTCTTCATTTTTTTTATCCCTACACAGGAGAGAGGGCTAATTTCGATGACATGTTTGCGGGCACGACCACCGACCCAGGCGGATTTGCTATGGCAATCTTTGCTGGAATATTTACCTATGGTGGCTGGTGAAGCAGATTTCTAAGTGAAATTTTCACTGAAAAACATCTGAAAATCTGAAAACCTCTCTGTCTCTCAGTATTACATTCAATTGCACTTTACTATTGGGGCCCCACATACAGCTTGTACAGCATTGGAATTTCAATATTTATATTTACATTATCGCTCTCATATTTCCAACTCGTTCACACTGGGTGGGTTTTTTTAATAGTCCTTGTGACACATTTGTCTGTACTGCGTAAGTCAGCTATGTTATTACAATATAACAATGATAATTACAAGTTTTATCATTATAAGGCAGGTATTATCAAGCCTGCTGGAGGAAGTCAAAAGACCTAGTCGGTAAGATACAGCAGAGCTTCTTTTCACCTAAACGCCCGATGTCATTGTGTCATTTGTATATATGAATTTTCAAACTAAATGAATGATTATGGCTTAATATAATTAAAAACGTACAGCATAGAGAGTAAAACCAGAGTAGCGACGACTGTGTGGTAGCTGGCAAATGGTCACACGTAACTGATGAAATACGGCCTCTTGTCTATTTACCCCAGTCAAGGTTTTATTCTGACTGTTTATGTAAATGCGTAAATAGCAGAAATTTACATGCCCCCCCCCCCACCCCAACACAATGTTTTAAGCAGAATTAGGTACAAAATCTTTCAGGTCGTTTATAATATGATATGGGCTTAGGTAGCACTCTACAGATAGGTCTTATCTAATCATGAACAGAGAATTTGTGGATTAACCCGTTCATGTGATTTCATTCCAATGATTCCATTCTGGTGGCCATTCGTTGGTACATTGCGTCTTTTAGTATACATGTAATCCATAATTCTGACTACCACCATATACGCGAAAATTCTTTATTAAACTAACTTCGATAGTAAAAGTGAAAAATTCTTGAGTTAGGCAACTATGAAATACAAATTAATAAGTTTTTTGCCCCAGAGACGTACCACTGTCCCTGTACACTTCGTTTGCCGTCCTGATCGGGTTCTACATCCTCAACAACATGGCCTACCTGACACTTCTGACACCACAGGAGATGATCCACTCTAACGCCGTAGCCTTGGTGAGTGCATCGTAGACTTCACAGGAGCCTTGGTTCTCATCGCAAACCAGTAAGACCGTAGACTTTGCAGCGTAGGAACGGTTTTTAAAGGTGGAACATCGATATTTACCTTTGTATTCTTCCTAAAAGTGTTTATCGACTGCGGTTGTAGATCAGTAAGTGTGTCAGGTACCGAGGGAAAGTCGGTGGTTTTCTCATAAAGCTACCCACCATCGTATAAGTGTAAAATTCTTGAGTGCAGTGTCACACATCATTGAAATAAATAAATAAGTAAATAAACAATTGAATAAATAAACAAATAAATGTTTGTTTGTGCTACGAATAACTGAATCAATTCAGGACTATAGCCGTCAGCTGTAAGCTAATCATGCTAAAACAACACTTTTGTAGCTAGGGTTGATGATAGTGCAGGCATGAATACATCTTGCTGAAAACGTAGCTTAGGCAATGCCAACTTGGCTCACAGATAAATAAATAAATAAATAAATAGGTAGTGCTGGACAAGAGAACAGGTCATTTGAAAATGTTACTTTCGGTATTCCATTTCAATTCTATCCAGCAACAGCTTTGTTCTTCTAAGACCACAAGTGAAAAGATTTTAAGTGTGACTTTCGTGTGCAATGTATGGGAGCTTAAAGTGTTATATGTTATTGTTTGTCTCTAAGATGTTTACGGATCGTGTGGCCCCGCCCCTGACTCCTGTCATCTCCATTCTGGTGGCCGTTGCGGCCATTGGCGTACTAAATGCTTCCATCTTAGGTCATTCCAGGTAAGGCTTCCACTAGCAGAGAAAAAAGCACCTACCATGTCCTCGATTATAAGGTCTGTTAGCGATTTAGCTGGCACCCCGCCTTTAAATATTGTATTATACATTTTTTCTATTTTACTATGTCAATGCCTGACCTACATTTCCCCCCTTTTGTACGTTATATCCTGCACTGTAATTCAGTTGAGCGTTCTCAAGGCTTTGTTAAACAGGGTATACATATGCATCGGTGTTGTAAACCTGTTGACGATCAAACCATCCAGAATATTTTGTACGTTAGTCTATAAATATTTAGCTATTAATCAAGTTCACTTGAAAGCAATCATTTATTCAAGTCCATTTGAGAGCAGTCACATTTACCGTCATCCACCGTTAAGAATTTTGCTGGGTTTGGAGACATGGGCTTTCATGCCATTCAACACTTGTACTCCATTTTCTGTACAGAACACTTTGTGAGCTTGTGTTTCGCCACTTACTATTTTTGGAGACGTTATGTTGAAGCCTGTATCGCTCATTGTCTTTGTGCGATTACGTACATTTCATCCGGGTTTACCCTGAAAAGGACTTTGTGTATATTTCTGAGGCATGAAACATAGCTCGACACCTCGGCATCACAGACGCCACTGAGAAGTTACACATTAACAGGCAGTTGGTGAATAAACCACTTATAAGACTGTCATCCGTAGATTGGGGAATTGATCTTAACGGTGGATTCTATATTTACGTGGACTGACTAGCCTTTGAAAGCCGGAATATTCCACCCGGATTTGGGGGCTGTAAGCGTCGTCGTGTTTCTTTGTTCGATCTTGTGTAAGGCCTATCGCTGATCTGAGAGTTAAACAAGAAAGTTATTTTTCATCTGTACTTTCCGATAGTGGCACACTGACACATTTGCCAACAAACACCATTGTGATTTAATTCAGTCTGTGGACACATCTTGCCTAGAACAACGGCTATCTTCGCTGCATGACGGACAGTCACCATCATACGTGTAACCGACAACTTTGGTGGCCTAATGATAGAGCGTCGGCCTCGAAGACTGGAGACCAGAGGACTGTCTATCTGGTTATTTTTCTCATATTTTTTTGGGAACACGTGAATTACCTTTGAAATGTGTCTCTCGATTATCAACTTTGGGACATTCCTTCATTGTCTATGGATGGTATACGTATGTCGGACTTGCCGCTTAGATTCGAAATGTTGCCAAACCCCAGTATGGACTTTTACTGTGGATAGTGCTGTATTTTTTTCTTTTCCCACAGATTAGCATTCGCCGCAGCAAGGTCCGGTCATCTCCCTCGAGTCTTCTGCATGATCAACCGGAAGTACCTGACGCCTTGGCCTGCCATTGGCCTACTGGTGAGCACGTGGTTTTATTTGCTTCCTGTTTAGAATCCTGCGTCCATCAAACACAAAGCAGAGGAAACACACATTGTAGTTGTCAGGTTCCCATACTAGCTAATTTCTAAAGACATCAAAATTACAAATATACTCCAAGTGCTGGTAGACTTGCATCCCCGAGGCCTAATCTCTTTGAATTGTTTTAATGTGATTGTATATTAAATGTGATGACAACACAGCATTTTGAGTATTTCTAGACCAGTGACGTCTAATAAATTGTAATTAACATCACTTTTTTTTATCTAATTCTGCCTAAGCCAGGGTTCTAGGGGGCGTGTGAATTGCTACTATGCAAGCACTTACGTGAATAGTTAGAATAAAACCCTGACTGAGGTAAATTGACATGAGGTGACCATGTTTAAACCGGCAGATTTACTCTATTGTGCCGTAAAGTGGCGACGTCGTCACATCGCAAAGGGACGTCACTCTGATGTCGTACTGTTGGACGTATTGTTCCGTGACAACCCGTGCCTTTCCTTTCCACAGTTGCTCATCTCTCTGACCATGCTGTTCACCGGTTCTGTGTCACTTCTCGTCGACTTCATCAGTTTCTTTTCCATCTTCCTATCCCTTACCGTTGTTTGCTGCCTGCTCTTCCTCCGATGGTCCCAGCCAAATATTCACCGACCGCTGAAAGTAAGGCCTTTTTAAAACATTATTTGTAAGTGCAGCAGGGCCTCCGCTACCGAGTGGTTAGGGTGCTACTGCAGTGCAATGACTATCACCAATGCGGTGGCTGTGAGTTCAAGTCCAGTTGAAGCTGGCCTCCTTTCCGGTCGTACGTGAAAAAATCTCCCAGCATCCTGCAGAAGGTGGTGGGCTTGAGTGCGGCGTAAAACACCAGTTAAATAGATAATACACATATAAGTGCAGCTGTTATTGTTAACAGTTCTGTATGAAATTCGCCGCCGCACTAATAACTCTACATAAATACAATTTTACAATAATGAATAGTTGTGAGTTTTTTGAGAAAATGAACAAAACAAATAAACATGGTAGCAAAAGTTCCATATGGGTAAAAGATGTTTGCGTTTAGAGCATCTGATGAAATGTGACGGGCGTGGTATCAGGAGCACAGGGATGGAAGTCGACAAAATATAGAGATTCCAGTATTTGTAATTGACACTGTTCCAATGAGTCAGCCCTAATGTGAGTGAAAGTTTTGATGTATTCATTCTCTGACGTGAACAAAGTGTTTAATTTTCTTAAATCTCTTTCAGCTAAATTTGGCCATTCCCATTTCGCAACTTTTCGTCACTATCTTTGTGGAAGCGTTAGCCATTTATACACGTCCGCGGAAGTTGGGTCTGGCCATTCTCATCGTCGCTGCCGGACTTCCGGTCTATTGGGTGGGAGTCTGCTGGAAAAACAAACCTAGGATGATACGTAGGATATCAGGTAAAAATACACCAACTGTCTAATCCGTGCTATTTTATTACATGTAGTTCGGCTGTGGATTTAAGTTTAGTGTCTAGTGAAGGATCATGGATCACTCCGGTGGTCTTCGCCCATAGGCCTGACCACCGTACGGTGTAAGTGAAAAACGATCTCGAGAACAGCTCTAAACAGCATGCAGCCAAGGAATATATACAGCCATTAACTGCCACAAGTCACATGGCACCTTGTTATTACAATATATCGAGTTTTATAATTATATAATCCTAACTTTAAAAACTTCTGTAATTTATAATCCTGGGGCCGATTCCACAAAGACATTTCTGGCTTAAGTCAAAATTTTAAAACGTTACCACAATGTTAAGTTTTCGGTAATGGAAGTTGGAATCTTGATACATTTGTCCTAAGATAGCATTGATGAGGTGATCAAAATTTTAAATTTACAGGGCTAATAAGCTCTAAAATTATGTTTCAAATTTTTGACTTAAGTCTAAAGTGGTAATGGGCCCTTTTGTTATCTGCTATATTTTTGTCTGTTTTCAGATCAAATTACTCGCGTAATACAATGTGTATTTGACGTGAACTATCCTCAGAACATTTGATCTTCCTATCAGCACAGACTATGGTGCCCAATTTGTCGCGTATTGGTGCCCATTTTGTCGCGTATTGGTGCCCATTTTGTCGCGTATTCCAAGACCATGTCAGTTATTGTGGAGGACTTCAGATCTCATCCTGCTGACCGGAAGTGGTGATTTATGCGGAGTGCTTTGGGAGGTAAATGTGGACCACAAAAGGGTACATAATCATGGAACAAATTGTGACATGCCGTCAAACGTTTGAAATCATATCTGGAGACTGCTGGACACTTCAGCACCATGAATGTGGTCCAAAATAAAACAAACATTTCTTTGCTGTGTAGACCGCCGCCTTTAGTACCTTTAACATCTGAGCTTACTTTTTATGGTCCACCCCAGATTTTTATGAGAATGACTAGAACTTTGCCAGAAGGATATTAGCACCTGATTTATTGCTGGACTGGTTGCCAGTAGATCTTCAGGACATTTGACAATACTGTTGGACCAACTGCAAGTAGATATTTTCGACATTTAAAAATACTGATTCAACGTTAACCAGAATATCACAATTTAAACAGCTTCTTTCCGATTAATTGCTTTACCATTTGTCAATAGATCTCCATGACATCATATTTAGGGCTACTTCTTGACCGTTTGCTAGTAGATATTCAAGGCATCAGATAACTGCACAGTGCCAGACACGACATCGGAAAGTACTAGAATTAGATTCTACTTCTGTATACGAGTGTACAAATGTGCAAGTTTGAACACAACTCTGTCCATGATGCTTTTTTTTTTATGAATGGCTTTGTTGGATAGTAAGATTAAATGTTTTTTTCAAATTTACAAGACTCTTTTGATTTACCATTAACCATGTCGTTCGGTTCGATCCACATTTTTTCTTCTGAATTATAAGGCACAACGCGAGTGCAAACCTCCCCGTGGATCATTACAACATAATCTTGTGCATGTTTTGTTTGATTTGGGTTTAACGTCGCTCATATCACGACGGGTTGCCCTCGCATCAGACCAGATCCAATAACGACACAGTGCTGCCTCACTGGAACGCCATGCCATGGACACCAGACATGACGCTCCATCCAGTCACATTGTATGGACACCTGGTCGATCAATACTTGGCCTCGTTTTCTCATACTGAGCAGCAAGATTACTGATGTTAGTCTTTAGTACGAATCTATTTAGGATTGAACCCCAGTTCTCAGTATTTGTCCTCCAAATAGGGAAGAATCCCTATCCAAATCAAATAATGAAGTCCTGAACCCGGATCCGGAACCAAACTTTTAATGATTTACCATTAGCCCAAACATAACGTTTGCCAGAGATAATTTTGCGTGCATGTTTTGTGTGTGCGAATCCTGAATTCGCTGGTTTAATTTTTTTTTGTTTTTAAATGAGAGGTCTAATTGAACGGTCCTCCCTCCACAAACCCGATTGTTGGAAGGCACTTGTAAATTTTCTCACGTAGAGCATAGAACACCCACATTTCCGACACGGTGAGCTTAAAATGCAGAACAGCTCATTTTCGACCCAGATCCTGGATCTACCGCTCCCGAAACGGACGCTCTACCAACTGCTATCCGGGCTGGTCATAATCTAAGAGATTCGTATATTACTTATTTATTTATTGGACTGGTGTAATACGCCGTAGAATATTTTCTTATACGACAGCGACCAGCATTACGGTGAGAAGAAACAAAACAGAGCCACGGGGGGGGGGGGGGGTGGACCCACGGCAATCCACAGACTGCTGTACCACTTGTAGACCAAGAAAGTGCATTTTAAGTCAGTAACCACAAAGACCCAGTTTTCTAAACTAAGCTTCAGTTCCCAACAAATCTTGAAGGAGCAATATATATAAATAGTAAATAAAAACCGATAACATGTACCTTTGTCAAGTTACTAACAAAACTTTACCACGAATGACGAACATACTTGAACGCCAGATTGGAAAACTGCCTTATCAGTTGAACTACGGACCAGTGTGGTTCTGTTCTCGTACAGTGAAGGTTAGCCGATAACAGAACTTTGAATAGAAAAAAAAACAAATCCTGTTTCAGCGAGATGTACAATGTAATATATCTATAAATTCATTTTATATACAAAATAAGTACAATTCAGACAATTTTTAATTTTTCTTACCCAACAATTTTCATTCGCTGCAGATGACATTCCATTCGAGGACAATTTCCGCAGTAACAAGAAAAACACAAACGTACGAATTACGAACTCTTGATTAGAATAACAAAGAAAAACGTAAAACCAAAACAATTTCAAGGATGTTCACGTTAGCGCATTGATTTCACAAATGCCTTTGTTTTGTCGGAAGATGTTCTTGGTGTTGTACGTGAATATGTTTGCGTATCCACACAGACCGACGACGGTAAGGCCAGGAGGGTTGTAGGGGGCCAAAAAGTGGATATCCCCGGAACACGGAAGCTGTTCCATTCGCTTACGGGACCGATGTCTGCTCGTTCGGGTCGCGTCTCTGTCATAGCCACGGTTTGCAGCCCGTCGATTTAACCTAGACGTCTGGACAGTCACCGGTTTGGCCTCTGTCACAGGGTCTTTCCTCAGACTTCGCGAGATTGACTGCAAGGAACTTTTGATGTCATCGGTGAACCATTTCTCCAGGCCGGGAATGGCGAATCTACCATGCTCTCCTCCCTTCATGCTTGGATTGACCCGTGGGATGAAGCCGGAAAATTGCATAGGGTTTAATCCTCTGTCCCGCATCCGACGATCTGGCTCTGGCGAGGCGCTCTCGGTAACTGCCTGCAAGGGGCAAACAAAAAACATTTCTTTTATTCCACAACGGCTTCCTGTGGGAAGCCGGTTCGAGTAATAACATTTTTAGTGCTAACTCACTGGAACGCCAGACAGATAAAATCCAGACAAAACGCCTCAAGTTACAAACGTACAGCGGGCCGACCAGTGATTGGTATTTGTAAGTAATACGAAATCCCGCTTCTAAACCGGAGTTTTCTTCAAAATGATAGTACTGACAGAATTCGCCATCCCTTCTACCAAGTTCAACCTCCTTGCTTTGTGGAGTTGGTCTAATTCTTGCATATTTCTGAAGCTGATTTCACACGAAGCGAAGTTCGGATAGAGAGTCCTTTTGCACACTATGATTATGTACATCATTTACCCGTAGTTGGTCTCGGTTGGTAGCAGACAGTCGCGTCCACTCTCCAACGGTAGAGAATGTTTTTGGATAGGAAAAAAAAATCCGCAATCTCTGGTAGTACTCGCTAGCAGAATACTCGAGCGAGTGAGTGCTTGGGATTTAACGTCGTACTCAATCTTTCAGTCCTATGACGAAGGAATCCTTAGGGTGTTTGTAATGTGCCTCCTTGTTGCAGGCCGGATTTCCACCGCTCTTATCTAGTGCGGCTTCACGGAGACTACTTACCGAAGGCAAGTAAGGCGCCCCGCCCGAGCTATTATACGTATATGGTCAACCAGTCGTTGCACTACCCCTTCACGCTGAACGCCAAGCGTGCAAGTTACAACTTCGTCTTTCAAAGTCTTAGGTGCAGAATACTCTATCTGGCTCGCTAGTCGAAAGTGCGTTCGCGCGAGACACTTTAGTTAAATAAATGTTACTCAATCTTTTCATGCTCGCAGTCACTCCTGGTTATGTATTGTTGGAAATTTCACGTGGTTTCACACATCGTCCTATACAATATGACCGCGTTTTATAATTCAGACTTTACAGTCTTATGCTCGTTTCATAAAAAGTGTAAAGGCTTAGCTTAGACGGTTAGCAGGCTAGCAATTTTGTCTAGCCGTTTTCAAATTTTGAAAGTCCACGGACAGAAGAAGAGAAAAAAAAATCCCGTCACCAGACGATTTGATTTTATTTATTTGATTGGTGTTTTACGCCATACTCCAGAATATTTCACTTATACGACGGCGGCCAGCATTATGGTGGGTGGAAACCGGGCAGAGACCCACGACCATCTGCATGTTGCTGGCAGACCTTCCCACGTACGGCCGGAGAGGAAGCCAGTATGAGCTGGACTTGAACTCACAGCGACCGCATCGGTGAGAGGCTCCTGGGTGATTACGCTACGCTAAAGCGCTAACTAACTGAGCCACGGAGGCCCTAGTATCAACAGATTTAGACAAGCATCCGTTGTTTTGCTTAGACTATCTGGTGAAAGTTATAACCCTACGTTTGCAAATAATCCGTTTCTTTTAGCCAGCCACCTATATACATTCGGTACCAAAATTCCCTTTAGTCAGTTACACCTAACAAGCTTTACACATGTAAAAGTTGAAAGTTCATATTCTTCCAAAGAAAATGAAGATAGAACACTTACTCTAATTCATAATGTTAAACTGCATGAGCTCGGTTTCGACGGCAAGAACTCATTCCCGGGTAACGCCACAATTATTAAAAAAACAAGTGCCACTATTCTTACTGCATTTTCTTTGCAATAATATGGACGTCCAACATATCAATGCGTAGAACTTCTAGTTGTACGGGTCACTAACGGAAAGCAATTTTGGTAGCCAGAAGGACTGATTTTTACAGGTATGTAAATGAATATAGGCGAGTGGGTAACATTATAGAAAGGAAAGTGAAATCATCTTCGACATTTATATATGTAGTAATTTATATGTATTTTGAAGTCGATTTAACAATTATTGTGGATTCTACCAATCATATTGCTGCAGAGCGGCCACATCACATGTTCTGGCAAGCCGGCTAAGCTTTAGACACTTTTGTGAAACGGCGTAGTCTTTTTCGCAGCTAGTTTACGTTAGCCGGTTAAAAAGATCCTTCGTCGACTAATATACCTTTGACGGCTGCGTAAGTTTTGTGAAACAGGACCCAGGTCTTATTCCTGGGCTAAACGAAACGAAAAAAAAACGAAACAAAAGCACGAAAGGGCCTAGTGAGCGTTTACGAGGACGAAGTGGCAAAACCTGGTTTTGCTTCGCACTTCCAGTTCTGTTTTTCCTCTTTTTGTCTTGCTCTTTTGCCTAGTCCTTTCGTTGTTTCGTCCATTCGCATTTTTTGTAGACTAAATCAATAGAAAGGACGAAAACACGCATGGCCGCTATCGGCTTCCATACAGCCATACATCGATCAACAAGGCATCGATCGCAGCCAACCTTTTCTGCCATGAAGTCGAAGTGCCGATTAATCCACGGGAGGTTTTGAAAAAAATCTGCGAACGACAGGTTTCTATATATTAGTGCACAATAAACGCAAAAGGTGATATAACAATTTACCTGCACTTCGAACAATCCACCCGTGTGCGAGCAATTCATCTTTAATTCCACAACCCAAAATGACGAGTTCTGCCTTCGTTCCCACAGGAAGTTAGATTTAGCCAAGTTCAGCGCCTCACTGGTACAAAAACAAAAACTACGATAGATCGCCTGTCAGAATTGCCATTGAGTTAAAGATGATTACATATTTTCCATGACTCACACCAATGAAATCTTAAGACCTTTGATAAACCTTTAACCCAAAGAGCGCATGCACACAATCTTCAGATGGCCATCATAGCATTTACAAAAAGGTCAAAAAGACAAAGATTTCATTTATACATGCATTAAAAAAATATAAATAAAAAAAGAAAATTGTTTATTGCTTGTAGAAAACCGAATGTTCACCATAAAAATTCAAAATTAATTCTGGAAATGTATTCATGTGATGATGCGTTATAAAAAGCCATACCAGTACCCAGTTTTTCACTTCTACTATTGCTGTCCCTTTTTATAGGTGGAAGAAGCCGGAATGCTCGGCGTACAGCAAAGACTTTTCCCCACGTACGAGGTACAGATATATATGCAGATCACAGTGGTGGAAGGCGAGTGACCGTCAACGATTGTTAGACTACACCAAAGACAAGAGGACCGACAAGTATAGAGAACTTTGGAATCAAATTCTCTGCTAAAGGCTGGACTCACACCAGCATCTCTGGTCTCTATATCTCTGGTCTCTATGAGACAGGTTTTTGGAAAAAAAAAAATCTCTTAATCTACTGACTTTGAAAATCATACAAACTTTCTTTTTTGACATGTAATTTCGCTGGACCAGAATTTTAAGGGTGTTATATTTAGAAATACTGCATGTACTGAATACATACTAGACAATATTACTAGTGACGTTCTATCGTTAATACTGTACCTTTTGTACAAAACAATTACAGCAAGTTCACGATTTCGCTTCGCAATGGTATCAATGTTAAAAGGTGGTATCGCAAAATGTACTGCATATATTGACTTCCCCGTTTTGCATACTTGTAAAGTGCAATACTACGAGGGGTAAGATCCATCATGGATGCCCTACATGGGTTTTTTTTTTGCTAGGGTAAATGCTTAAGCCCTTTATACGCGTACCTTAAGTTTTTAATTCAGCCCTGTACATTCCCTGCAACTTTTGATGACCATCTCCACAAAATTTCATGAATTTCCAGTGGAGGTAGTTACGCAAATTAAGCTCATTAATATGCAAATTAATGTAAGTATATATTTGAAACCGCCCAAAGACACGTAAATGATTAATAACAAATCTGTACAAAATGAATTTTGATAGAGGTTAAGAGATATAGCGATGCCGATAGTTTTGCAAATTGAGCGGATTAATATGGAGTTTTAATCCCAGGAAAAACCTAAAATAACCAAGAGGTGGAAATCCCATCGATCATCAACCATGAATTCCATGTAAATACGTTCAACTCGTAGATGCAACAGTGAAGAAAGAGCCGGTAGTAATGGATATTAAACTGATTAATATGCAAATTAATGCAAGGATAAACCTAGAAATGCCAAAAGACCGACAGGGCTACCTCAAAAAGCTCAAAAACTACGTAATATATATGCACCTCGCAGTCATCTTCCTAGTAGGGGTTCCTAGTGCAGGCTTATCAGATGGAGAGTTTGGGGCCTGGTTAGCTTCGGGTCCATACATGTCTAGAAAGTTGTCCCCTATGGCTGAGGCGCGATAATAGTCATCGCCGCTAGAGGGCATCAGATGCTCAATGGGAATGGAACAGGGGTCGTCCATCGACGCACTGCCGGCACACTTATCTTGCGAGCCATTTACAAATCCGCCTTTTAGATACACTTCATCGAAATTCATATTAGCGAACTCTATGATTATCACCGTTCTGTCCGATGGTTCAAATTTACCTGCAATATATTAGAAGAAATGAATTATATTGTTGCGTGGGTTCTAGATTTTGTGGCATATCTTAATACCAGACACGTCTTCTCTAGTCTCCCAATATCTTTTGTCCTATTATAAGGATGTTTTGAGAGTCCCAGTGCTATACTTTCAAAAAGAAAACAAATTATGCAAATCCCACAAGTGGTGGGAAAGGGGAATTTATAAATATAGTAAATATTTTCCACACTTTTTCAGGAGTACAGGACATTTAAAAACAATGGAGTATGATGGACGTTTAAAACCACTCCTTATAATGGAATCCGACACATTCATGCATAAATAAATGCTGACGAGATCTGATCTTGTCTAATTTGTATTATAATTTGGTCTTCAAGAAACAAGTGTTCATATTTCAATTTAACCTGCGGATGGTCGTGGTTTCCCCTCTGGCTCTACCCGGTTTCGTCCCACCATAATGCTGGCCGCCGTCGTATTCTCGAGTACGGCTTAAAACACCAAACCAATAAATAGTTCAGTTTACTTATATTTTCATGATTCGGATTTCGATTTTGCATGTAAAGAAAGAGCAAAAAATATCAGATTACTGTGTTGTATTTTCTCTGCATTATCCTTCCATTTCGGGTTTATGATGATACATTAGCAAGGCTAGGTACGATGCGCATTTTGTCCATGCCAGCATGTATATAAATTTATCTTAGTTGTCCTATTTAAATAGGAGGGTATTTTTTTTTGGAAGGGCGGGGGGGCGGGGGGGAGAATCCTTGCCTTTCATAACACAAGATATTGACGAAGGTATAAACTAACTTCATTACCGATCTTTAATCTCCTTTTTGGTGAAAGTAATTATTTGGGCTACACTAAAACAAATTCCACCGAATTTGTTCTTTTCGCTTTTTTTGCCAAAAATCACCGGTATAGTGTTTGTGCAGGTCAGCGTTATATGCTGGAAATGTATAACATTTTACGCCACTAGTCAAGAGTCAGGAATCTATTACCAGATTTGTTTTCAGTGAAACCTTTAAAACTTAAATATTTTGCATCTAAATATTGTTCACGAAGTTCAAATTGGAGACCGTGCATCTTCAACGTGAAACTTGTTGCATTTTCAAAGTTTTAACTGCCAAGATCCTTACAGGTATATTCAAGTCAAATGTCAAAGTTTGACGGCAGTCCTTACTAACTAATCGGCCAAGGTACCCGTGAGTAATTACAATATCCACTCTAAAATGCTTTAACAGTTCATAATTTTCTTTTTTAAATTTTATTTAAAAGAAAAAATTACTTATTCGGTTATGACTTCCATACGATGCCAGAATTGCACATTTACTTGTGTGTGTCACCGTTATTTTCAACGTTACGTTAGCGCCTTACTGATAAAAACATTAGAAATTATTTAAGGATCGACTAATTTTTTAGGTTTATGGGGTATAAACGAAAAATTCACTGTATGAACTGTATGAATCCTTCTCTATAATTTAATTTAAGGAATAAAAAGGGTACTCAAATGTTTTACTTTCATTAGAAACAGAAATGTTAATTGTTTTTTTTTCAGAAGGGAGCGCATCAGGCTCCAGAATAAACACATTTTAGGAGGGAGATTCTTTGGGCCAATGAAATTGGTGATCAAAGTTCTACAGTTACTAAGCAACGTCATGTGCACAGGGAACCAAATGACGAGACAGTTTACATCTCCGGGTCGTTTCAAGAAGAATTGTGAAGTTTTTCGAAAACCATTCGAAAACCATAATGTGAATTACGAGCTAGGGAACTTTGAGTTAGGCGCAGAAGATGCAGAGGGAGGTAAATTTATTTCACGAGATGCATTTTCTAGAGAAGGCGTTTGAGCGGTTTATAAGAGACTACTGGTGTTGTATGCCAAGGACATGCAGGTAGGGACTTCGTCATGCCGGTTGCAAAACACGCGTAGTTGTAGCATATGGATAGTACCTCAGTATTTCAAACATACTGGTTGTCCAAGAACAATGTATGTTAAACATCAGTTGGAAAGTGATTTTGATCAAACTGGCTTGTGCTTGTTGAGCACTCGCATTTGGCTATACATATGCCCTCGCTGACCCAGTACGTCAACGCGTGTTTGTGATCAAGAGGTCTTAATTCATCCCAGACTGTCCACAGAATTTGCACTGATGCTCCGGTTTATGAATGTCGATACAATGCAGACGAAAGCAGATGTATTATGTATTCTGTGTGTCATTTTACACGAGGTGCGTTGTCTCTTTCAGTTCTATTCTTAGAAAAAGTAGTTCTACGTGGGCGTGGTTACATTTTTTCCGGTTTATTGGGGTATAATCGCAAATCTGACCAATCGGATTGCGCCTTACAAGTGTACATTCAGGAATATTAAAGTATATATCTTTACCATTTATAGGTTACAATGAAAACCATAACAATAGTAGCGGCGTTACAACTCCCGGTCACCTCGTGTTTTATTTATTTGATTGGTGTTTTACGACGGCGGTCAATATTCTTGTGGGAGGGGACTGGGCAGAGCCAGGGGAAATCCCAAGACCATCCGAGGTTGTTCCACACCTTCCCATCCACGGTCGTAGAGAAAGCCAGCATGAGCTGCTTGGTATTTAAGAAACAGTTATACAAGACAATAGGGACTTACCAGTTTGCCGTCGTGCCAACCTGCTATCAAGGATATGGCCTTCAGCCATCAAGATACTCAAGCAGAACACGACCGTGCGAAACATAGTCATCCGTGCCCCGTCTGTAACAAGCGCAAAATCGGGTCTGAAAGGCATGCAAGGCGACATCAAGGTTTACAGCGAGATTCACAGGTTGGCAGATACACTCGTGTTTGCAGGCAAGTCCTATAATTGCAAAGAAAATTCAACTAGAAAAGCGGGATTTAGCAGTACATGAACCGTATCCTCTGGTCAAGAACAGAAGAGACGCTCCCTTCCACGCCTGTACATTTCGTGGGACTGTTTTAAGCTGATGCTGCTGTAATGTGGTAAAGAGACCTCAATGGTAGGGGGCTTCATCGACTAGCAAAGGCATAAACAACTGCCGATTTCGAGTAGTCTTCCACACAGATCCCGTGTTAAGTGAATGGTTCATGTTAATTTATAAGATGTCAAATATTTGACCAACTTACAAACCTACATTGTACTTGTTTGCAGCGGAGGCTGGTGCCTATGCTTCCGAACTGAATTTCCAGCCATAGAAGGAAGTCAGTTTATGAAAACAGTAGACATAAAAATAGTATAAAATTTAAATACGATAAATGTAAGCACCAACACAAACATGATTTGGTATCCTTTAGAAATATGACGTAGATCTTGTGAGAATTAGCAGATTACTTACCTCCGCACGAAAGAAGAAAACAGAAATCGACGCCCCAACCACCGCGGCCACCAGGACCAACCCTTCTGTATGGCAGAGGGCGGGCTGTGCTAAGACTTTATAAAGGCCTGCCAGAAAGAGGCGCGCGTCGGTGAGTTAGACCGTCATCAAACAGTTAATCTGTATGTACGACGACACGAATAAAAAATTCACGAAAAAGTTCTACAAATCCTCTACTATGCATTTGCGCAGGAAAAATCTGTTGGCCAGCATGTGTGTATTTGATGTCGATGATATATGATTAAGGTCAGTACAAACGTATGTATTCAGTGTTGACGGCGAAGCTATAGACTCCATTGCTGATTAAACACTTCATTACAGGCCATACTCTCATCTCAACACTTTATGCTTGGTTTCGGACATGCTTTACATTGGTACATGTATCTGGAATCTTAAGATGCCAGCATTTTTATTCAATCACATTAGCGATGACCGGCATTGTCTACCTTAACTTAGACATATTAACTATATTTATTCAAAGCACTGTGTTGTGGCGATATTTCTTTGATAAATATGGTTGACTCGCAGTTCATTTCACAAGGATTGACTGGCACCTTAGCTACTGACACTGATAGGAGTTTAAGCAACATGACGTTTGAAATAATCTGTAGTGACAAGTACGCAGTGTATGGAATAAGTTTATTTCACAGTAGAAAAAACAACTCACTGTACATGGACTTGTTTGAAAGGCTATCGCAGGACTGTCATTTTAAGGCAAAATAGACGTGATAGAAATTAATGGCGAAACCAAAATAAAACAGGCTACACTGACCGGCCGATCTCATAAAGTGACTTTACGTTGCTCGTTCAAAACACTGCGTATTGTAGCATGTTGTATGAAGGGAACTCGGGACATACAGTTTATTTCTTGTGGAAAGTCGCCTACATTCAGCGGTCTGTAAAATCAGTCATACTCACTATCACGTATCACGTGTCAGTGACACGTAACTCATTGCCTCAGTGACGCAATAATTATTCCAAAACCACTGGCATGCTGGATATTGGGTATCAACGTGTTTTGACGGAGGTCGACACCAGTTACCTAAACTGCTATCGGTTTTACAGTAAACCCTGTTTGTAACACTGTCATATTTGAAATTATTAACACGTTTAGTATAATATAACCTTGCGGGACGCAACCGTTGGCTGTCGAAAAAGTGGGTTTCTGAAGACCTTTACGTTTGCAGTGAAACAAGGGAGATTACGAAGCCTTTAGTGGAGAATCAACCTTGCTGATGACAAAGCAATAGAAATTTTTATCCTCTAGCCAATGTATTTATTTATTTGATTAGAGCTTACGTCCAAATCAATAATATTCCACCGATGACGGCGGCCATCGCTATGATAGGAAGAAAACGAGGGAAACACACGACCGTCCGCAGGTTGCCCCACGTATGGCCGGTGGGGAAGCCAGCATGAGCTGGCCTTGAACTAACAGCAATCCCAAGACAATGTTTGTTGTGGGATGAGACATGTTATCTTTCCTGGCAGTAGGTGCATCCGGTTAACCTTTCTGTTGAAGTCCGTTTTATTCCAATCCCCGGTTTACTCCCACGATAATGTTGGCCGCCTTCGGATAAGTGAAATATTCATATTGGATAAGTAAAATTATTCCAGTCTACTGGCCCAATCGTCGTCAAACTTTGTAGCATATGGTTCTTAGCTTAGCTTCCACACTAACGCCCTACACATTGACATGTTGTACGTTTATCTTATTGCCAGGAAAATGCAATTAGAATACTTGTTATAATTTATAATTTTAAACTTCATTAGTCTTGTTTCAACACGATTATTGACGGGTGACGTCATAATTATTCCAGAACAAGTGGCATGCTGGACAATGGGCGTGGAGAGTAATTTGTTTTACAATAGGTGCACCAACATTGCAGTTAGATCAAACACCATGCAGTAACACAGCCAACACCAGTGTCCCTGCGAATAAACTACATGTACATTGTTTTAATAACAAAATTTTCTAGCATCCAGCGCTACAAACATACTACCGTGATATCATATACAGAAAAAAAAAGAGATTAAATAAAATTCATTTATGAAGGTTACTAGTATGTTACACTAAAACGTGCGGACCATGTGAAATATGGCAGTGTCAGAAACAAGTCGATAGCAGTTCGGTAACTGGTGTCATTCTCATTCAAAACATACATGTACTGAACTCCGCCCAGTGTTCAGAATGTTACCCGAGGCAATGAGTTCTTGCCGTCGAAACCGAGCCTGTTCCGTTTAAAATTACGAATGATAAAAGTGTTCGGACATTTTCTGTGCAGTAGAAATTATGGATTTTCAACACATCCATATGTAGAGCTTGTGTTGTTACGTGCCACAGATGAAAGCCAATTTTGGCAGACGGTATGACTGATTTCACAGACAGCTGAATATAGGCGGCTGGCTAAAAGAAATTGACTGTTGTGCCACCCTAACCACATTTTTGGAAATTTCTGACAATATTATTGTCAAATTAATCATCCAAAATTTACAATTAGTGTTGGTTACATATCTTTATCAGTTTGTAAATATAACATATTTCGACAAGGACAGATTGGGTGCCCCACATTACCACATGACGGTTGTTTTTTTCGTAATAAATCTGGCTTTGCTAAGGAAAAATAATGCAAAGTCACAATATTTTTCTTAAAGGAATGGCTCTCCCGAGGTGGTTTTCTTACCAGCTGACCCTGACAAATTACTATGGTATCCTGCCCAATATGTACTCATTGTGACACGGGCAACCGTTCTCAGTTCCCTGCTCAAATGTGTGGTCCAAAATGCATCATTTTAACACTTAAACAGCAAAATCCAATTTATGGCATCGACATCTGTCTATCCACTATAAGAAACCAGACTGACAACCGAGAGCTAATAGGTTTTTTGGACGTGACAGCAAGTTATCACGTGATGCGTTCAGCGCTAATAATTGGCCAAGTTCATAAGGTCTTCTACAACATGGCTACTCTGAGTGAATTGTCCGTCGGTATCATATCCCAAATGATGAACTTCATCTTCTCGGCTTTCAAAACTTCATAGAATTTTTTAAATATTTTTCTGTGATGGAAAAAATGATATAGGACACAACTATGTATATACAGTGGCAGACTTTATGTTCACTTTAAATATTCCTACGTGCGGCATACATCGATCAAATAAACGATACTTAACCTTATGAAGTCTGTCGTTGATGCCTACAAAGCCCATTGTGTGAGAAAACTAATACGCATGTACCCTTATGATTGTGAGACAATACCCGGATTAATTATAAACCTTACAGCATATTCGGGTTGTCAAAGGCATGCCCTTGGTTCACATTCCTTTCTGCTAGATCATTTATTAATCTCATTGCCCCCACTGAAGTATCATGCCGATAACACGAGACTGGAGACCCTACCTATTCATATTACACTGACATCGGGCCAACCAGTTATGTTTCCTTGCTCTAATGTATCAGTGCAGAGCGCAAAGCGAGGCAACAACAACTACTCACAAAAGTGCCATTTTTGTAAGTCTCTGGTATGACCAGACTGATACCGACTCTTTTGGTTTGATCCCAGGTCTACCGGCATGTCACGTGCGTATATCCTTCACCCTTAGTTAAAAGAAAAAGAGAGGAACCGAAAAACACACGATTCAAGAGCTTTAATTTGGACTTGAAAACGTTACATTCGGAGGAAAAACAAAACAAGCCTGAAAATACAAGGATGATTTCAAATAAAGTTTCTGTAACATTCAAGTAAAACATAACGACTGAAAAAAAAACCCCAATGAAAACAAAAAACAAAACTTATCTGAAAACCAAAAATGAGATAACAGTTGGTTATCAAGTAGAGGTGTGAACTTGAACAATGCTGGCATGTAGGTTACATGTTATAGTTCCTACAGGTCGATGATCTTGTTTACTTCACAGTAGCTTTTCTTGTAATAGAATATATTTGCATATCCGCAGAAGCCGATGTGACTTTCCGCTATATACGGGATGTCCCCACCGATCCCACCCACGCAGGACTCGTCCACAGCTCTATTCGAGGCAGTCTTACCCTCGATGTCGTGTTCGAACCAAAGACGGTCAATCCGAGGCAATTTACCCACCACCTGTAAAGAAGAAAATACTATCAGTATGCCTGTTGCACAAGCTCACTCTAGAATTCCAAAATTTAAATGCGTTTTACTATTTTAAAATTTTTATTTATTTGTTTATTTCAATAGTGTCAAACGCCCTACTCAAGTAAATTTTATTTATATGACGGCGGCCATCATTATGGTGGGAGGAAACCGAGCAAAACTCTAAGGAACCCACGACCATCCGCAGGTTGCTCTCAGACATTACATTTGGTGCGGAAATAAAGGACAGCGATAACGACTTTAGAGGAAGATGTACAAAAAACTACGAGAATGGAAGTTTTGAAATACCACTAATACTAATAACACCAGATTTTATACACAAACACAGGGATTTTATACACAAAGAACTTATTTAAGCACTCCTCTGATTGTCACTGTGGTGATTTTGTACACACGCTATTAACGTTTTTCTGTACCGAAAGAATGTAAAATGTGATTGGAACCCTGTGACCCTTTGGCTAATGAAAAACGACAAAATGATTGGAATCTTATGTGTTTTAATGGTAACGCACATGAATTTCTATCACCACTGGTTTTATGCTTTATGTTGAAGCAGTAGTTGACATTACTCATTAAAAACGTTTGGTGCTGTTTTAGTCAAGATTGGGTGTATCCGTCGAGTGCCTGGAGGACAGCCTGAATTCTCGCACCACAGTCAGCCTTCTGGTATTGTGAAGGGGAAGTTAATGCAATACCTCGTGCAAAGCAGCTCCCAATTGTGTCAGATGATCGTCGTGTGCAAGAAAGGGATCCGCTAGTACGTGATCTGGCCTAGTTGGTTATCGTTCAAACACATGGAATCGAAGGTGTACAATATCGCATTGTGAAAACCAGGGAGGTGCTTAACTATCTTCTTTGTGTATATATTATTCTTGAACAGTGATAATGAATTGCATGATTTTTTAAACGATGTCATAAAACGGGCAAATTTAGCCAACAAACCTTTACTTCGAAGAAGCCGTAGGTTTCCGAACAATCCATATCCAGTTCAACCAACCAGAATGTAGACTTGTTGCGGTCACGTGTCGTCTTCGTCTGCTTTCCGCTCGTGTCCGAGTTGCATCTCGACAAAGCGGCCCTGTTCAGTGAAGAGATAAAAGGCTACTAAGTGATTATAGCGGCATTTTGGAATCTCAGGCTGGATTATCTAGAGCACGTCATCGGTTCATGTGTACGTACAAACTTACATGTAAATGTCTGTTTGATTGAGATTTGACGCCATCCTCCAGAATATCTGACTTATGTACATCATCCATAAGCAGATACGTTTCAGTTAAATGGCAAACGCATCACAGAAATAGCCATTCGGTACGGTATTTCATCGTTTCAATCAATTCATTCGACAAATCTCACTGTTTTAACGCGGCTTTACCAAGATTCCATTTTCCTCATGGGCGTGCCGGCAGCTTCTCTGCCGTCGTGAAGCCCCTGGTTCTCCTCCGCTCCCAGCATGTCCAGATACTTCTCCCCTTGAGCCCAGTCCGTGTAGTTACTGTTATCGCCTTCAGGGATCAAGTGTCTCATCGGGATAGAACACGGATTGTTCGAGGCTATTCCGGAGCAGCTAAATGTGGACGAGCCAGTGTATCCGCCACGGAGAAACACGCTCTCAAACAGATCTTTGTCGAATTCTATGGCGATGATGGTTTTTAGACCAATCATATCGCTGGCGGATGGAACTTCTGTGGGGTCTTCCGTCAGCCAATCAGGGTCATTATCGTCTGGTTTCATAGTGGTGACGGGAGCCTGCATTTCTGTGGGAAAACAAAGAAAAGTAATTTATAATTGATCAGCCAGATGGTGTAGACTTTCCACTTACAAGTACTTCACTGAATGAATGTGGAGGCAATTTTCTACATTCGGTCATAAGATTTATCTGTTAATTTGGTTTATTCATTAATACATTATTTGTTTATACCATTAGATCTTTATAAATGTTAGTAATGCGTTCACCACATTGTAATTAATATCACCGATTTTTTTTTTTTTTTTTTGGCCTCATTTTGCTTAAGCCTTAGTTGCGAGTGTTTAAGTATTTACATGGACATTGGGGTTAGTCATTGAGAGACCGGATGTATCGGTTACGTTTCACCATTTAACAACGAAGACACAGTCGTCTCGGATATAGATTCCTCGGCATGCTGCAGCAGTTTATATTCATAATCCACACGCGAGACTTTATCACCTGAATGACGGTTCAAGTTTATGAGCGACGCAATTTGGTACATAAAATTGCGAGTCAGCTTACATGGGGTTGGCAGGAGCTCATGACGTTCCGGTAATCAAATCATGAACTTCATATTAAACATGCATACTGGAAGTATTGCGAAAGCAAGATATGGCCCTGCCGGTTTGAGTCGTCGAAATTCACAAGATAACAAAAATGATCAGAATTTTGTTCAAAGTACACAAAACGCCTGACAAAACCGTATTTATCAAACGTCTTAAGGGTTGAGTCAAAAATTCAAACACAGCTACAATTAAAATGTTTCGATTTAGAATATATAAAATTCGTAAACTTATTTTTTTACTGCAGAGCAATGTACTAACCACAATTTTATTTCTTTTTTGTTCTGAGTTTGGCTTTTCTTGCCATTGAGGATTTAAGTCTAAAGTTGCTTAATAAATATAGGCCCTGGTTTGTAACAAGTATAGGTTAGAACAAATATCCAACCGTTTTGAAAATCAAGCCCGAAAAACCGATTCGTCACGGACAGACGGATCGACGGACTGACAGAAAATCCGGTAATCGGATTCGTGGAGGACAGACAGAGGAACAGACGGACTGAAAGACTAGTTGTAAACCTATAGTTCCATCTGGTATAGCGGTAAATGAAATTTACAGCAAATAAAGTCACCTGGGTTCTCTTCTTCAAAATCATCCCAAGTCATATCCCGGGATAGATCTGAATCGAGCTGGTTGACAACTGCGGCACGGCATACTGTCAGACACGCCAAAGCCACGGGCAACAGCATTCCAAGGAGTTTCCCCAAGGCACAAAAGTCTGAAGAAAATGACAAGACAAAGAAGACGAGCATATACATGATTATATAAAAGGAAAACAGTTATTTATGCTTTGCTTTATATACTTCAGAATGTTTCATTCATAGGATCATGACGGTTACACTACGGGAAGTGGAGTCGGATAAAAGCGGGGTGGTGGTAGGGGCTTGGCGTGCATTTGCCTTCGGACAAATCTTCGGACGTATTGCCTAACACGGGATGCCAAAAGTGAAGGACTTGTGGGTCATAGAAATGCCAGTTAGGTACTGAATTGAAACTGCTTCTATCTTGTATGCAAAGATGGAATCCAGAAGCAATTTCCTTATATCACATTTAGGGTTGGAGATACTCAACATTTTATTACAGATGTTGTGTCTCTAAAAGCCTAACTACCGGATAAACTTTTAATTTCGTCTTTAGCAATTCTTGAGTATGGCGTTAAACAATTAATAAGATTTATCAGGTTTGAGAACATTTGAGAAAATAAAATCCGTTGGAGTTTCATACCAGATGAGGGGTTGCTTCAACGTAAACAGCACACGAATTTGCTTATTTAGATGAAATGACAATTACACTGTGAAAGTCTATCTCGTCCCCAACACAGGACAACAGAAAATAACAGAAAATAATAGAAAACAACCGAAAATAAATAAAAAGAAATCAAACTACAATCCGAAAAAAATGAAAAGAAATCAAGCTTAACTAAAACGGACTTTAACAGAACCGAACTGAACCAAAACTAAATGGCAAAAGCGTCGGACCACGCCAAAGAATCTGTATTTATACTAAATCCACCATGTAATATCTTCCTGAGACATGTTTATGGACATGCAAATTTCGTAATAACATATCTTCATGTAAGATTACACCAAAAACGTCATTCGTGGTCGGAGTAGACAGGTGTGTGAAGGTCTGGCATGACATGCACAGTGGTGTAAAGGCATATCTTTATCGTGTCGTACTCTTGTGTAGATTTCAGTTTTCATTTCGAGTTTTTCGATAGCTTTAAACAAAAAATGCGGCTTTATTTCAGTAGAACTATATATACTCAGTGATGATTTGGCGGAACTGCTGATGTATATAAGCTGGCTGCAACAGCGTGATGCTTTCGTCTTGCATGTATGGTAAAATGAGGTGTGCCGCAAGGTTGTACTTGCGACCGTATCAGTATAATGGCTTTGGCGGAGCGGTTTACTTGCCTTCGGTAAGTCGTCTCAGTTAAGCAGCTCTGGATGAAAAAAAAAATCGGTGGAAATCTATCCTGCAACAAGGAGGCACATTACATGCGCCCTAAGGACTCCTTCGTCGCCATTTGACTGAAAATTGTTAAGTATGACGTTATTATAAAAAAAAAAGAATAAGAAAGCATCTTGTTGAACGAGATAAATCGAGGATAATATACAATTGTAGAGCGTACGTTTTATTGGATAATCAGTCATGATGTCCAGATCTGACCAATCAAGTACAGGGTATTGCCATCGAAATCACTAGTAGCTCCGCAAAATATCATAGCAGTGGTAAGATTCCAATCCTTTCTCCATGTAGGCGTGATCTATTCATGGGTATTCCTGAAACACGCCATCACTGGAAATATGTTTTTCGGATTAGGGTTAGGAAACAGGGTTAGTTAGACGTGTTTCGTTGATATTCATGAATAGGCCACGCCCAGCTTGGAGAAAGGGTCGGAATCTTACCGCTACCAAATATCATACTGCATCGCGTGATGCTTGGAAACCAACGGACAATGGTAGGTTCCGAATAGTAAAAAAACCCCACCCATTTGATGTAAGGGAAATTTGGTTGGTTCTCTATGGCATTACAAATACGCCTAGATGAGTTTCTTTTCTCAGTCTGTATGAAAATAGGCTCAAGTGCGGAAACCAATTTTTAAAACCTGCCGACATCTTTATAGTTTTTAACAAGTGAGTGTCGATGACAGTATTGAAGTTTCTTGACCGTTACAGACTGACTGTCCTATGGCAGCCCGGTAACATGAAACAAAATTTTAGACACATTTAAATGTGTAATTAGTTTAATGTGTAATGAAGTGTAATGGAGTGACTGGTTTACCTTCTATGTTGTATTTTCATATTGTACCAGAATTCTACTGGCGGAAGCGTCCCCGAGGTCTGGTCCCTTTGCATTGTTTTGAAGAGTTGTAAATTAAATGTAAGAACAATACAGTTTCTTGAGTAATTCGATCAGCCACATCTAATAAAGCAGTTCTAAGAAAAATCACGCACATCGAGAAAACCGAAAACCAAGTTGTTAGTTACAACCAAGCAGGCGCCAGTTTTACAGTGGTGGTTTTACACATTACAGTGGTGGTTTAAATCTGTTTCCACTCTTCTTTCTAAGTAACTCGAGTTATATTATTTGTCGTCTTTTCTATTAGTAAGACAAAAATAAATCAGCGTAAATCCAGTCGAATTTTTTTGACATTATTATATTTATTTACTTGATTGGTGTTTTACGCCGTACTCAAGAATATTTCACTTATACGACGGCGGCCAACATTATAGTGGGAGGAAACCGGGCAGAGCCCGGAGGAAACCCACGGCCTCCGCAGGTTTTTGCAAGACCTTCACACTTACGGCCGGAGAGGGGCATTATTATACAGTAGCCCAAATACAGTAATTGCCTGAAACAAAAAATCAGCCTAGTCTGTGTAAATCGGCGATGAAGTCCCGAAAATTAATAAATGGGGCTGCATTAAATCTTTTTCAAAGCAGTTTCATTCTAGAGCTACATATAGCACAAGTCCGAGTCCTGTGTTTACAAGTAATAATTTGAGCTATTCTTGCCAAATTTTGCAAAAAATGATTTGATTAGAGAATAAGAATATTTTGGCCCAAAAGCTCCGCTAAAGCCTCTTTAAAGACTTGGACCAAAGTCCAGGATCAAGTGTTTTCGTCCGGAAACCATATTTGTGATCATGGAGTCAATAGTCAGATAGACTAATATAAAATGCACAAAATTTGTTGAAATGTGTGTGATTCCCAATGGCTAGGATGCCCTAACCCAACCACGTAGGCTGGTTGGTCATGCAGCAGTCATTTACACTTGAAACCGCCGTCTTGCTTTTTGTTGCACTACCAAGATAAAGTTAGTTATCTGACATCAGGAAGCATGGTAAGATTTGTTTGGTGCCAGTGATGTGTATTTTTCTACCCAGTGAAAACAGAGAGTGTGTCCAGCATCATATCTATTCTTGGAAGAATAAAACACGAAACAATAATGTGGCAAATCTTGACTTGTTTTATTATATGAGCTCTACCTAGATCTAATAACAATAATATGTACATTGTAGTAGCACTCTTCTAAAAGCACAACGATAATGTTTGCTTTAAGTGATGTTAAAACGTCACTGGAGTAAGGAAGTTAGTCCATCTGTCACACAAACACAACCCAATACACCTACTCCGGCTCCAATACGTCAGAGAAAGAAATACTATTAACTTGTCTGAATGGGTTGACAAGTTCGGCAGATATCGACTGTATTCCAGGTTTGGTTAATGTCAAACTTAGTACCAGCACACTTGTTCAAAACCATATACCATGGTTCCCACTAGTTTATCAAGGGCTTTTCAAAGATATCATATCCTAGATTTCACAGGACTTTCTAGGACCATACAGTTCAAGCGCAAACCTTCAAAATCTTCATAAGGAGATTAACGTTCGTTTCTGGTAGTTAATTTATTGGCCCATTCAAACATAATGCATTCTGATATTGTACTTTAAAGGAACTGTACTTCATGGACTTTTCTAAGGACTTTTTAAGCTTTCATCCAAATTCAAGAAGTTGTAGGACCAGTGAGAACCCTGACATACACAATTAGCTAATGTAGTCGAAAATCACTTTTTCTCGGGTGGAGGTTGGTTTTCTGTGCCAGACTGCACCTGTTGCGCCGGTTGTGTCTCGGACTCGCGGAATGACGGGAACATCTCCCATGGGGAACTGTACTCAAACTTCCTAAACTCCTGCGTCAGCTCTATAGGCTCAACAACAACACGCTTCACCTCATCATCATAGCGCACCTGGTGAACAGAAACACAGGGAGTTAAGGTACAGTGAGATGGCCAGTGATTCATGCATTCAAGAAATGTTAAAGACAGCCAACTAACATATTAAAGTCATCAATGTCATCTGCAATAAATCACCCAAAATCAGTCCTTTTTTGTCGCACTTAGAAGAAACTTATAATTTTTAACCTCCCTATAAACTAAGTTTTAAAATCAAGTCCTCAGACATAAGCCAGTTTAGCTCTTATATAATAATTATGTACACTGTACCATATTTCTGGTTGATGTCCAGACAAAGCTAATCAAGTTGAAAATAAAGATGGTCGCAACAGCTATATTATTTTTAATACTCCCATCACTATATTTATTTATTTATTTATTTGATTGGTGTTTTACGCCGTACTCAAGAATATTTCACTAATATGACCGCGGCCAACATTATGGTGGGAGGCAACCGGGCACCGCCTGGGGAAAACCCACAGCCATCTACAGGTTGCTGGCAGACCCTCCCATGTACTGCCGGAGAGGACTTGAACTCACAGCAACCGCACTGGTGAGAGACTCCTGGGTCATACCGCTGCGCTAACACACTAACCCTCAGAGCCACAGAGGCCCTCTCCGCCAACATAAAAGCCACTCTCAGCCAACATATCATTTTAATGTCATACCACTTTCCAAATTGGAAGGTAATTGGCTTATGTGTTCTGGACTTATTCTCCCAGCTTAATTTTCTTGACAGAGACAAAATCCCCTTAATCAATCAGAGACAATGAATGAATGAGATGGATGCAAAACTACTTCCAAACTAACTTTAACAAAGTTGGGAACCTTACACCAGAATATATATTTGAACATACTTGGGTATTTATGTCATACTCAACATATGATGACATAGTGTCATTAGGTGTATGTACATTTACTGTGTCTTCTTGTGTCCATGTGTTAGTCCATGCTAACAAAGTGCTACCACTACTGAAGTACCATGTCAAAGACACCAGACTGTCATGGCACACCACCCAGTCACATTATACTGACACCGGGCCAATTAGTCTTGTTCCCTTGCTCTAACCTCTCAGTGTTGAGTTCTGGGCGCCAAGTCTGGCAGCAACAAATACTACCCTACCTCGTTTTGATCCATGGTCTCCTGACTTCGAGGCAGACGCTCTAACCATTAGGCCACCGAAGTGGTGTTACAGCAGAATAAGCGGTGATTTTACTCTTATTTGCACAGATGGTGTTGCGTAGACCATCAGATTCTCCCAATCTGTTTGGATCCCTGTAGTTTATGATATTTGAACAGTTAGCAATGAAATGTACCTCAACATAACCACTTAAAGGGAAATCTCTTCTTTGCGGGTGTCCCTCAAAACCATAGTCAGTCAGAATCCTCCGCAGATCAGGGTGGTTGGCAAAAAATACACCGTACATGTCCCAGATCTGTAAATGTAATTGTAAAACACAAAGATGTTGCAGTATGTTCATCACTATAGAAAAAATTCAAACATTTAAACACACTTGATTTTTCTGCTGATGTGTATCGGTACCATAGAAAAAATTCAAACATTTAAACACACTTGATTTTTTTGGTGATGTACATCAGTATGGGTACCTTAGAAAAAATTCAAACATTGAATCACACTTGACTTTTCTGGTGATGTATATTGGTATTGTGTTTTAGGCTATGCTTTTCTTTTAAGGAGCAGAACAACTCAAAATCTCAAATGAACTTGTATGAAACGTTTCAGTGCGTACCTCTCTCTCATACCAGTCAGCAGCTGCAAACACAGAGCACGCAGAGTCAAGGGGAGTTAACTCATCTGTGTAGGTTTTGACTCTTATTCGGCTGTTGTATCTCAGGGAAAGCAGATTATATATGATCTACAAAAACAAATACAACAGATTAGGTTTTTTTTAAAGTGATAATACCATTGCATAGTCCATGCATGACCACCTCTGCAAAACTCCATGAATCTCCTTTCAGTGAAATGGCATTGCCCACAGGAGCAAAGATACAGACAGACAGATAGACACGGCAAAATGACACATACTGAACACAGCAATGTATTAAACAACAGTCTTACAAGGGTACCCTGTACTACAGGTCTGGGATGGGGTCAAGGTGGACACCTTTCCACATGTACTGACAGGAATCAATATTTAACACCTTTTGAGGTTCACATACACAGTACAACGCTTCTTATCAATCGGGCATCAGAATTCCACCAAGCCATTTATTATCCAGGCCAAAGAAGATCAATGTACAATTGTGACAGGTATGTTTTGACATACCACTGCTTCAGACATTATGCTCTCCAATCCTTAGATCCAACATTAACCATTGAAACAACACTTGTCACACACCCAAATGTGAAAACCAATGTCCACCACCAAACCTAACAAACCTCCAGAAAGAGTCTTTTTAGAACCAGTGAGAGCTGCACCTGAGTATGTGACCCTATAGGTCAGGGGACTGAATGCTTGCTGCAGTGAGTGCTTGGGGTTTAACGTCGTACTCAACAATTTTTCAGTCATATGACGACGAAGGAATCATTAGGGTGCATGTACGTGTATTGTGCCTCCTTGTTGCAGGACGGATTTCCACCGCTCTTTTATTTAGTGCTGCTTCACTGAGACGACTTACCGAAGGCAAGTAAGCTGCCCCGCCCAAGTCATTATACTGATACGGGTCAACCAGTCGTTGCACTATCCCCTTCATGCTGAACGCCAAGCGAGGAAGTTACAACTTCCTCTTTTAAAGTCTTAGGTGTGACCCGATCAAGGATTGATCCTGGATCTACCGGTCCCGAAGCGGACGAATGCTTGCAGGAAGAACCCTGACATAATAGGTCAGGTGCCTTCACTGCTTGCAAGGAGAACCCTGACATTAAAGGTCAGAGGCTCTGATTGCTTGCAGGAGAACCCTAACATTATGGATCAGGGGCCCTGATTGTTTGCACAAAGAACCCTGACATAACCCTGATTGCTTCCAGGACAAACCATGACATTTAATGAATGATTATACCTTATGTCACTTCAACAATATTACAGCCATATATTGTTGCCACAATGACATTAAAGCTTTACCTCAAATCTATACTGTCTAGAAGGGACGTCCATTCCAGCAATGTCTGACAGGTTAACGAACTGGCCATTGTGATGATCCTTGAGGAAGCTGAGTACAGGTATGACCCCCTCCGGGTGAATCAGTATCTCCAGCTCCCCCAGTGCAACCTGGGCCTTCTGGACGTACTTAGGCAGACATTCAGCCACGTATGCCCCAAAGTCTTGTTGGGTTGTCCTCCACAACTCACTATCAGGGCGACGCACTGTGGCTTTAGATGGACAGATGAAAAATTGTATTTTTCACAATTTCCGTGAAATTTAAGTCAAGAAAATATATCTGCACACAATTATTTATATTAAATGCTCACAGGTTAACTCACAATGCTAGATGTGGCGGTCTACAACAGTATGGAAACATTTCAACAATTTTTACGTGTACACGTGTCATAATAATGACAATAAATATCAAGGTACACTACAGTACAGACCACATTAAAAAGAAAGTTATCAGCTTTTATCTATCACGTATCTATCAGCTGTCTCCCGCTTGTCTCTTGGATATCTCTCGCGTTGTTACTGTATTTCTTTCCCCCTCCTCAGTTAGCCTAATCAGTTAGACTGTTTACTGCCATCGGGGCTGTCTGAGATGTCCACAGTCCCTGTAAGCCAAACACGCTGGCTACCGCAGATCTATCGCAAGTCTATCACTGGTAGATTAACAGCCTTTCCGTACCTATTTTGTATTCTGTAAATGTGTAGGGGATACCTTTCAACCTCAAAACTCTTCCAGATATGGAAATATCCAAACCATCTTTGTGATTACCTAACTAACAATGTATGCTTTGCAACTCCACATAAATAAAAAATCCCATACTCATCTAAACTTTTAAAAAAAAGTAAAGGTTTCTCAAAGACAAAAGTGTATCTTGGTTATGGCTGTTGAAATTGGTCTTATGCATTCCAAACATCTGTCTTCAGAACAGTTGTACATTTTAGATGAAAGTTGTTTGGATATGAAATGCTTGTATATGTTTTCAGGTTTACAGATGGTTACTTATATCCCTGGTCTAGGAGACATCATGTTGTCTTTCTGTAAACGACTGTAAATGACTTTCACAACGACCTATAAATATACATGTTCTCTGTATGATGTATGCTTTGTAGTTTCACGCAATAAATAAATCCGATAAAATAAACTCTTGGAAATGCCAGGTCCATCAAAGAAAAAACTGTATGTTGGTTAATATTGCCGTCTGACTTAGCGCACTGAAAAAACTATGTACAGATATCAAGTGCTTCTATATATTATCCAAAAGTCTTCCCGCAACCTGCATATGATTATGGTTTCCACAAACATCATCCATGCACAGGAGACATCACTCGTACAGTTCAGTTTTTTTAGTCATACAATGTAATTTATTTAAACACTCACGTTTACTTTCCTCAGGCGTGGGAGACTCAGTGGACTGCTTTCGGAAGAGTACTGCTGTGGGCCTGGTGTGTCTTAACACTGGCATGCAGAAATTAAAAGCCATGATGATATGATGTCATTTAATAAAAATACAATTTTTTTTGTTATTTTAATAACAGACATTATTCAAGTTACTTGATATATCTTGACCTACTAAACTCAATTCTGTAGCTAATTTTGATTGTCATCATTTTAAAAGCAGCATTATTTCAGTCCAAGAAAATTTAAGTATGAGAGCCTTGACAGGTCTTGGCCTAATAGCCAGTTTTTGATCCGGCTGGGTATTCCACAAAAATGGTTACAGATCGAATGCTATCGATTTTCTCTAATCAACAGTGTATAATATACGAGGCTTGACTCCGTATTTACCAAGTTATCGTATTTCTATGGCACATATCAGACATCTCTGCTCGATTCCTGACTTTTCTAAGATGGCAGTTGATGGATAACATAAAATTTTGTTTAAAATCCAGTAACAGACTATAGCATTGTTTTGTGGTATAAATGAAAAACCTGGCTCAACTTGATTACCATATCTTGGGATTCATGTTAATAATGCACGATTTTAAACACCTCGATGCTTTTCTTTTCACTTCGACATTTAAAATCGTGCATTTAACACTTAACTGTAGTTCAATTAAACCAAACATCAAATGCCAAATATTTCCTGCTTGTTCGTTAAAATAACTTTGTGCAGTCATGAGTGTCGGGTGTACCAAAAATCTCAGAACCATACTCCAAAAGATACGAAATCAACCTAACAAGGCAGGAACATGCAACCAGTTTTAAATCTGATTTCAGTTTAGCGATGGTTTCACCAGTCATCATGGTTGTAGAATAGAAAGAACAATTTGCCTAGTCAGTCAAGCAAGAAGAGTCAACACTAAAGGTTTCAGTGAAGGCTTGTGGTTATTGTCTGCACAGTTGTCTCATTATCCAGGTTTTCTGCGCTTGGTCTCAGTAATAATCTGGATTTTGGATGCAACCCATACATCGTTGCTGCACACCACGATTTCAAAAAGAGGAAAGTCATCACTTGATCAGTTTTTTTTACCTAGACTGAAATAGATTTAAATGTGTATGAGTGATTGAAAGGATGCTTTTCTCCTCAGTCCACACAAGAAATCGACGTGTGCAGCTGTTTTAGAGTGGAATTAAATTCTTACTTCGTTCCGCGGAATTAACCAACTGGATTTTTCAGCTCAAACAGTCAAGGATTAAACGTTGATAGGTAAATTGTTGAAAATAGACCTCGGCGTTTAGTTTAACTGAACTAAGTTAAATGTTGTCGAAATCTGACGATCTCATATGTATATCCCTTCATGTGTCTTGCACAGCTACGCTACCCAGAAACCAAATGGCAGGTATCGAAATTTGGACTTGGAGTAATACCTTAGCCTCCAAAAGACATATAACATTTTTCATTTCATCAGTTGACACTTGATGACAGGTTACCCAACATGAATGACCACACCGTGAGATGCAGTTGATACTTATTGGTGCCATTACTGATTTTATTAAATAACAATTCATCAAGTTACCTCCTTGTCTTGCGAGATTTGAGACCATCGGCCTTGCCAATCTTCTAAATGCAGACGCCATTTTGCCCAACAACCCGGCCTCGTACCTTTGGTACAAAAAACTTACGCGCTCTTTTATTTCATTTGAAGCCTGTTTTGTCTGATATGTTCTTCAGCGCTAGGTACTATTTTATACTTGTGTCAAAGACACAAAGTGGAAAACTGGATTTATTTTTTGTAACACAACTTTTAAAATCGAATGTCTTGACACTTAAAACTTCAGAAATGTACGAGCCGTGCACTGACAAACATAAAGAGGGTTTACCGAGAGAGGCCGCAACATGTGTAGAGATGCGGTCTTTTGAATTTTAAAGCTAGAAAAACAAAACTAGCTGCGTCATATCATACGGTATATGGCAGACATTTTTTTGTTTATTTCGTAGGGGTTTCGCAAAGGTGAGACGAGGCGACAGATGCACAAAAAAAAAAAGATTTCAAAAGATTTGTACCCGGTACCGGTGATACATGTAATCAGCAATGTTAATCATTAATAAACTTAATTGATTCACTGTGGCTACAATTGACAATAAACAGCCCAAATTTATAATGAATATTTGTCAGGAAAGAGTGGTATAAGATAGAGCTGTACAATGCATGTAGACTTAGCCTACAATGCACAGGCAGACAGGTGTTCTCATGCAGTGCATGTGAGCCTGTTTTGTTGTCAGCTCAGCTTTCTTGTCAGACTGTGGCTATATATGTCTTCATTTCATCCCAGGCTAGAATGACTGAATGACTGAATGAATGCCTGGGATTTTATTCATGCCTAACAATTTTTCAGCCGTATGATATTGAAGAGTATTTAGGTTGGTAAACATATATACTATATGTTTTCATGTGGAAGGGTGAGTCCATGCTGCCTATATGCGGCCACCACTGAAGTATCATGCCGAAGACACCAGACTTGACCGACCGCCCAGTCACATTATACTGACTCCATTCCAACTAGTTCTGTTTCCTTGCTCTACCTCCCAGTGCTGAAGACAAGTACCAAGTTCTAAAGTCTTTGGTATGACCCGACCCGGGTTTGATCCCGGGTCTCCCAAGGCGAGCGCTCTAACCATTAGGCCACAAAAGTGGTCTCCCAGGCTAGAAGGCTAAGATTTTAACCTGCCAGTCTAACTGGGGACATAATACACATAGGTTAAATACAGTTTGAACTGTCATTATGAAGGCGTCAGTCATATGTCAGAGGCCTAGGTGGTTAGCATGCTAGTAAAGCACAATCATCTAGAAGCCTCCCATCGACGTGATCACTGAGTTCAAGCCCATTTCATGCTGGCTTCCTCTCCGGATGCATGTGGTCGTACATTGCCAGCAACTTGCAGATGGTTGTATGTTTCACTCAGGCTTTGCACGGTTTCCTTCCAACATATAATTTACCGGCTGTGATCATATAAGTGAAATAATGCGTCTTAAAACTCCAATTAAATAAATAAATAAATAAATAAACTGTCATCACAGCTTACTGATAACCTATAGACCCACAGCTCAGTGGAACTTACCTAATCCTAAAACATTACTATCAAACTACATGTAACTACATATGTTGGCTAGCAGAGCTCTAATTCCTCCATAATTTCTTTTATTCATTGGATTTATTACTTCATACTAAAGATTGTTTCATTTTAAGTGACTGCGTTCAAGTTTATTGGTGGAGGAAATTAGGGGGGTAAAACAGGTGCCTCAGTGAACAGAGTCTGCACTAGTATCTGCCAATTAAATCACAAAATGGACTAATACAGTTTAGACTGATTTATTAAATATCTTTGCATGTTGCAGATTTGGAGACCGAGAGATAACTCAAGCATGTTGCATTTGCAGAGGTTGGGATGAAAACGACGATCGTCTTGTAGACAAGACTGATGACAGCTGGCGTGACTGCTGACTGAGTTGATCATGGACACTGGTCAGCGGGACTCTCTTAAAGGCCGGGATGAACTGTGCCTGTACTCCATGTTGACTGGGGAATATATAGAGATACCGGAGTCTCACAGGGTACTTAATTAGATGTGTTCAGAAACTTGTACCTCCACTGATTATACAGTTTTATATCTAACACACATGCAGTGTGAGAAGAGAAACTCCAGATTTTGGTCTAACACTACTTTTATACATGTACATGATGTAATTCTTCATTTACATATCATTCATGTACTTTTTTAACTTGCGTTGAATTGTTGTTTAAATGTTAAGAGAAGGTTACATACATGTATATGATTTTGTCAAGATTTACAAGTGGAGGAAAACTGTAGAGCACTGAGCGGCCACCCAACAAACGCCCTGACTAAAGGTGTTACTCCAGCTTCAAGAGAAAGGTGGAAATACTAAAGTGATATGAAAGAAAGCCTGTGGAACAGAGTTAGCACTGTGGTTCTGACGGATTATCAATAAATAACTCTGGTTAACCCTTATAATTAAAGAGTCATCTAAAACAAAAACTTGGCCAGTTTTCATAAACTTTAATTGATTGATGTAATTGAGGTAATTTCAGACAAAAGTGGACATGACAGAAAACTTTTGTTTCGGTATTATCCTAGGGCTGAAACTTACTACAAAAAGTGGTTTTAAGACAGTTCAATTTTTCATATTGAGAGAAAGCAACTCAGACTATCTCGATCTGTATTTTTTGAAATCTGCATTTAAGACACATATGTTTTGATGCTGGTGTGGCTTTTTAAACCTGAACCAGCATGAACTGGATTTGAACCTGCAGCATTATTGGCCAAACTAGAGCATTGTAGCTGTGGTATGAGTGAAGTTAAATCAGAATAACCCATTGAAATGTGTTGCTACCATCACAGACTTACTCCTGTCATTTTATTAATTTTCATTTTAGTTAGGAAAGTGCCGTAGTGTCACCGAATTCGAGAAGATGAATCGAGTAGGAGAGGGTACATACGGAATAGTTTGTGAGTGTTGTCGTTCATTGAGAAACAAAATGGAAAGAGATTGATGATAGGCAGATATTTTATGAAGTTTAAATATTATCAATATTGGGTGCAACCATGTATTGTGATAATGTTTAATGGAGAGTGAGCAAGTCACTGTTGTGCCTGGATTATAAGCTCTTTCTCCATATGTAGGCTTATGTTTGATTTTGAATCCTACTCTATCGGGTAATTAGCTTTCACTTTAAATTGTAAGGATTGTTAACTATATGTACTTCCTAATATAAAGTGGAATATAGAAGTTGATAGATGGGGTTCCCACTGGTCCTTCAAATACTTATATTTATTTTTGTTGAAAGTTTTGTGAGACCTTGAAAGTCCTTGGGACAGAACCCTGTAACAATGCATTTTAGGAAAAGTCCTTGAAAGTAATGAATGAATGCTTGGGGTTTAAGGGCGTGCTTAACAATGTTTCAGTCACATGACGACAATCCTTGAAAGCGAATGCATTTTGGGCAAAGTCCTTGGCAGTGAATGCATTTTGGAAAAAGTAATGAATGCATTTTGGGCAAAGTACTGAATGCATTTTGGGTAAAGTCCTTGGAAATGAATGCATTTTGGACAAAGTCCTTGAAAGTGAATTGATTTAGGGAAAAGTCATATATAAACATTATAGTGCATTATTATTGAAAATGGACCAGAAGGTAAGGTATCAAAAGAGCAAATAAATGGTCCTGGAAATGTGCTGGAAGGCAGAAATCATTAGGCCCCTGAAAATCCTTGATAAACGTTTTATTTGACTGTTGTAGATAAGTAAGGCAGCAAATTTTGAGATGGATGACAACTTTTGGTTTATCACTGGTGACAAACTGTGACTGTTGGTTCTAATATCCATTATTTTGATAACGATGTTAGAACCAACATAGAATCATCATACAAAGAAGTTGACATCTATGGGTAATTTGTTGACTACAGCTTTATATAAGTATCTACATCATGTATATGTACATACAGCTGTCCAGGGTAGTTTCTTCCTCACAACAGTTTCCTCACCACTTGTTTGTTTAAAATATTTTTGAATGTCAATTAAAAAAGTCTACTCTATTTGACCTAAAATTTCATCAATGGCTAACTTCCTTATTTTGATTTTAAGTGATTTCTTGATCTCCCGACATTATCAGGCAGATTTTTACAACAGAAACACAGAAGTGATGTAGACCAAGTCAGTGGCTTAAAGGTTATAACATTTGCCTCAAAGTCAACCTTGGGTCGGATCAAACCAAAGCCTTTAGAAATGATACTTGTTGCTGTCTCATTTGGCGCTCAGAACTAAGAACTAAGAACTGAAACTGAACTGGTTGGCTGGTGTCAGTATGATGTGTCTGGGTGGGTGTCATGTCTGGTGTCTTCGACATGAAACTTTCAGGGGCGGCAGCACTTGGGCGGCATAGACCCGCCCTGCCACAGGAAGACACAATACATATACACACACCTACCCAAATTCCTCGACCTTTTCGCACTCCAAGCATTTATGTACCTTTTTGATTTGTTTTTAGAAACAAAACTACATTAGTTGGATTGTTGATTTCAGGACTTCACAAAAAGTATAATTTTATCAATCTGCACAGAGTAATACCTTGCAAACATTTGAAAAGGTTGACGAATTACATTAGTGTCTCCTTGTTGTCATATGACTGCAAAAATTGCTAAGTATACTGTAAAATCCCATTTCTACATTATAGACACATCTGTGACCAATATCTATTAAAGCATTGTTTGGCTGTTCGCAGATCGAGCTCGGGATACACAGTGTAATGAGATTGTAGCTCTGAAGAAGATGAGGATGGAGAAAGAGAAGGATGGTAATATAGTGTGCATATGGTCACAGGAGTAACTTGTGAACCCTTCAGGCTCATAGCTTTCTTCAGTATTGCGATTCGTTGTCTGGGACTAAATTGAGTAGATGTAATTTCCTACACAGATGAATCGAAACCAGCGAGAATACTTACTGGAGTGAGACTTGAACTCAGATTTAGAATATCTAACCCCAACACTCTACCAACCGAGCTATCCAGCCAGATGGGAAACGTGTGTCTGTGAAAAATCTTTCCCTGCATATAACTAGATTTTAACGAGCAAGCTGTTCCCATCTTGTTGGATAGCTCAGTTGAGGAGAGGCTAGACACTCTCACAAGTTGTGAGTCCTAGTCTCGAGTCTGGATTTTCGCTGGTCTGGGTTTATCAGCGTAGGAAGTTTTCTACTTGTTGCTTCAATATTTTGCTCCTTCCTATCGCTAGGTGACGCAAAGTAGAGATTTAATCCCAGTCTTGCACAAGGAATTTCTGGAGACCCAATTGCTCATTGTTTCTGAGACATGGTGGTGATAAGAAGCGGTTAACAACACTCATATGTGTGGTTATCCCCAGGTGGCCACTTGAACTCTTCTCTTTATACTGGGGTGGAGCAGTATCGTAGCGGAGCAGTATCGTAGCCACAGGGGCAACCAATGGTAAACCATGCACAGATACAAAACAATGGCTGCGATCCAAAATTGGTGTCAGCTTTGGCTCTTACCTCTCAGCACAGGACATAAGAGACCCAAATTCACCTCACAGTCATCGCTAAAGCAGCAGCCTCCATTTTGCCTTCACCACAGTTATGGGCCTTGAAAAGTTATCATTCCTAGATGGCGCATGCGTGTTAAATCTGAAAAGACAAGCCTTATGGCCGCCTTGTTCAGAAATGGCTTGACATGTCGTGAATACGAGGCTGGTGTGCCATTACAAAATGGAATATACATGGGATGTTGAGTGTGCGGGCGAGCTGAGAGGCAAGAGCCAAAGTTGACGCCAGTTTCGGACCGCAGTCATTGTTTAGAAAGGATCTATCAGACATGGCGTGAATCAGTGTATGATTTACCATTGTAAGAGCTGAAGTATAATATATGGACATATGTGCAGCCTAACGTTGGTTGTTGGCCGTTTGTCTTCCACCAATAGGTGAAGCCGCGTTTAGGAAAAATCATCTGTAACTTGCCAATTTACAAGTTTAGCCCCCTTCACTCCACCAGTAAAACTGATCGCCATGAAATAAGCGAAAAATTCAAGACTGCGGCCTTTAAGAACAGTCGAAAACCCAAAAAGGTAGGGCTTCTATAGATTATTTTACGTCTCTGTCTGCCTTAATTTGTGATTCGGGGCCTCCGTGGTTCAGTTGGTTAAGGCGGTAGCGCAGGGTAATGACCCAGGAGTCTCTCACCAATGCAGTCGCTGTGAGTTCAAGTCCAGCTCATGCTGGCTTCCTCTCCGGCCATATGTGGGAAGGTCTGACAGCAACCTGCGGATGGTCGTGGGTTTCCCCCACGCTCTGCCCAGTTTCCACACACCATGATGCTGGCCGCTGTCGTATAAGTGAAATATTCTTGAGTACGGTGTAAAACACCAATCAAATAAATAAATAAATAAATCAATAATTTGTGATTCAAGTCAACATAATTTTAATGTAACAGTATTGAGTTTATTATTATTATTATTATTCTGTGCTTCTACATTATCATTGATTGATTTCTTCAGGTATCCCAATCAGTGGGCTAAGGGAGATCAATATTCTACTCAACCTGCGCCATGAGAACATTGTGGAAATGAAGGAAGTGGTTGTGGGAAAGAGTTTGGAGAGGTGAGAGTTACTAGATAAATCAGTCACCATCTGTTCCCTACAGGAGTTCTCTCCCATATACATATACTTGCATGTGGTTTATGCAAATTCCGACCTTTTAAAGATGGTCCTCTTATCTCTTGTCTACATGTTCATTTCTTTCGAAAATGTATCTCTCTTTTTTAAACAGGTCTAAATTTTTATTTTAAGAATGATACTTTTTCAGTGTCAGAGTGCATAAAGTTGAAATTGACAAATAGTCTTTTTTCTGGAAAAGGTGCACTGTCCCAGTACTTTTTTGAGTTGAGGACATATTTAAATAATTGAAAAGTCTTGAAAAAAAGATCAACAAAAACATCAAAACTGAACAAAATCAAAAAGTGGATTTTAAATTTTATTTTGATTTTTGGATTTTGTTTTAGTGTTGGCATGTCCTTAAAAGACAAAATAAAATTGGTATTGCCTATTTGAAAAAATCTTTCATGCACGAGAAACCCAGTTGCTGAGACATGTTTGTCTTTTCGTCTTACTTCCATGAGGATAGAATTATTGGTATTGAAACTTTGATTAAAGTATCCTCTGTTGTTTCAGTATATTTTTGGTGATGGAGTACTGTGAGCAGGACCTGGCCTCACTACTGGACAACATGGCATCCCCATTCTCTGAGGCTCAGGTGAGTTCTCTCAACGATTCAAATTTAAACAAGCGCAGGTTCGCAGTCAGTGTGACATTCCATAAAAAAGTAACAAGCCTGTGTTGTCTAACAGTCAGGCCTCTGGTTAAGTCAGTGGCACATGGTAAAAGATAACATGTTAAAAATTTTAACTGACCAACAGGCAGGCAGAGGAACTTATAGATCTGGTTGTTGCAGCTAAACTTCTAGAGTATACATGCTGAAAACATGGATCAGATTAACAAGAACAAATGTGCAGTGGTGTCTTGCACTCAGCTACCTTGTGAAGTGAATGGCCGGTGTTAAAAAAAAAAGTTAATGTAAGCCAGATGGATACAGTAACTTACAGCAACCATATCATACATGTGGATAATATACAGAAAAAATTCTAACATTAATTGTGATATAATTCATGTACATGTATCATATTTATTTTTAATTACAGGTAAAATGCATCATGATTCAGGTGTTTAAAGGACTGCGTTACCTGCACGAGAACTTCATTGTTCACAGGTATAATAAACAGGTTCCCTTCTGAAGAGCCTGTTACCCTTCAGGCACTTTCTAGAGTACTGTAAATCACACATATTGTAAATGGCTTAAAATTTTCTCTATGAGCATGTTTTGTCTGATTGTGAGAATTTCATTGATCCTAGAAAGGTGTTTTGAGGTTTGTTTGGAAAGTAGGCTGATGTTGTACTGAAGAAATGTTAGTTTCAGCAGCAGGGGCATTGTTGTATGACATTGATTTATGTAAATTTGCATATTTTGGGGCAAGATTTTAGGTCTGTCAGTGATTCTTTGGTAATCACATCAACACCTGATAAACCTTCCCGTCATGCCAAAACTATTACAATTGTAGTATGTTTTTGTGACTTGATGGACTGAAAGATGCATTTGTTGTAAGGTTGTCTTTTTTCTCTTTCAAAGACTACATTACTAGATTACAAACCGCCAGAGCTGAGCTTTTGAGTTTAAAAATATTGTTTATTTGTTTTCAGGAAAGACTAAATCTGTTAAAATGCAGAAAAATTTGCTTCACCAAAACATCATCAACATCTGTCTCTATTTTTCCACAATAATTTCCATAAACTAAGGTACTTACTGAGTAAAGAAATGTAGTAAGCTCTGTAGATTGATAGATACACTTTAGCTATACTTACATTGTTTGATCTTGTTTGGTTACTTCAGGGTTCGATAAGAGTTTCTTATCAGGCAATCGTAAATATTTCACTTCAGGAAACCAATAATGCTCTTTAGATTGATAAATACAGGTTAATTTTTTTTTCAGAGATCTCAAAGTTTCTAATCTACTTATGACAGATAAGGGATGTGTTAAAATAGGTAAGGCAGCATATATTTTAATTTTGTGTTTTACATGCGAGCTGATACTAAAAATACAAAACTGGAATAATTTATTTTTCCATGATTTTCCTGTTTTTCAAGGCTTTTCGATCACATGAATTTTCAGGAACAGTTTCTGAGACAGTCCACATCTCCCACAAATTAGATTTTAAATTTTCAGTTTTATTTTTATTGTTATTCTTTACTGTGACATTGAAAAAAGATTCATTCTGCCCATGACACAAAGACTTTTATTGGTGTGGTCTAAAGTAGGTTGAAATCTGAAAAACAGATAAACATACAGCAATAAGTAACGGTAAGTGAATTGATCAGTAATGGTTAGGGCCATATACTGGTGGTCACATACAGGAGATGAATTTCTTATCTACATTCTTTAAAGAGATAGACCCAGCTGTCTCCTGAGGTTAAAGCGCTGACTCACAGCAACTATCAGGCACTTGACCAATGAGGTCACATGTTTTGGTCTAGTTCTCGCGGTTTGACTGCAGCTTTGTCTTAGTACGTGGCAGTCTTGGTGAGGGACAGTGGTTACTTCGTCCACCCCTGTTTCCTCTACCCATAAATTAAACGTGATCAAAAAATTCTTCAGTATGGCGTTGGAGCATGACAGGATTATAGAACCCTAGGAAATTCAATCTGTAGAAACACTAACCAGCAATACATGAGCTGAAGGCTCAGTTTACATAGCTTTAGGTTTGTATGCACGTAAGTGTTAAATGTTTATTTCAAGTTGCTTGGAAAATGGGAATTTTGGACATAGAAACAGCCGGGAAATTTGACATTTTTTATGGCCAGTCAGTCAATCAGATCTTTAAAAGATTGTTTGTGTTTCCTAGCTTGTATTCTGTTGTGTGGCTCGATAACTGTTGCCATAGTAATAGAAACAGGGATCCTTGATCTCCAGATTGCATGGGATATTTTCTCTTGAAAAATGTTAATGGAGTTAAAATCATATGTGTGGACCTGGTAATGCACTGTGAAAAAACAAACAATAAAAATAAAGAAAAACTCCCACACCAACTGGATAAAAGTAGTACTGTAATTCTTCAAAGTTTTGCATGTTTGCAAGATGTTTATTCAAGCACATTATCAAGAACAGTATTAAAAATACTGTTTATTTGTTTTCAGGAAAGACTATATCTAATAAAATGCAGAAAAATTTACTTCACCAAAACATCATCACCATCTGTCTCTATTTTTCCGTAATAAACTGATAAAATTATACATTTTGTGAAGCCCTGAAATCTGCCAGCTAAACCATTGTAGTTTGGTCTCCAAAATCAAATTAAAAATGTAAAAACCTTGTACTTACAGTTGTTCTTTCATATATGAAAAGGATGAGGAATTAGGTTACATGCACTTGTGTGATATGTACTGCTCAAATAATTCCCGCGTTCACTTTTGTTGGCTTGTAGCTGACTTTGGTCTGGCAAGGAAGTATGGCGTACCTCAGTGTCCGATGACACCCATGGTGGTTACTCTCTGGTAAGTTCATTCTCCCTATAGCCAAGGTCATATACCTGCATTTCTGTCGAGTTCACTCTGGCATCTTTGCTGTGTAATTCAGGTTCAGTTCAAATGCATCCAATGAATTGCTAGGGCAAAGGATTTATTTATTTCTTTGATTGGTGTTTTACGCCGTACTCAAGAATATTACACTTATACGACGGCGACCAGCATTATGGTGGGCGGAAACCGGGGAGAGCCCAGGGGAAACCCATGACCATCCGCAGGCTGCTGACACTAGGACAAAGGAGCCGTGACCTATCAATGTCCATCTCAAAATGTTCACCACGGATATGATACGATCTGCTTGACTCGAGGTATGTGCAGAGAAATTTCATTGCATGACCTAGATAAGACCTGTAGCTAAATCAAACTAGCTGCAGTGTTAAATTCTGCAAGGAGCCCTACATGCACTTGTACTGCCACGAAGCCAAGGAGAACTATTGACAGCGTGAAGGTGTGGTGAGCCAAGATCAATTCTTTATTAGATTGTGTTATGGACTTTAGTGATAAGAAGTGTCCTACGACCGCCTGGGTAAGCTAATGGTTAAAGCATCACTGGACGCTCAGAAAACAGGACTGGTTGGCACGGTGATAGTATAATATGACTGGGTGGGGTGTCATGTATGGTGTCTTTGGCATGGTGTTTTGGTGATGGCTGCACTTTGGCAGCATGGACTCGCTCTGCCACAAGAAGACACAGTGTATGTGCACACACTTCATCATATGACTGAAATATTGTTCAGTAAAACCCCAAACATACACACATACACAAAGTGTCCTACAGAGTCCAGTGACTTCCACTGTGCTCAGTGTCTTGTGCGTTATCTCCCACTGTTGAAATTGTAAATGCAGGATTTCACCTAACATTAAGTATGTAAAATTTCACCTTCTTAAGCACATAAAGGCCATAAAATGATACTTTTGATGACAATACTTAAGCTTTTCTGGTAATCAAACCTCGCTGAAAACTTCTGAATAGCCCTATAAGGTAGGAAGATCAATGAGAATCAAGCAAACTTTATGACTTGAAAAAGGCCATACTTTTATACTGTAGAAATACAGTAGGTCAAATTCATGAAACACATTGTCATCTAATACTGTATGCGTCCTGCCACTATGGAGAAGTTTCTTCCATTCCATGTGTCAACGATGGATTTTAACGCCAATTGAATATAAAACCAAAAATTCCTAGTCTACCAGTATCATTTGTTTGTCAAGGCTTTGTATTAACACTGGCATGATTTTCACACCTTTAACTCCTCATGTTCCAGGTATCGGGCCCCGGAATTACTGTTAGGTGCTAAAACACAGACAACTGCCATTGATATGTGGTAAGTCAAATCAGGATGTATTGAATTTAACCCGTGTAAGTGAGCAGTACCTAGGTCTAGTGGTGAAACTAAATCGCTAGAAGGGGCCTCCGTGGCTCACTTGGTGAGCCTAATGACCCAGGCTTCATGGTCATGCTGGCTTCCTCTCCAGCCGCAACTGGGAAGGTCTGACAGCAACCTGTGGATGGTCATGGGTTTTCGCGAGGCTCTGCCTGGTTTCCTCCCAACTTCATGCTTGTCGTATAAGTGAAATATTCTTGAGTACGGTGTAAAACACCAATGAAATAAATAATTAAATAAATAAATAAATATGTAAATAAATAAATTGTTAGGACACACAGGTGCAGGCTGAAAAGCTTGCCTTAGGCAGGGAATTTGTGGCTTCCTCCACTTTTACTGCTTGTGGGGTCTTGGTGACAACAAGCACTGTACAGGGCATGTATGGCTGTTTGCACAGTCTAATGTTAATTGAAGACCACATTTGTATATCACTTGTGGAAAAGTTAGCCAGGTGGGTGGTTTTGTACACCAAGCACTTCCCTCACCAATAAATCTCGTGGCCATCGTATGAGTGAAGAATTCTTGAGTAATGTGTTATGCAAACAATTAAATAAATATGGTAAATGATGTAAAATGTCCCAAATGTCTAAATGCTAATCTTCCCTGAGTTCTCTTGATCTTTGAACCTTGTTTTCAGGTTTGTTTGAAAGATAGAATGTGATCCTAGTTTAAGTTTCAGTTACTAAAAGTAATATTTTATAACATTTATTTGCCTCTAGATGTAAAAATTGTTTTTGTTGGATGGAGCAAAATTTAAGGTCATTTACAGTAAGCAAAAGTCAAAACTGAGTGAAGTCCCATATTTGACTACTAAGTCACATGTTTGACCACTATGTCACATGTTTCACAACTAACTCACATGTTTGACCGCTAAGTCACATGTTTACCACTAAGTCACATGTTTGACCGTTAAGTCACATGTTTGACCGTTAAGTCACATGTTTGACCGCTACATGTCTGCCCGCTAAGTCACATGTTTGACCGCTAAGTCACATGTTTGACCACTAAGTCACATGTTTCATCACTAAGTCACATTTTTGATCGCTAAGTCACATGTTTGACCACTAAGTCACATGTTTGACCACTAAACCACGTTTGATCGCTAAGTCACATGTTTGACCACTAAGCCACATGTTTCACCACTAACTCACGTTTGATCGCTAAGTCACATGTTTGACCGCTAAGTCACATGTTTGACCACAAAGTCTCATGTTTGACCACAAAGTCACATGGTTGACAGACTCTTTCCATCTTCCTCTGTACACCAGAGAAGCTGAATAGCGTACAACTGCATTTGCTTTGATGTGTGTTGTGTCCAGTGCAATAATAAACTTGGCAAAAATATGCTGTGTTTTACTTTGATAGAGATCCTATGACTTCAGGAAAAGCCAGGGATATGTTATATAAATACAGTATGGTCTATGTGTCTGTTGAGCTTTGCTATGCCATAATTACTTTGAAATATAATATTGCCTGATCTTGATAAAATTGTGTGTGCAGGTTCATTTTGTCGAACCTCAAATCAAGTTTCATAACCAACCAAATCTGTGCATAATTTTCGCGTGCCTAAAGAACTGAATGAAATTCTCATTGGGTGTATGTTTCTGAACAATAACTGCTCGAAATACTGCCTGATTTTGACTATGCTCGAAATCCAGCCAGATCCATTCAGAAGTGTTTAGCATTCAGAATATTTAGCATGGGATATTTAATATCCTGAATTTAATTTTTGTGTGATTCAGGGCTGCAGGCTGTATACTGGGTGAATTGCTGGGCCACCAACCATTGCTACCTGGCCGTTCAGAGATACACCAGATAGGACTAATCGTGGACATGTTTGGGACGCCTAATGAGAGCATCTGGCCGGTAAGTCTGTACATTGTTAGCTTCATTTTGTACACTGAAACCTGTCAGTTGTCTCATTATCACAGAGAATAGTTTAACTTAAGACAGTGTTCTTTCATTTTATTTAGATTTACTAATATATGTCTAGAGTAGTATTTGTGGAAAGCTGCCCAGTAGACAAAACAGATAGAGAAATCAGTAAACTTTACACACTTTATAGGAGCCTAAGCAGAATAGCATATTCTTCATTAATCTTCGTTGTCGTGATATTCGTTGCACAAATTACTAACGTACATGTATTACGCATGTATTGCTGGGGGGCCTCTGTGGTGTAGTGGTTTGCAGCACAATTACCTATCCAGCAGCCTCTCACCAATGCACCCGCTGTGAGGTTAATTCCAGCCTATGCTGACTTCCTCTGCGGTCGTATGTGGGGAGGTCTGCCTGCATCCTGTGCATCCTCTCACCATAATACTGGCTGCCATTGCATGAAATATTTTAGAGTACTGCGCAAATCTCTTATCAAATAAATAAAACACGCACTCAGAGCTTGGAGGGGAGTCACCATTGAACAGGAAAAAGTACCCCCTTTTTTTGCGAGATTATTCAGGAGTCGTTGCCGGATTTCTGAGCTAAGGCGTTGGTGTCGGCATACATATAGCTGAATGGCCCTTGACTTGGGAGGTTGGGTGCTGGAATCTGGCACTGGTTGGTTTGGTAGCAGCTTTACGTCAGAAGGTTTAGGAGGTACATGGTGAAGAGCAGTGCTTTACTCCATTTCAGTCACTCTGTTTCCTTCAACCCTTTACCCTCACGGTGACATATTCTTGATTGCGCTAAAACAAAAGAAATATAGAAACAAAAAATTTTTGTAATGAGCCAGATTCAAGATAATAATTCTTTTTGGTTAAAGATTGTTAAAATGATAATAGGAAGAAATCTGCATCATCCATGAAAAGCAGTAAAAAAATAAATGACACCGCAATACATAAATGACAATGGTTGAATGAGGGGAGTATCTTTTTTCATGTATTTCCGTGTGTTACTTTGCATGCATGTAGTTTGAAACTACATTGTGCAACATGTATTTATAAATGTGGCTTGGCAAAATGCAACAAAAAGTCACATTCTAAAGAAAAGCTCTGTGCAGAAATTAAATCGGTTTACATGAGATTTGTTTTTTTGGCAGAACTGTTTGAAATTCTTAGAATTACAGCCTGCCAATTTTAATTGTTGGAGTATGCTTCATTCACATTTGTATTTTGGACAATCTAAAGCCAAAGATAAAACTTCGATTTAGACTGAATACCAATATTTAATACTAGATTTGCAGGAATTCATTTTTCAAAATTAAAGAAACTTTTGAACCAAATTTGTAAGATGAAGTGAATCATGGAATTTTAGAATTTCCTGGATATTTGATTATGTTTCTGTCCTTAGCCTGTTTTCAAAACTTTAGGAGTATAATGATTTTGAATACATTAGCCATCAGTAAGACAGTGCTAGTAGATGTTTACCGTTTCTTTTTCTCAGAGTCTCTATCATGTCCTGGATTGAATACCAGTGTTTATTGAGAACAGAAAAGCTCATCCATTTAGATATCTTATCATCATACCATAGCTTTAAAAATGGCACTTGTTGCTGCCTCGCTTGGCGTTTAGTACTGAGAGGTTTGAGGAAGGACACAGGACTGGTTAGTACAGTGTGAGAATAATGTGACCGGTTGGAATGTTATGTCTGGTGTCTGTGGTATGATGCTTCAGTGGCAGCAGCACTTTGAAGACATGGACTTGTCTTTCAACAAGAAGATACAGTATATGTACATGAACTTATTGACTCCTTGTCGTCATGTGACTGAAAGATTTGCTGAGTATACAGTATAAACACTCAGGCATGTCTGCATACATATATATATACAAATCACTGTCAACCAGTTGTCCAGTCCTGTTCATCTTTTAGGGATTTGATGATCTTCCAATGCTGGAGCAGTGTACGCTAAAGTCACAACCGTAAGTAAAACCAAAACTTAAAAACAAACATGGCTGACTTGTCTGTGAGTATCGTCAAAGCACAGAATCAGTTTTATTTGTCAGTATTTTTTTCTGCCACAATATCTGCTTGTGTACCATACACAACAAGGAATAGGCCAAGTGCTGTTTGGCCCGGTGTCAGTACAGTGTGACTGGGTGGTGTCATGTCTGGTGTCTGCGGTATGAAATTCCAGTGAGATAGCACCATTACTATTTATTTATTATTTATTTGATTGATGTTTTACGGCGTACACAAGAATATTTCACTTATACGACGGCGGCCATCATTGTGGTTGGAGGAAACCGGGCACCATTACATCTGCTGCAATGTACTGTGCCAAGGTCATACAGTTGTAGTGAGACTGAAATATTGTTGAAACCAAAAAATAACCCCAATTAAAAAAATAAAAAAAATTGTAAGCTGTGTCCTCCACTCCATGTGGTTAATAACTTTGGTGACAAGGGGTTGTCTAACGTTTGTTGAAGACCACTAGCCTTGCACCAATAAGGAGTAGACATCTCAGTAACTTGTCAGAGGTCAGTGGTTTAGTCCAGGCACTGTAATTAGTGTCCACCACCTGTGAAATTGACCCCAATCATCAGGGCCATATTTAGAGCCAATTAGTTAGACAAAACTTTTGGGCATCCAATCTAATCGGATTGGATAAAACTAACAAGTATTATAAACTTGAAAATATGATGTTTTTTTGTTTTTCAATAAAAAATTTAGTTTTCATATAAATTTCTTTCATTCACAGACTTAAATGCTCTTGGATAGCATCATTTGGATTTTAGTTGTATTAAATTTCTTCATGCACGATATCTGTGCCTTCTTAAATTATTTTTAGACATGGCCTTGATCATATCACTGAAAAAACCTTGAGTATGGCGCACAGCATTCAAATAAATACATTCTTAACTTGCTACTTCTACTCGGTCAGGTACAACAATCTGAGGCACACCTATCCATGGCTCTCAGAGGCTGGTGTCCGACTGCTCAACTTCCTCTTCATGTATGACCCAAAGAAACGGTATGTCATCATTACAAACTTATCTTGTGTCAATTAATTTATATTTAACATACTCAAGAATTTTTTCACTTATACCTCATTGGCCAGCATGAAGGTTGGAGGAAACTGGGTAGAGTTCAGGGGAAACCCACATCCATTCACAGGTTTCTGATTGACCCACATACGAATCCATCATTACCAGCCTGCTATCCAAGCAGTAGCATGCCTTTGGTGCATGAAATTTAAATTAGTATTCTAATATTTAGAATAGGGATATAGTTTACCGGAAGGTGTTTGTTTGTGCTCAGTGATGTTTAAAACTGACCATTATTTTGAGAGTATGGTTCGTTTTTGTTTTTCTTCAGACATGGAAGTTCATTTTAATTATGTCATAAATAGTTTCAGGCTCAGGCCTTTAACGTCTTCAAAGCAGTTTCCAGTATCATACCTAAAAAATTTTTTATGAGCTGAGCTAGACACTTGTATGTGTTTATATGTGAGCTGAACTACTGGCTTCTGACAGAAAGGGGGTGTCTGTCTCTCTGTACCACGGTATTTCCTTTGATTGTTTTCGACTCAACATAAGTTTTGGAAGGAACTTGTTTGGCACTGAGTAGAAATGATTTTGCCTGATTTCCACTGGTCATATTTTCATTCTCTTTATAGTACATTTGTGTGAAAAAATACATACATGTATTTATTTATTTCTTCTCAGGGCCACAGCTGAAGATTGCTTGGAAAGTTCCTATTTCAGTGAAAATCCTCTCCGTAAGTAAAAAGTGTATGCACAGTGTGAAAAGGACAGAAAATCCAAACATTCAAAGAATGTACACTAGATTTGGAATGTAATGTTGATAAAACTTCAGTGTGTTATTTCACATTGAATTTTGTCAAGGAGTAATTCCATTGGAGAAAACCATTTAACATAGTAAGTACGAGAAGTATCATCATCATCATCATCATCATCATCAACATCAACATCAACATCATCACTGTTCTGATGACAGAAGTAAATTTCGAAATACTGAGTCAAGATGAAGGCTTATTTGACAGGTGAACAGTACTTGTGTACTCATTATAAACTGATCAGTGAAACTATGTGTTTCAAGAAAAGATATTAGCAAACATATATCATTAGCATCATGAGATTATGTGTTTTACAATAAATGTATATTCAAGTGAATTGCTTTGGAATTTAGACAAAAGCACTCCTGAGAAAGTTGGAGGTATAAAATATACAAGAGAACAATGATGTCCCTAATCAGAGTGTCAGTATAATGTGAGTGGACGGAGAAGTCATGTCTGGATGATACTCCAGTGGCGGCAGCACTTTGATAGCATGGGGCCGCTATGATATGGCCACAGTATTGCTAATGTGCAGTAAGCCATAATTGTGACATTATTTCATTCTTTTCTTTTAACGTCTTAATTACCAGCCTGCGATCCAGAACTCATGCCATCTTTCCCACAACATCGTTTGAAGAGGAAAGCAGCAGAGAACTCCAAAGAGGAGAGCAAGTAAGCCCATCTCTCAGCAGTAATGACAGTTAATTAATCTGTTAATGCTAGTGAACCGTTTCAAAACAGACATCACAGCACCAATGAATGACCTTAGAAGAGTTAGGTGAGACATTGTGATGCCATGTTTCATTGCTTTCACACGAGGATTACAATGTTTGTGACACAGGGGTACAGTGAGTTGCTTGAAGCCATTTCTACTTCTGAAATCAGTGGCCTAATGGTTATAGTATCCAGCTGAAAGTTAGGTAACCTAGGATCAAACCTTGGTTGGGTCATACCAAAAACTTTGTTTCCGCCTCAGTTGGGGCTCAATACTCAGTGGTCAGAGCCAGGTAACAGGTCAGAGGTCAGAGCTGTTGTAGGTATAACATGATTGGGTAGGGTTTCTTGTCTGGTGTCTTTGGCATTGTACTTGTGTGGAGGATACACTTTGGCAGCTTGGACTTACCCTGCCAAAAGAAGACATGATGTATGTACCCACATCTAGTAATCTTTCGCCATCATATGATTGAAAAATTGTTAAGTATGACATAAAAACCCAAGCATACATACATACTTATAAGGGGCCCTCCATTATAGCTTTGATAAATTAAAATAGATTTAGCTGTAAACTGTGGTGTGATAAAATATATGAATCTGACATTGACATTAATGATGAAACTTACCTTGTAAATGCTTGAACAAAATGTGCTAAAAAATGTGATGCTTAAAATACATGTGCAGTATCCCATAACAAATGCCAAAATTTAATTCAGCTAGTTTAGGAAGCTGTGCCGAAGTGTTTATGTCTAAGTAGGGGCCTCCGTGGCTCAGTGTAATGACCCAGGAGCCTCCTACCAATGCGGTCAGTGTGAGTTCAATACCAGCTCATGCTGGCTTCCTCTCCGGCCGTACATTGTCTTCCAGCAACCTGCGGATGGTGGTGGGTTTCCCCCAGGCTCTGTCCGGTTTCCTACTACCATAATGCTGGCCGCTGTCGTATAAGTGAAATGTTCTTTAGTACAGCATAAAACACCAATGAAATAAATATGTCGAAGTACAGTTGGTTCAAGAAGCTGTGTGCAAGCTTGTTTTTATACAATAATTTTCTAGTTTATGAAACTTTGTCCAGCCATTACATTTCTAACGCTACAGTAACTTCAAGAATCTTTGTCAAAGCTTGTGTGTTTAAGGCAGTCAGTGACAATTTAGAAGAAATGTAGCGTGAATGAAAATATTGATGTATTGGTTTAGTCATGGGTTGTGGTACGTTGGCAGTTCTTTTTTCTGTCTGAGTCCTGGTGAAAAGACTTGAATTCCCAAAAGTAATCAGTTGGTTTCTTGTTTAGCTCCAAAACCTAACTGTTGTTTTGCAGTTGAGTCATTCTTGGTGAAACACCACTGATATATATATATATATATATATAAAGGAAGTTAATCACTTTTTGACAAGGTAGCAAGCATTTCTACTCCATTAGTAAGATGGCGGTTAAATAGTCTGCTTTACTTAGAACAAACGGTGTCATAGATACATGTGATATGTTGTTCCTATTGCAGACCCAAATCATCAGGCAATCGCTCATTTCAGGATCTAAATTTGGACACAACATCAAGTTTTATGGTAAGTTTTCTGCTATGATAAATGATGTGATGTTGGCATGACTTCCATGTTGTTCTCACTGCAGATTCATCATCATTATGATGACAGGTTTTGTCAGGTTTGGCTGGTTTCCTCAACCAAAGACATCTCTCGCTTGTTTCCTCAGCTTATTACGGCTCAGGTTGATTTCTTCAACCAAACATAACTCTGAATGGTTTCCTCAGCCTAACACTGTTTTGACAGGTTTCCTTAACCAAACACAACTCTGACTGGTTTCCACACAAAGCACTGCTCTGCTTGGTTTCTTCAACCAAACTCAGGTGTGACTGGTTTCCCTCAGCCTAATACAGTTCTGACACATTGAAATCTCAATGCAGACCTGGCGTAAATATGTGTTTTTCTGCTAATTGCTGTTTTCTTTACGTGTATGATGCCTGTCTTAGAGATTTTTATAAATGAACCTCATGTGATTGTGGACAAAAAAAGCATATACAAAATAAACTTTCTCATATGAATTAATCATTGTAAAATTAGTCAAGGCTGTACATATAAATGTCATTATAATGTCATGCAAATGAAAGTTGAAACTGTCGTGTCTTGTTCATGGTTCAACTGTGGCTTTACATCTGGAGATATGTCAGGTACCAGGTGAAAGAAGGACAATGGTTTTCCACTGAGTTTTCTCCACACCCTAAACCTGATCATAATTAAACATCCTCTCATATGGCTTAAATTAAACCCATGCTTTTTCAGACAAAGAGGAAGAAGTGAGCCAGTGATGAAAGAAAATCTGCCAAGCGGGTTGTAAAAGATTGTGAATTGATAACCAACCCAAACAGCAACCAGTACACATTGCGATAAGGGTGCAGTGTTCAGATGGACAGGCTTGTGCACAACTAAATCATGGATTGGTGTAAGGGGGAAACCCCTTTTTTGATGACATCACCAGACATGTGAGAGTAATGGATAGCTTCATGTCGGGAGGACGCTTTAGGCTGTTAAGGGTACCTAGTGTGGTATGGTCTATGACAGGTTGATGTGAACCGGTAGCATTTGGCAGTCGACTGGAGTGTTTTGGGATATCCTTGAAGAAGTTGGCTCGCAGCTCTTTTGCTGTCATTGACCTTTTGTTCACAACCTGTTTCGTCAAGGCGCCCTTGTTTGGCTTAACGCAGTAACAGTCTCTTCTGGGACTATGTTATTGCCGCTTTCATGGAGACCCAGGTCTGATCATACCAAAGACTTAAAAATTGTACTTCCCAGTTGCTTCCCAGTTGGGTGCTTTGTGGCACGTGTTTCTTCATGACGTGTCCAGGTATCAACGGAAAAGTGGGGCCACCAGGACTGTTTCTGGTACCATGTTTCTTATTGGTAACTATCTTTCAAAATGGACAATGCGTAACAAAGGGAAATTGTTTTGAACAGCACAGACATCGCAAACTACAGAGAAAGCCTGTGTCATGCTATGTATATTGATAAAATTCTTTTGTTCTGTTATATGATAGCATAGCTATCATGACATTTAATGGTTTGACATTCGTTTATTCAGTGACTAAATTCGTAGAAACAACTATGAAATCATGAGCCGTGGGTAATTTGCTGTCATTTGGAACTTTTTGTCATTTGGATTTACCCGCTTTGGGGGCGGTAGATCCAGTGTCAATCCTTGGTCGGGTCACACTTAAGACCTTAAAAGAGGAAACCACGCTTGGCGTTCAGCATGAAGGGGATCTTGCAACGACTGGTTGACCCGTATCAGTGTGATGGCTATGATGGTGCGGCTTACTTGCCTTCGGTAAGTCGTCTCAGTGAAGCAGCACTGGATGAAAGAGCAGTGGAAATCCGTCCTGCAACAAGGAGGCACATTACATAGACTTTGAGGACTCCTTTGTCGTCATATGACTGAAAAATTGTTAAGTACGACGCTAAACCCTAAACACTGACTCACTCGCACTCGTTTGGACTTGTAGCTTCACGTTGGTAAATTTATTCCGTTCCTGACAATGTGCAGTGGTTTTTCAAGGTCAGATTTGCCCATAAATTTGAAAGCCAGTGTGGGACTAACAGATTCTTTACCGAATGGTGTGAAGAAACAGCCAGATGTGGATGTAAAAGGTGGATGATATAAACAAATATATCAGTTTCCTGGAGTGTAATATTATGATACGTGGTACTTTGATGAGCAATGACTGGCTCATTCAAGTAAATAGTTCGTCACTCTGCAGCTTGCATTCTGCTCTTGCTGGAGTGGCTTTGGCGTAAGGTCGAGGTTTGTCGGGTACGTGGCAAAAGGCGGTGATTTGCGTATGTACTCCATGCACTTGAGTTTCATCTGTGCACGTCGATTCCATCTGTGCACTTTGGTTCCTCCGCTTACCTCTGCTGCATGTCGCATAATATGGAGGAAAAACGTTCATTGTCAATCCTAACTGATTGGGAGGTTAAATGAACTTGGAACTGCGAAAGAGTTAGCTGATAATGACCATGGTCATTTTGGTCTAATTGTTTTTATTAACCCGCTAATAACCTGGTGTCATAAAAAAAGACTTGGGGATCACGACCGTAAGCATTTGTGAATTCGTGAAATTTGATTAACGAAATCTATCATAGGAAATTGTAGTTTAAAGCCATTTTGACTCACCAAGAAGAACGGTGAGAAACTTTTTTTTTCTACTTTTATATGTTGAGCCACACGATAATATCTATATTTGACCTAAGAGATAAAAACCAATCGTTTCATGGATCCTTTAATTATGAATACTTTCTGTAGACACCATGCCTTATCCAGCCCTCTCTACCCGCGGCCTTACATGCACAGTGCACATAACGAGCCGGTAAGACTTTCACATCAGGAATGCACAGAGCACCAATAATGTATGTATGCATGTTTGTATACTTGGGGTTTAACGTCGTACTTAATTTTTCAGTCATATGACGACGAGTCCTCAGGCGTGTGTACATATATTGTGTCTTCTTGTGGCAGGGCTAAAGTGTTGCCGCCACTGAAATATCATGCCGAAGTCATCAGACGGGACACCCCAAGAGTTACATGATACTGACACAGGGCCAACTGGTCATGTTTCCTAGCTCTAACCTCTAAGTGCTGAGCGCCAAGCGAGGCAGCTGCAAATACCGTTTTTAAAGTATTTGGTACGACCCGACCCTGGTTTGATCGTGGTGTATCCCGACTTCGAGGCAGTACGTATAATAAGCCGGTAAGACTTTCACACCAGGAATGTATACAGTACATTTAAAAAAAACAAAACACGGTGAAACACTGACATCAGGAAAGCACATTGTAAACATAATGAGCCGATAAGACTTTCACCTCATAAATGTACACAGTACACATAATGAGCGGGCAAGAGGATCACCTCTGGACATCCATGCTCGCTGAGCCTACAGTTGCCTCCGTTGTCCTCCTGGATGGAGTAAGAGAACGTGACACACTTGTCGCTCTGTACACAGAGCTTAGAACACACTAGGAGACTATCGACCGAGGTCCGGTACAGGACACTAGCAGGGCTGATGGCAGAGTTGACAGAGGCGCGTCTAAAGCCTACCTGCTGGGTGTCATTCTCGATACGAACTGTCAATGAAAAAGGCAATGCAGAGTAACATGACCGTTTTGAATCAATGAATGAATAAACGATTTAAAGAATCAAAAAACGAATTAATCAACGAACCACCATGAAATCAGCGAAAGATTCAACCAAACCAACGAATCAACCAACATTTAACACCATACTCAGAAATGTATCACGTGTTCGGAGGACGGGTTCTCCGTGGTCGAGGTGGTTAGCATGTCAGCGTGGCGCAATGATCCACGAACCTCTGACTAATGTGGTCAGTGTGAGTTCAAGTCCAACTCATGCTGCTTTCCTCTCCGGCTGTACGTTTTTACGTTTACTTTTCTTTTAAGTACTTACGTATCGAACGAGTGTTAATTCGTGAGGCGGACGGGCACACACAGTTCGTAGAAGAGGGTAAGGTTTCTGAAGTCGACTGCGTTGCACTAGTTGGGGAAGATTCTAGCTCTTTGACGTCTGTTAAACCTTTAGGATGGACTGTAGTTACGGAGTCATAGTCTGTCGCCGTCCTGTTTGCTCTTGTATGACTTCCGTCAGTTTGTGTCGCAGCTGAACCGGACACAGCCATTGTCTCTGGAGTTCCCGCGGGCGTTGAAACTGTCGAAGTTATCTGGCTTCCAGGCAAATTGAGAAAACTCATAGTCTCACCTGTACAATGGAACTCGGAATGATCAGTACGGTAGGCCTACATTATTAATTTTACTTTTATGGGTGTAGGATGCCCGGCCTAAACCACCGATCTTTGGCAATATACTAACTTTCCCACATGTGACGTAGCGATATGCACGCCATACCGGCAGAAGACTGCAAACAGTGAGATCGGAGGGATCAGTGCACCAATAATGTTTGGTCATTTTTGTGCTGTACCGGTACTTTAATTTTATTTAATATACAGACATTGGCATGTTGTGCTTAATACATACATATAAGTATAAGGTCATTATAATTCGCATTTATCTCCTGCAAATGAGACGTCCTTGATATATGTGTGTTTGATCAATTCATACATTTGGCATAGAACAGAATCACTTATATGTTTTACATGTATTTCAGTTTTGTATGTGTATGCATGCAGACTTCCGCGCCTTGTGTGTGATACGGTCCTCATGTACACTTACGGTGAAATCTAACACAGCACCTTGTCTTGTTTTCATTCAGAATTGTGTTACCCTACACAGACATGTGTTAAATAAATGTGAAGTAATTGTGTTTGTCTTACAAAAATGAACCAAAATGAGGTAATTAATGCAATACAACAAAAACTTGTATAGTTTGCAACGAGTGTGGTGTATAACCTCTTGTGTTCAATTCTGTCAACACAACATAGTTGTTCAAATATGACACATTTGTTGGAAAGAACACAAGTTTGTGTTCATATATCACAAGTGTTTTTTTTGTGTGTGTGTGTGTGTGTGTAATTCTCATTTATGTCTATTTAGGACATGTTATATAGGTATTTTTCCTTGCGCTATGGCCACCCGCGTGAATGCTGGATTCTTTTGCAAAGTGTGAGTACTGTGTTACCAGTATATCGATATTTCCTCATCACAAAGGCAGCAATGAACAAAATAATACACATTCTGGACCCGCAATACTTTAAACCCGAAAATACCCATTCAGTTTGACATGAAAGGTGAAAATATTCACACATCATGTAAGTACTTGTAATCTATGCGTCGAAATAGACATTTGTATACAAGCCCTCACGCAACAAGGACGTTTCGGATATAAGCGTCAAGTCCGACATTCATATAGGCCTACCATTCGTAGTCCGTAAAAGGCGTTCCAAGTCGATAATCGCAAGATCCATTTCCAAAACAACGTTTAACACTAGCTCCCAAAGATAAAGGTATGTAAGAAACTATACAAATAAGAAATAAAGCCGGTAAAACACAAGAGAGAAGCGGTCATCAGTTTTCAATGATGCCGGGCAGACAATGAATATTCCAGGCATGAATTCCATATCAAAGTTCAAATTCGTAGTCCGTGAGTGAGTTCCATGTCAAATAACAGCTAAACAAGTATCTCAGTCACGCTTTCATTGCAACTGTTCATAAAGGCATCATGCTGATGTAATTAGCATGGCTACCTTTACGGCCCCTAGCCCCAGGTTAAGCGGATAATTAGATATAGTTTGAAAATGACGAGCGTTACACACCCTAACCGATCAGATTATGATTCAATATTTGACGTTGTAGTGACCAACTTACCTAAGACAGCACTGGGGTCAAACCAAAGGTCCGGATTACAGTCATCTACACGAGCTTTAAATGCCCCTTTGAAGAGAGCAACATTGTAAAACATAACGCACGATATGTGTCCGTCGAACCCTGAACTCTTTGCCTCGTTGAAAGAGGCTCCAATCCTAAGGTTGCCTCGTGTGTTCAAGGTTTCAGACTTTGTTTCGAAAACTTCAAAATTCTCGATTCTTTGCTTCGCGTTGTCATAATTCTCCAGTTTGACGGTTTCTAGCGCACCCCATTCTGTTGTGTATACCACACCCAAGAAAGTCCACTCGGAAGCTGTGAAGACCTCACTGTGTTCATGACTCCCTAGGAACTCTCCTGCAACATTATACACGTCAACAATCAAATCTTCTTCGTTCTGAATGAAGGTTAGTCCTTTGCCGGATGAATCTCCTTGGAATTCGAATATTACCCTGTCTTTGTTTTGCACGGAACGCGGGCGAACACTCAGTATCCAGGTGAAACTGTCACCTTCCTCCAATAGACCAGAGCTTCCACTGATTTCAACAAACGACGCGCCTCCGCCGTTGAAGTAAAGAGATCCGGTGCTGGGTATGGGACCCAAGGGGGTAAACTCTGCACCACTCACCGAAGCAGATCTGGTTTGGCTGCTATTAGAATGGTGTGGAAGATCCAGCGGCCAGTGGCGGACAGGCAAAGGCGTGTCCGTCTCCTTAGACACAGCGGATGGACACTTTGATCTCACACCACCACAAGGGGCTTGCACTGAAAAAGCACAAGAGTTTATAGTTTTCAATGATGTTGGAGAGACGCAAAGAATGTTTTAGGCAAGTGTATGAAATCAGTATCCAAATCGTGTACCATACTAGTATATAAGTTGTCGATGTTAACATATGCGTCACAGTTGTGGTTTGAGTACAGTTGTTTATTTACTGGATTGATGATTTACCCCGTACTCAAGAATATTTCACTTATATGACGGCTGCCAGCATTATGGTGGTTGGATGGTTTGAGTAGAACCATGAACATATCCAATGTGCCAGTCTAATTCAACACGATGAATATACGGGCTCTAGCCCTGGGTTGAGCAAAATTAGGCACACTCGTGAAGCAGAGTGCAATAGATTCTAGATATTCAAGAGACTTGTGTCCATTGTAAAACTTATGAGTGAGGCCGTTTGGTGAGAAAACAACAATTTTTGCACTAATATGAGCTGCCAAAAAAAGTTAAATTTTCAGCCAACCCAAAAGCATGCTGGCTCGACAACTCCACTCTCATTGATCGTAGGGACAGCTGATTGGTGCTTCATGCTAGCAACACTTGAAGGTATCCATTGTTGATCGCGCTATTTTCAGGTTAATACTTGTCGAAGGGAAGAGCCTAGTGGAGATCTAACACGCCTTGGATTTTCAAATACAGATACCTTTTGAAGGAAAGCGGAAACATTAAATGACAAATCTTCCACATCTCAAGTTTATCAATACTAATCTAATGAGACCAGAAAGAGCCAAAGAGAAAATCCGCACCTCGGTTTTGCAAATACTGATCGAAGGACCGAAAATATAGGCAAAGGGGAGATCTTCGATGTACATCTCTGTTTTACAAATATTAATATAACGAAACCGGAAAGAGCCAAAGGGAAGATCTTCCACACTTCAGTTTTGCAAATACTGATCGAAGGACCGAAAATATAGCCAAAGGGGAGATCCGCGATGTACATTTCGGTTTTACAAATATTTATATAAGGAAACCGGAAAGAGCCACAGGGGAGATCGTCACACCTCGGTTTTACACATATACTTATCTACTTATCTGGGGCAATAGTGTGTACTGATAATATTGCCTTAAGACCGTGAGCCAGCGTTTTCTCACCCTGAGGCGGGTTCCAAAGACATTAAAATTTAGTCCTGACTTAATTGATGTTGGCGAAGTGGATATCCAGAGTGGATTTGTCCTCATGTCTCTACACTGTGTAAAATCTAGTATCAGTAAACTCCTGTATATATGGCGCACAAATGACTAATTCACCTGTTCATTACAAGCCGTGAGTTGAGCTCCGGTGGGTCTAATAAATTTCAAAAATGGTTACAGGGTACATATATTAATGAATGATAGTAAAACTAATTGTATGCCGGATTACAGATCAATTAAATTTGTGGCTTAATGTCATAGTATTCATTCTTTAATAATTATACAAAATGAAAATGTTTAAATCTATCGACAATAGGCCATCGAGCTTACCTGGTCGAAATTCCGTAATGACGGTGAGAAGGCCAAGCAGGTATGTCAGAAAGTGTACCATCACGCTGTAGGATTAATTTATAGCTTCTCCGACGTGACAGCGATATGTTGAGAATGGAGAAACCTTACTGCTCGAGTTTAGCGTCCATTCACTGTGTCTGAATATATGGAAATGTTTTTGTGGCGGAGGCGTCGTTATAGCCCCGCATCCGTCACGACAATGATCACGTGATACATCCAGGAACTCTCTTTGGCAAAACAGAGGATCGATTGCTTGGATGAAAACAAACAGGGATAAGAGATCAACACGGGGCGAAAATTCAAACCAGATACGCAAGGATGTTTCTAGCAGCATTTCTGTTTGTGTATTACTTGAAGAAAAATACAACCGAGCTCAAGTTAATTTGCACATACTCGGTACAGAACAACTTCTGCATCACGCGTGATAATCCTTGACACAAAGCGTGGGCTTGATAAACAGAATTGTGTAAGAAAATTTCATCACGATTGGTTAAATATCTTGGGGCATATCAAGTAATTAACATTTTGATTTGTTTATGTATTTATTTATTTATCTGATTGCCGTTTTACGCCCTACTCAAGAATACTTCACTTATACGACGACGGCCAGCATTATGGTGGAAGGAAACCGGGCAGAGCAAGGGGAGAAACCCAACGATCATCCACTGGGGCGCTGGAATCTATGCGATGAAGCAGACATTCGTATACCAGCCGTCAACCTGTAAGGGCGTTCCAGGTCAATAATCGCAGAAGGCCTTCCCACGTACGAGCAGCGAAACTAGCACCAGCTGGACTTAAAGTCACAACGTTCGCATTGGGGAGAGCCTCCATGGTCGTTGTGCTGCGCTAGCACGCTTACCACCAGGCCACGGAGGCTCTCTCCACATTTTGAGGGGGAACTTAGGTCTAATTCTATTGAGTTATCAGAGATGTATAAGGCAAAAATGGTTAATAGGGCATGAATCTCTGATTTTGTTGAAAGAAAATGAACGTTGGAAATAGGTGGATTTTACATGCTGTTGATTATGTTATTATCTAAGGAACTATGTAATTTATTTATTCATTTGATTGTTTTCTTGATTGAAAAAGGGATTAGTCTGCACGTACAACGGGACTTATAGAATGATGCCGCGTTTTACAAGAAAAGGCTACACTAAACCAAATGTGTGTATATATATATATATATATATATATATATATATATATATATATATATATATATATATTTATGCCTGGGGTAAGAATGACGCGACATCGTGTTTCCGTTTTTTCTAACATGACACATCCCATTAAGACTCGTAAGAATTCCTCATTGGAAGTTGATTTACAGAGTTACCAAGTACGTCAGAAAATATTACCTGTGGTCGTTTAGGTCTGTTTTATTTATTTATTTTTATTTATTTATTTGACTGGTATTTTACACCGTACTCCAGAATATTTCACTTATACGACGGCGGCCAGCATTATGGTGGGAGGAAACAGGGCAGAGCCCGGAGGAAACCCACGACCATCTGCAAGTTGCTGGAGACCTTCCCACGTACGGCCGGAGAGGAAGGCAGCGTGAGCTGGACTTGAACTCACAGCGACCGCATTGGTGAGAGGCTTCTGGGCCATTACGTTGCGCTAGCGCGCTAACCAACTGAGTCACGGAGACCCCCTAGGTCTGTTTTCACTCCACTTCCTTAATAAATCATGCTAAATTATTTGTCTTTTCTTTTGAAGCATTTACTTACAGTTAGGCAAATCGGCTTCAAGCCTACAGAGGAGAGTATGAGGGCATACTTTTTATCAGTCGCTGGTGATACTGCTACGTATCCGGCGTCAAACAACAATCCATTTAAACCCGGGTTCGGACAATTCGTGTGCAAATACGAAAACAATTTGTTCCCATGTGTTGTGATGGACATCGATTCTCGGGGCTGTATTCATGTATATACATGCATGCCCTTGACAGGCTGGTGTAACACTCGGCTGGCATCACAGCTTCATGCAATAGCTAATAGAAATCGATGTTCTTGCATTTCATCATATGTACGGTACCGTACTTTCCAATCTCGTCTCAGGCCTGTGGCTGATCGGATAAGTTCACACGTGAGCATGTCTTGGAAGGGCGTTAATATCAGAGTCATTTTCCTCTTCACGTAGCTTTCGACAACCCTTCATACATCCACGGATGTTCAATCCACGGCATCCAGCAGCATTATGTTGAAAGGAAAACAGGAACTTTTTGAATAACTGTATATAGGCTAGACACACTTCAATTTTGCTTCCACAATAACCGTCCTTTTTCGAAACAATTGCCATCAACAGACAAAACACTTATCAGCACTTCTGTCTGTCACAGAAAAAAAAATCCTTTTACCATTTGTGTCCTGTATAATCATTTCTTTGCAGAAAATCTATTAACTGCTTACCAACTTGTTTGGAAGAATTGGTTTTCAATTGATCGTTTATCTTGTGATGTGTTACATATTTATATATCTAAGCTAACTTTTTCCGACTCAATGAAAAATACAGTAAAGATATTCCAAAGATAATTTATTTATTTATTTGATTATTATTTTACGTTGCACTCAAGAATATTTCACTTATACAATTGTGGCCAGCATAATGGTGTAAGGGAGGAAAACTTGCAAAGCCAGGGGAAACCCACTACCATCCGCAGGTTGCCAAAGATAATTTACATTTGAAAGGAAAGGCCACATAAAAATGAAGTTAACATCCGGAGAACGACAATTATCTGTCTCTAAAAATATGCATGGAGTTAAGTGCATTCAAATGTTTCAATAGCAAGGTTGACCTCACTGCCAGTAGCAGGGCAAAGCTACATTCAAACAAAATGTCAGTGATTTCTTACCTGGACCATTTAAAACATAACACCAGATTGTACAGCGCATGGCGTTAAACATCAATAAAATAGATAAACGAATAAATATTGTAATAATGGATAACCACACTGCTTACATGAAACATTGGTTTAATGCGATAATTTATTTATTTATTTCTTTGATTGGTGTTTTGCGCCATACTCAAGAATATTTCACTTATGCGACGGCGGCCAGCATTATGGTAGGTGGAAACCAGGTACAGCCCGGGGGAAACCCACGACAATCCGCAGGTTGATGGCAGACTTCCCCACGTACGGACAGAGAGGAAGCCAGCATGAGCTGGACTTGAACTCACAGCGACGGCATTGGTGAAAGGCTCTTGGGACATTACGCCGCGTTAGCGCGCTAACCAACTGAGCCATGGAGGACCCGTTTAATGCGATAATAAAGTTTGAACAAACCAACACGATATTTTAGGCTATTTGTCTTGCATAGGCTTGGTTTTATTTCTCATGATAAAGACTTTACATACCAGTCAAGCAACTTAATGAAGGAAAGCATATAAACTGGCCCATCCTTTTATAAGGAAAGAAAAAAAAAAAAAAAGCCCACATGCAAACTGTGCCAACACTAGTATACCACCTAAAAATGACGGCTTTCAGACTGCGCTCTAACAAACTCACTGTTTCCGTATGATTTAGTGGCACAGCTGGTAAGTTATTGGGGTTTTCGTGCGATTCAGTTTGTGAACTTCAGTCTCACTCAAGTTGGTGGTTTCACTGGCTGGGTGACAAAGTTTGCAGTAGCTTGTAAAACACTGCTTTGTCACACAAACGAATGGGCTTTGCACTACTTGAAAAAAGACGAAAATATGAAAATGATTCTAACTTCAGATAAAAGTGTGTTTCAAGCTTTTGGTATAAAACATCTTTGAATAATAATGTTCTAAATAAGAAAGTGAAGCATGTCCAACAAATATGGATGTAAATTTGTTGTTTATAACCAAACATACACCTTAAATCTGATTTACAAAAATATTTAAGAGGATATAAAAAAGTAAATATGGTAAAAAATCTGGTTTCACCTTTTTGTTAGGAGAAAAAAGCCAAATCTGAGCATCAACAAATTTGTTACACATGCATCACATCTTCAATTAGAGCATTATTACACATAAAGGATATATATCAAAAGGTGGCCCTGAATACTCACCATACACAAATTATTTTCAAATATCTATTTCTCCTTTGAATAAAAATTGGAAAAACATGTGGAAAACTACATTTACAAATAACTTTTCATACAATTTTATGTAAAGTTTGTATCATTTTTTGTTTTCTCCATCTTCAAAATCATATGAGAGCTCTTCTCATATGACTGTGTACACAGATTTAGTTGGCACAGCAGAGGGGCTGTATGAACCTCACAGCACGAGGCAATGTCTCTCTCGATATAGAATGTTTATTGGGTGCAATCATGATTTGGTAATTTAATGACAATTTAGTACTCAAGAAATTTTCCTCTCCACGGTAGTGCTTACTCAACAATTTTTCCTTTCCACAGTGGTGCTTACTCAACAATTTTTCCTTTCCACGGTGGTGCTTACTCAACAATTTTTCCTTTCCACGGTGGTGCTTAGCACAGGGTAAAAACTACCAGCATTTGGCGAAGTACAGACAAACTTTCCCATGTGTGGAATATAGACATGCACGTCATATATCATATGCCATATATCTGTATTTGTGAAAGACAAGTGATTTTCACGGAGCTTTAGACAGTGCAAACACATCATTGATGCCCGAGGCTTCACAAAACAGTAACAGCAGGAGAATGTACTACTTCCTTGTCAAAGACTAGAATTGAACCCAGACATCGTGTGTCAACTGAAAAGCAAGCCTATGAACTACTCGGCCAGAACTCATGACCTACTTTCTTCATTCGGGGAATAACAATATAGGAAATTACATATCAAATAAAATATTTTACTTTACTGGCAAGTTTTTATATTCTTGGGTGTAGACCTATGCACACACATGCAAGTAATTTTTTGAGCAAAGGAAGAGTAAGGAAATTATGTATGTGTATGAAAAAAATTAATGCTTTTTATCATTATGGTACAGCTTGTTGGATGCGATTGTTCTTCGAGACTTCATGTGTTTGCATATTTTATCATGAGTTTTGGTCAAAGATTTTCATAAACAATGACAAAGAGCTCATGCACAATGCCAAGGGTGACATGCTATCATCCAAAAAATCTGCATATAAAAAACATCTTCAGTACCTGTAAACAGCAGCACAAGGGTCCACCTGATTTTCAAATGCTTAAATGCAGCACAACACTTTTTAAAACTCCTTTACTATATTCCAAATTCTACATCCATAAATTCCTGTCCCAGTACATATTTTTGAATTGTTTTCTCCAAAATTAAATAGTTCAAATACATGTGTACTTAAATTCTTAAGTTCTATTTTTTTCATTAACTTTTATGTCCTAAGATGTCTACATTACATACAAAATGATCAGGATGACTTTGACTTGTTCTGTTCTCGTTTTTCTTTGCACTTTCTCACGACTCTGTCAAAACTATCGAGGTAGAAAAGGGAGATAATTCGAAAGAGACCCATAGTGACAACCTGTAAAGGTAAACAAAAAACAACTCATATTTCAGCACAGTTAGTAAGACCAAAAAAACACTGGAACCATTTGACTGGTTGTAATTAAACATTAACATGACTGCTCTTTGGTGACGGAGAAAATCTAGTTAGAATTTAGCCGGGTGTTGACGTGCTCCGGAAATTTTCACTTTTCTGACAGCGCTGGAAATAGAGGAAAAACATCAAGAGCTGGATTTGAACATACAAGTTCACTGGTTAAAGGCCTGACGGTTGTTGTGAGCCAGTGGTTCAAGTTAGCGACACACACCTACACCAACTTTGGTAAAATCCTGCAAAATGCAGTTTCTTCACAAGAACCCTCATCACAGAATTTTGAAGATCTTCATCGTTCCTTCAGGATCAATACTGTAATGCTGTAAAGTATACTAAGTGCTCAGCAAACAGCGTTTGGTTTTACAAATCCTAAACGTTAATATATGTATACATGTACTTGTCTGATGTTTAACCAATATCTTCATAATAATTTTAGCTTTACTACAAACTCCTACCTGTTGAGTGGCTTCTGTTATAGAAATGACAGGTGACATTCCACAAGTCAGGGATGTCAGCATGTATCCATCCACGCCGATATAACACAGGAAACGTCCTAGCTATAACAGTAAACAGAAACATACAGACCTTTCCTTAACACAGTCACTGATGACTTAAAACAGAATGAATGAATATATGCCAGTGTTTCACGGCGTACTTAACAATTTTTCAGTCACATGACGATGAGGAATCATTAGGTGTGGGCACATATATACTGTGTCTTCTTGTGGCAGGGAGAGTCCATACTGCCAAAGTGCTGCCACCTCTGAAGTATCATTGCGAAGACACCAGACATGAAACCCGAACCAGTCACATTATACTGACCCAGGGCCAGGGTCATTTTTCCATGCTCTAACCTCTCAGTGCTAAGCACCAAACGAGGCAGCAACAAGTAATATTTTCAAACTTCTCCACATCTCTAAATATTAAGCAACCGAAGCGGTCTGACTCAAGAAAAAGGGGTGAAGAACCAGAGAAAACTACCCAACTGCCGCATAATTTTGTTGTTTTTTGTACTTACTGCTAAATCCAGAACATTTTTCGGTAAACAACCAAAGAGGAAATCTCATGTCTGCTGAGTTGCCAGCATGCCTTTGTCAGGCCTTTGTAAAACATTGAGATGATGCCGTGAATAATCTCAATGCAAAAAAAAAAAAAACCAAAAAAAAAAAAAAAACCAAAGTCTTCATCAATGCTCCTCCAATTTACAATCTGTAAAAGCAAATGGCTGAAAAAAAAAACATTCTTCTCAGGTTAAAACAGATTGACTGATTGACTGGTCTTTAATAAGCATGGATCACTTATATGATGGCCATCAGGATTATGGTTGGAGGAAACTGAAGTGCACAGAATAAACCATCGCCTGATACCAGTACCTGACAGACCTTTGATTTAAAACCACAACTAAAACACCAAGAGCTGGATCGAACACATGGGTTTAAAAACCTCAACAGGTGAATTGTCACTGATAGGCCTTGATAACTGTAACATTCAAAGTTAAGGAGCCATTGTATTTTGAAACAAAGTTGACCACTGACCAGAGCATCAGACAAGATGGACCTGGCAACAACATCAGGCTTAAATAGTCCAGCAGTCTCTGAGATCAGCCTTGTCTCTTCTGGCTGAAAAACAGAACGATGACAAAACTGTATCAGTCAGTTTGACAAATGAATGAATGATTAATGCTTAAAGTCATATTGGCAATATTTCAGCTATATTGTGGCGAAGTTTGACAACTGAACATCATAGTGAGTTAGTCACCTGTGACTTGCTGTGCACACATGCCCCTAAGCATGAAACTTAGAACTGGTAGCAAGCTTACCAAAGAGCTTACCTGTATGAGACACATGGATGCAAAACTTCAGCTCAGTGCATAAAGAACGGAAATTGTGAATTTGGTAATTTACAGCAATTAATATGCTCACAGAACTCACATGGAACATCTCCCATGAGCCATTGTGTTTTATATACACGTAAAACTTCAGGTCAATACATACAATATAATAAGATACCAACACTAATATTTTGTTTAACAGTGATTCTAATACACAATACAGGAATTCAGTAATTTATGGCATTCACTATGAATGAACCCAATCAACGATGGAATATTGTGCTATTCTGCTCTACGTGTGCGCAAATCCTGAGCTCAATACATGCAGTATTTTCTGAGCTAAAAGGTACACAGAGTAAATAACCCTCACTGATCAAATCTGCTATGTTTGTATGCTTGGCCCCGCAGATCACGAAAGCGATCCCAGACTTCAGTCAAAATTTCAAACCACTTTTAAAATTGTTATTTCTCATGTCATCATATTGCTTGGCGATGTAAATGATGGGAAAGTTATGGTACAACACATTTCAGCTAAAATAACACAAAAAAACATGCCAAATTTGACAATAAAAATTTTGACTATCACTGATTCATTACCCCGGGGCCAAGGGTTTATTGCATCCATAGTTCATTTATTTAATTACCAATTTAAACCTTAAATAACGCTACTCAGGGACATATCATCCAAAACAAGGTGGCCAGGTTTGTGAGTGGAAAAAAACACTGGGCAGACAGCCAGAGATCTCACAGGGCATATGTGCGTAAAGACAGCCCAAAAAGACAAAATACTGTGCTTCACCTTAATATATCTGGCTTGTAAAAATGCACATAAAGGCCTTAAAGTGATATTTTTGATGCCAGTGCTTAAGCTTTTCTGATAAGAAATTAATCAAACTTCACAAAAACCTTTAAATGGTCCAATAAGGTGGATGAATCAATCAGAACCAAGTAAAATGTGCCACTTGAAACAAGCTAATCTTTAGGTGAAATACAACAATGAATGTTTAATCATGAAAACAATCATTAAGAGGTATTAATGATGAAATAACAAAGTATGGTATTAAGGCTAAGGCAAAACACATGTAACCACATGTTAATTACCACGTCAAACAAAAACAAAAAAAGACAACAGGAACAAAATCAAATCAGGGAAAAAGTTTTCAATTTTACTTTTTAATACCTTAGAAATTTGTTCCTCGGCAAATCCTGGAGTGTCTGTATCAGGTGGAAATGCTAGGGACACATAAATATTGTGAGGTTTTAACTGAAACAAAAAGAAATAGAACACAGGTGTCTGAAAGATAACATGTTTTGAAAAGAGAATAAATATAGCATAATATGCGGGTATTGCCATGAAACTTGTCATTTTTCATTTTGTCATTTTTTATTTTTAATTCTTTTATTTTCTGTTGCTGGATGGATTGGGGTACAATCAATGAGTTCATTTTCCTGTATAGTGATTTTAATATATTCCACTTATTAATAAACTCATGTCAGTAGTGGCACAAGTCATATGATACATTTAACTGACCTCTACACGAAAACAAGTAGAATGGTTGACACTGTCATACACAGACATTATGCTCTAATTATATAGTGCTTCTTGCCATTAGATCAACAAGAAAAACTAAAATTGTTATACTGTCACAAATATCACTGTTTATCGTATGCGTAAGGATTGCAGAGCAATGACTTTATGTGTTATAGAGTCGTAAATCATTGTGGAGGTAAAAAGACATTGTGGGCAGTTCGTGCACAACTTTACCACAGAGGTCTTTGATATGCAAACTGCAAATTGCATTTGGCAATCCAAGTACTATGGGAGGCCACTGCAACCCTGTGTATAGCTTAGCAAAATGATGAGCTGTGTCACAGAGGTAAAAGACTTCCTTGGTCTGTCATATGCAAATCACTACCGATGATTGGCTATCTGTGTATGGGTGGCCACTGCAACCCTATGATTGGAAAACTGGACACTACCACCTCTTTGATCTCTGATAGCAAAAATAGTCTGTAACATGAAGAGTAGTGTTAAGTTTATCACTTACATCCATGTTCATAAATTTTATCACCAACAACAACAGATGATGCTGATGTTTTAGCACATGTATTATACACTGGACAAACTGCTCACAGCGTCTGCTCACCTCCATGTGTAAGGCCTCTGCCAAACCTCTGAGTGCAAATTTTGAGGCAGAGTATGCAGTGTAACCAAACAGACCCAGCTGCCCTGCTTGGGAGGACACAAACACAATCCTACCATGCTGCTGAGACTTCATACTGGGGACTACAGCTCGAGTGGCATGCACACTCCCCATGTAATTGATATCTAACATACGCTGAAAAAGAAAACAAAAAATACTGGACATCCCCAATAAACGCAAAAAAAAAAAAAAATTCCATCATGGTTTCACTCAGCACAGAATGCTAAACAACACTGTCTTCAAAATGTAAATAAACCAGCCTTGTAAAATTTAGTGTCTGAAATATAAACGACAGCATCTGTCTTGAACTAATGTTCCCCAAATGAAAAACATGCAAACTAAATCTCTCTTAATTCTTGCAAACTTAAATCTCTTAAAACTACTTTTCATAGTGGTGATACATGTACATGTACTCTGGTTTAAACGTTATATGATACAGATGAGTACAACTGGGTAAACACCAGAAACAAGTTGAGAGTGGGTGAATGTTATGAAAGAGAGACACATTCATGATAACCCAGCCTGTAAATCTACACACCCCCTGGAAAAACCCGAGCATTTCTTCGTGAGTTGTCACTTACATACACACATACATAATCAGATCCCCTCTTGACATATGTTCTCTCTTATATGGAAGTTTACTGTATCAGACCAAGAAAATTGTTCATTATTTCATTGTGTTCTAGAATTTTTTTTGATCTGAGATATCTGAAGACGTATTGTTGAAGAACACATGTATACTGCATATATGTGTATGTGCTTGTTAATGCTGGTATACATATATGCACTTGTTCCAATCTATAAAATCGGCTGGATGGCACATAAAAGAATTCTCATATATACCTGTTGGTAATATATATATACAATTATAATTTAATTATTTATATTATTTATTTCATTTATTCAGTAGTGTAACATACTTGTATTTATGTATATTTTTTCTGTGTATTTTGTTGTTTAATCTGAATGTTTTTGTACTGCACTGTAAGCCTGCTAAATTTTGTTCAGACACTATCCTGGAGTGATGTTTATATAGGCATTGTACCTGTTCGCCAATCCACTTTCATTATTGCGAAATAAATGTTGCTTAAACCACGAAAGTGAACATGTATTTAACTGGTTTAACAAGAGATACAGTTTAGCAAGTCTCTGGCATATTTTTTATATCACAGCATTCACCTTTTCATGTGTTAAAGCAGTTAAAGAGAGCTACAGTTTAGTATGTGATTGTCAAATTGTGTACAGGGCAACATTAACCCCCAAGATCAAAAACTGACTGAGACTCTAGGAGCACAAAGTGATCTTAGACTTTAGTTAAAATTTCAATCATTAACCTTATTATGTTTCTTTCGGTTTTTTTAGCTGAAATTTTTCTTCCAAAATTTCTTACCCAGGATTTACGCTGTCAAGCAATATTTTGTCACTGTTACTTGAAAAATAACAATTTTAAAGTGATCTGAAATGTTGACTAAGTCTAAGATCGTTTCATGATCCTGGGGCCAGATCACTTTTCTAAACTACACGTAATCTGAAGACAGATATCTACATGTATAAGGAAATGAGAGAAAGTTTTCCTAATGATTTCAACCAGATTAAATTCCATAAAAGTCTTACCTTAAACTCTGTCAGTGGTATTTCCTCAAATACACCACTGATCGAGGTACCGACACAGTTTATCAACATCTGAACAGGTCCCAGATTTTGTTCTGCCTACAGAAACACAACAAAGGACAACAGTGTTAACAGTGTGCCACTACCAGACAAGTCCACTAAACTATAGACCATTACATGTAGTATTTATTTATTTATTTAGTTGGTGTTTTACGTCCAGACTCAAGAATATTTCACTTCTATGGCTGCGGCCAGTATTATGGTGGGAGGAACCATGCTAAGCTCGGGAGAAACCCACGACCACTGCAGTTGGACTTTCCAACGTAGAGTCGGAGAGGAATCCAGCAAGAGCTGGACTTGAACTCACAGGAGCCGCATTGGTCAGAGGCTCCTGGGTTATTGCGCCGCGCTGGTGTGCTAGTCCCCTCGGCCACGGAGGCCCTCATGCAGTTTTAAGTTTAGTTACTAACATAGCTACAGAGTGGGCCAGCTAAAGTATATATATAATTATATCAATATCAATTCAGTTAGGGTGAACATACCAATGCACTAAAGTAAATGACCTGAAGTTTTGCCCCAAAAATTGCACTTTTATGGGCAAATAAATGTCATAAAATATTACTTTTTAGGCTGAAACCTACACTTTTTCAGCAGAATATAATCCTACGTATCTTACAACAGAACTCTCACATTCAGGTTATGGGCCAAATTTTAGGTCACTTACCAAAGCGATGATGGTTTGTTTTGTTTTTTTTTTGACTTGGTTAGACAGTAATTTCACTCACTTAACCCTATAACACTGATGTGTATATATTTATTCATTTGACCAGTGTTTTACGCAGTACTCAAGAATATTTCCCTTATACAACGGTGGCCAGCATTATGGGGCGAGGAAACCAGGCACAGCCCAGAGAAACTCACGAGAGACAAACCCAGCATGAGCTGGGTTTGAACTCACAACAGCCACATTCAGTGGTTTGTAAGCAAGAAAGTACCAAACTTCACTTAACTTGGAAAAAATACCAGATCTCCCACTTTTATTGTCTTTTTTAAGATTTGTTTGTAAATCTGCATGTGTCTGTGAAATATGTAAGCAGTATCTACTCACCTCCTTGACAGTCCTCTCTACCTCTGAGAAGTCCCTGGAGAGATCCACAGAGATACACTGTACCTTCTGAAAACAACAAAACACACACCACACAACTAAAAATGAAAAAAAGATAAACCTTCTCAGAAAAGCAATAGTTCATGTTTTAATGTATGTTACTCCAGAGCAAGACAAGCTTCCATAAAACACAGAAAGAAAGGACTTTTTGGCCGTTTTTCTTTGGGTTGTATCACACCACACTTAAACAAAATTTACCTAAAAATACAAGAGCGGTTGTAAAATGGAGCTGAATAAAAATGACTTCAAAATGAGCCCCAGTTATCACCAAGATGACTTCATTTCACGTAAATATTCATGACTTCAGACACATGTGTTTATTGTATTTTATCCACCTCTATGTTGTTTTATGATGATTTATTTATTTATTTATTTGATTGATGTTTTACGCCGTGCTCAAGAATATTTCACTTATACAATAGTGGCCAGCATTATGGTGGATGGAGACCGGGCAGAGCCCGGGGGAAACCCATGACCATCCGCAGGTTGCTGGCAGACCTTCCCACATACGGCCGTAGAGGAAGCCGGCATGAACTGGACTTGAACTCACAGCGACCGCATTGGTGAGAGGCTCCTGGGTCATTACGCTGTGCTAGTGCGCTAACCAAATGAGCCAAGGAGGCCCAAAAATCAAAATCGAAATCAAAATACATTTCACCCCTTTATATCATACTGGATGACCTTAATTTTTATTGAGGTCATCGTTCTGAAGAGTGCATTATGTTATTTCCAGATGCAGCCGTTCCTGTGATTTTTACATGTATTGTCATTTTGAGTAGTCTTTCCCTTTAAAGATAGTACCTGAGTATCTTTATTTTTCACATATTTTTCCACATCAGCTTTAGCAGCTGTAAGCTTTGCCTGAAAAAAAAAACACAAATGTACCAGAATTAACAATTAAGCTGAAAGCCATGATGACAAGTCTCTGCAGCCTGAGGAAAAAATTTTGAACATAAAATCAACAACGAAAGATGTCCATAACCTATGGCCATAATTCTCTGAATTAATTTCTTCAAATGATGTTACAGAATGTTACAGAACAGATTTAAATCTGAGATTACACTATTCATGTATTTAGTCCGCAAAACACCTCTGGGATTAATTTTTAGGCATAAACAATGACAATAAATTTATTAACATTACTGAGGTATTTTGTAGGTTTATTTCCAAGCAGATGCTCATAAAATGGACCAAACTAGCTTAGCACTGGTGTAGAAGTAATAATAAAAAATACAAGAACAGTGTCTAGTCTTGTTAAAGGGGTCATTTATAGTTCTACTCAAAGGATATAATGATACCAGGCTACACTGTCCATCAACTGATGCTTTCAAACCAAATTAAATGCTTTTCAATTTTTCTAAACTCTAATGCCTATCTGAAATCAGTTTATAGAACAAAGGCCCATATGTTTCAATTCCCTTCAAGTAGGTATCACTTTCATGATTTTACCTGATTTCTTGCCAACAGTGAAACATTAGCTCCTGCCTTGACTGCTTCCACGGCTATAGCCTGACCAATTCCACTTGATCCCCCGGTTACCTGTGAACAAGACAGAATACACATGCAAATATGCTTAGTCAAGTTACATATACATCAAGAACAATATGGTTTGGGCAATATCCTAGGCGCAGCCTGTTGTTGTGGAGAGGTAGGTATTTTCTGACCAGGAATGGCGATGGCGATATGTCTCTGTGTCAAGTCAGGACTACATGTACTGTGCATCCCAAACAACCCGATCATTGGGTCTCACAATGATGCATGGTAATGTAAAAATCTGTCACTCACAGTAAACCAGGGACATGTTATTTGGTTTGTCAGCTTTTGGGGAAACTAATGCAGTGGAGGCATGATTGGCGTAGGGTATTCGGCTGGAATGCGGCGGTACTGTATTTACAGGTTTGGACTAATATAACAGACATCTGTCATATGAGTCTCAGACATAGGCCTACCTCCTTGATCTGATGTAATCAAAGTGTCCTTTCAATATTTTCTAACATTTATGTTGCCATTGCTGATTGCACGGGGCTTGCTTTTAAATTAGTTTTTCTGTTTTCCTGGGTCTTGTCAATTACAAAAAGTAGAAAACAACAAAAATAAAATGTAAGAATGTCACTTTGATTTTGAGTCGTGTGCTGTCATTTGAAACTTCCTTATTTTTTTGTAAGCAGATGGATAAATGCATGCTGACAAGTTTCGGAAGACATACCATGACATGAGACCCTTCAAGTTTAAATGGTTTTGGAGCTATCAAAGGAGAAAGTACATAAAGCACAATAATGAACAAGCCAAATAACGAGATAGCCACGATCAGAAACATTTTGTTCGTGTTGTCGTTGTGGCTGTTTATCTACGCCATAAACCGGAGAGCTATAAAAGGGGGGATAACTATTAGGAACCTTTTTCTTCGTGACACCATTAATCAGGGAAGCCTTCTTGTTGGACTTACAAGCAGCATTATAACCTTTGTTTCTGTTTCCAGTATGGTTTGGTTGCAATATCAGGTGTACTACACACAATTTTTAACCCTTTTTAACGATATATGGGATCCAGGCCAATGTAAAGTGTTTTAATCATAGCAGAACTTTCATAAACAATCAGTTATATTCCAGTTAGTAACGTCTCGCTTCCTAACAATGTTAAGGGATCATAGATATAAAAAGCATGGCAACACAGGTAAAAGAAATATATAGAGCAGCTTCATAGTTTCCCAAATTCCTGACAAGGAGCAGGAGTTGACAAATAACATGGAGCTAAACGGGTGAAATGCCGGTTTGCCGATTCCTAAAGTGATACATGTCCTCCTAGATCATGCTGAAACTATCATATTTGAAGGTAGACCCATTGTGATTACATTTCCAGAAATAATTTCCTACCTAAAAGCAATAGTTTTCATTCTCTGTGCTAAAATCTTTTTCAGTGCCTATCTCACCTAGGTTAAATTCACTTTGTTTTCACTTCCAGTGCTTTAGTCACGTGACCAAAGAGTGTGCTTATGATTGGTTCAGAGCATTTATGACATCACTCCAAAACTATGAATTCGTAAACCAGAAAGCTTCATTATTCTGTTGTCTGTCATCCTGTACTGTAATTTTCCATTATTATCAGATGTATCTCTCTGAGTATCGTCCAGTGTTGCTGATTTCCCTATGCATGTACCTTCCCACGTTATCTTTCACCTTGTACGAGTGTCTGCAGTCTTGAATAACGTGGTGTAACGTGAGTTTGGTGCCAATGCTGGATAAGAGGTAAAAAACCTTTGCAGTTCACCTTCAACCTGAGGGCTAGGGCTTTATATGCATTGTGCTGAAGATTTACCTCCCTTCAGTTAGGGCAACAATCTTATAGTGTAAGTGAAATATTTTTGCGTACACAGTGCTTCAGTGTTCAGATGGACAAAGCATCCAACTTAAGTTGAGAGACCTGGATCAAACCTGGCTCGTGTCATACCAAAGACTTTAAAAAATGGTACTTGTTGCTACCTCACTTGGCGCTCAGCACTGAGAGGTTTGAGCAAGGAAGCAGGACTGGTTGTCCCAGTGTTATAATAATGTGACTGGGTGGGGTGTCTTGTCCGCAGTACTTTCAAAGCACGGGACTTGCCCTGCCACAAGAAGGCACAATATATGTACACACACGTCATCGTCATGACTGAAAAATTGTAAAACCCCAAGCAACCATACATGTACATAGCCTACATACAAATTCTGATTTTTGACAATCTATACACCCAGGTTGAGGAGTTTCTTGAAGCTCAACGACCATGAAGATATAGAAAACATGTGTAGCATTCAGACTGCCCAAATAATTTTAAATCTTTAATTTTATGCGGAAAAACTGAAAGTACATTTCTTTATTTGTACCAGGGTTTTAAGATTGCGCCGCCATAATCCATCTCCATGTGACTATGGCAAGATATAATACTAATAGTTACTGACACCATATATTTCCGTAATGAATTTAGCCTGCAAAAGCCCCATCAAATTCAGCGTAGAAGGCTGATGTATCAGTAAATTGCTCCAGTCACCTGTTGTCACACCAAAAGCAAGGGAGATAACCTAGTCAAAACAAAACACATACAGCATTGGCTGCAGAATATGAGAACATACACTATGCCCACCTCACTGTTGCTGTCCAATGAAAATAACTGTAGTTTGTCTAATGTGGGATAACTGTGTTTACAGTGCTCCCAAATTAAGTGCCATGCCAGACACCTGACAGGACACCTTGCCCGCTCATAATATAAACCAGGTCAAAAGATCTGTTTCTATGCTCGGAGCTCCATTAAGTGATCTTGATGTGAGACATTATCAGGCTTAGTATGCTCAACATAGCCGCGAAATGCACATCGAATAGGAGAAAGAACACAGCTGACAAACTGGTATACATACGAAAAAGTTTTCACTTTATTGTGTCGATATAAAATAAGCCATTGTTTACTAATAAACCGACACTGCCTTGGTTCTAGCTAGCGACTACAGATTTACCCGTGCATAATGGTGCAGGGAGAAGAAACACAGGTGAGCTTTGAGCAGTGACAAGCTTTATACGCAGTTTGGAAGTTCTCTGGCGTAGATAAGTTGATGTGCAATAACTTAAGACGTTGATGATAGATACAATGTACATGCAACTTTTAGTTAGATAAGTTGTAGCATGGCAGACATGTTTGTTGGAAAACATACACAGGTACCAATACACTGATTCTGCATGAAATACAGTAATTATTCTTAATAGCAACCAGACGCAAATTTCCGTCTCTGTTATGACAAAACGGTAACCGTTTGAACATACAGCACAAATATGATTGTTCTGTCAGCATTAATTTTAACATTACCGGTACTGAATTCTTGCTCACAGCTAAAGCTATTATTGCACGTTCATCTTATTTACAGGGCTTACTTTCAAGTGTAGACCAGTTAAAACCAACAACAACAAAAAGTTTTGCCAAGTAACCATGTTGACTTAAATGTTTAAATGCCGAGATAATTTCTGGACAACGCAACAAAAAGACCAAAATTCTTTGTTTTGTACAGTGAAACCAAAGCAAAAATGAAATAAGTAAGTACCTTGGGCTGTTGGGCAGCTGTAACCTGTTACGTAAAACACTCATGAAGTTATGGCATGTGTTTAATACAGGTTACTAGATGCATGTAACAGGTAGGGTCTGCCACAGTGGACATCTGACATCTACATTTATCACTGGCTTCACGTCAACATAGCTCTCACAACGAACTTGCGATTCCAAAACAGACACCAGGAAAATAAAAACTGGTACTTCAAATGTAAAGCTTTGCACTGTACAGAAGTCATCATCCTATTTGATCTGGACAGGTGCAGTATCAGTGCAGTAGAAATACCACACCTTTACATCGTCAAATTCTGAAAAGTTTACTTTCAGTAGTAAGGCAACACCAATATTATTTTGTGTTATACAAGCAGACACCAACAAACCCAAGAATAAAAATAATTCAAAATCCACCCTTTCATTTTATCTCATCTTAATGTTTTAGGTGATTTTCCTATTTTCAAGGCTTTCAATTGCACAAATATGTCTTTAATGGGAAAAATTGCTGGGACAGTCCACATTTCCCCTGAACAGTAGATGATTTTTCAGTTTTATTTTTCAACCCTCCTCTAATATTGAGAAAAACCTTCATTCTGCCAATAAAACAAAAATTAAAATGGGCGTCGCCTAAACTCTGTAAGGCCCTGGGAAATCGTGTCTGATTTTTCTAGGAAATTCATAAATTACCACTTTATGGTATTCATTATTTTCTACATGGGAACATCAGTGAGACTTTAAAGTATCAGTACTGCTATCTCATGACACTGCAGAGTATTTCAGCATACAACATATCAATAAAAAAATGTAATAACAAAGACACTAACAATGTAAAGGTAAAAATTACAAGTTGAAAAACAATAATAAAAGCATGAGGACAGAGATATAACTCATTAGTTGACAATTTTCTCACCTTTGTGATTTTAAGCGAGCATATCCCCTAGTTTCAGTTACCTGTATTTTCCTCACTGACGATAACTCAACATCCAATGCTGAGCGCTTATCACTATCTACGCAGACAAATGTACATCACAATTAGACAAAGGGCCATGAATAAATTAACGTTATCTATTAAACAGATCATCAGTGAAGATGATGACCTGGCTACACTACCACAACAGCTACAATATTACAATCAGCAGCCATCTGGGAAATGAGGGCTGAATGTGAGCGTAAATAGCACGGGTATAGGCCAGTACACATAGTACATATCTGGGCCTGTTTTCATTAAACTTCCAAACTTCTATTAACTGCTGATAAAAGCTGGTAGTTTTTTTGGCTCTCGACATCCAAGAATTCCTCGAAAATAAAACTTCGAACACTACATAGAACTCGAATAGCTTAGCTATTAAAGCAAAACACTTCTGCTTAAACTTTCTACACTAGAGATTCTTGGGAAAAAATCAATATTTGTTAATCAAATTAAATTTTCAGTATTTACTTACAATAGCCCGCAAATATCACATTCGTGTCTGTACTATTTATAGTGTTATAAAGTTTGAAAAACTTATGTGAGCCAGCTTTTAAAATTAAGGAACTTTATTTTTTTTAACAATAATACACTGTATGTGCACAGACGAGCTCATATTTGTGAAAGGTAGTTATTTGGGCTTTTCTAAAATAATGGCATTAACTGTAATGAATTTGTGCTGATTCATTTCTTTTGACAAAATTCTAGGGCATAGACTTTTTAAGCAAAAAAATTTACGAAGTTTCGAGAAACCAGGCCCAGCCGAGTGACGTATTCATCCACATAATTGAGTTCTGTAGAGTTGGTTAGAAATCAGGCGTGTCATCGGCGAGTCAACGCCTTTTCAAATACATTGTACAGGCAGCACCAGCTCAATCCGTGTCACAGCAGTTCATAGTTGCACAAAAAACAATCAATTAACAACAATCACTGAACAGCAATCATTTATGTTGTAGCTCAAAGTTCACAACAGTTGAAGACCTGAACAGCAAACAGTTCACAAACTGATATTTTCTCTAAGTCCTCTATAACATGCTGATTAGCTTGCCAGTTCTTTTAGGGATCATGAAGGCCATCTGTTAGAAGTGACAGGCAAACCATTAACATGAGAGTTGGCCCAACCTTTTTCACGACTTGATAGCAGTAATATTTAGAACGGACAGAAAAATATTGATTGTTTAGCTAAGTGTATTTACATGCATTAAAGTGATACATTCATGACATGACATGCTGTTTTCAAGCACAGAAGATAGCTAAGTAAGCTATGAGCAGCAAGCCACATAGAGAAGAACATCGGGTTCACCTCACTACATAATGTATGAAATAATGACAAAAAAGACGAGATTAGAAAACTTCTCAACGTAAATCAATGGAAGTCGAAATGAACCATTTTTAAGTGGTATAAAATGATACAATGACAATGTGAAACTCCTTTGTTTGTGATCTGATCAACAGCCTGTCTGAACACCGACTGATCAGAAATTGCACTTCTTTGTTCTTCTCATTCTCAAATATGATCTAGCGATTAGGAGTTCAAACCCAACATTTGGCAGTGATAGCCCCACCAGGACAAAACTGCGGGAGTCGGCCGTTGGTGGATCAGACAGACTGGAAGAGCCACAACCAAAAAATTGTAATGGAAATCCAGAAGTTATGGTGGGGGTCACAGAACTCTGCAGTAGCTTCCTCTCACTCAGCACCATGTCATTTAAAGTCACAAGTTACACATTGGTCCTTCAGTAGTAAAATTCTGACAATTATCTCCACTTTTGAATGGGAGCGCACTTTCTCCTTGCGTACTGTTGTCCTACGTCTTTGTTCTTCAGGGTGATGCAGTTAAAATATTGATTTCTTTTTGTTCTTCTTGTCACTGAAATGTAAGAAGTTTTTCATTAATATTTATCTGCAAGAAATTTATTCCCACTATGTATTTTGCTTGTATATCAAAACTTTTTGAATCCTCACGAGACATAAATGAGAAAAACAACACAGTACCTGTTCACTAAATTCGCACAATTACATAAAAACTCCAACAACATACAAAGCCCACAAAAGTTTTCACAGTTAAATGTAAATGAATTACAAAAATGTCACTAGCTATGGCGTTAACACCACTAATGGAGCACAGAGCCATAGGTGGGAAATGGTCTGTAAATGCTAGAGAGAAAACAGTTTTATTTCATAAACAGCTGATAGTCTTACTGTGTGTGAGCAGACAGCTCGATTATTTTTGCACTGAACAGTTTGTTTTACCTGGGTATATTTGTACTACATGAGTAGTGGATAGTTGTATTGTGTGAACAGCATTCATATGTATTGTGTGAGCAGTGGACAGCTGTATTGTGAACCGCAGATGGCTGTATTGTGTAAGCAGTGGAACAGCAGAGTTGTGCTGTGCGAGCAGCGGACAGCTGTATTGTGAACAGCAGAGTTGTGCTGTGCGAGCAGCAGATAGCTGTATTGTGTGAGCAGCAGATAGCTGTATTGTGTGAGCAGCAGACAGCTGTATTGTGAACAGCAGAGTTGTGCTCTGCGAGCATCAGATAGCTGTATTGTGTGAGCAGTGGACAGCTGTATTGCGAGCATCAGATAGTTGTATTGTGTGAGCAGCAGATAGCTATATTGTGTGAGCAGCAGACAGCTGTATTGTGAACAGCAGAGTTGTGCTCTGCGAGCAGCATACAGCTGTATTGCGTACAGCAAAGTTGTGCTGTGCAAGCAGCAGATAGCTGCTTTGTGAACAGTGAAGTTGTGCTGTGTGAGCAGTGGACAGTAGTATTGTGAACAGCAGATAGCTGTATTGTGTGAGCAGTGGACAGCTGTATTGTGAACCGCAGATAGTTGTATTGTGTGAGCAGCAGACAGCTGTATTGTGAACAGCAGAGTTGTGCTCTGCGAGCAGCAGATAGCTGTATTGTGTGAGCAGCAGACAGCTGTATTGTGAACAGCAGATAGTTGTATTGTGTGAGCAGCAGATAGCTGTATTGTGCAAGCAGCAGACAGCTGTATTGTGAACAGCAGAGTTGTGCTGTGCGAGCAGCAGATAGCTGTATTGTGCGAGCAGCAGACAGCTGTATTGTGAACAGCAGAGTTGTGCTCTGCGAGCAGCATACAGCTGTATTGTGTACAGCAAAGTTGTGCTGCGCAAGCAGCAGATAGCTGTTTCGTGAACAGTGAAGTTGTGCTGTGTGAGCAGTGGACAGTAGTATTGTGAACAGCAGACAGCTGTATTGCAAACACTCCAGCTGTATTGTATGAGCAGCAGATAGTTGTACTGAGTGAGTGAGTGAGCGAATGCCTGGGATTTAACATAGTATTTAACAATTTTTCAGTCATATGATGATGACGGAGTCCTTAGAGTACATGTATGTGTAATGTGCCTCTTTTTTTTCCACTGCTCTTTTATCTAGTGCTGCTTCGCTTAGACAACTTACCGAAGGCTAGTAAGCGGCCTTGCCCAAGCCATTATACTGTTATAGGTCAACCAATTGTTGCACCTTAATCTCCTTAATGGTAAATGCCAAGTGAGGAAGTCACAACTTCCTCTTTTTAAGTCTTAAGTGTGACCCGACCCAGGATTGACCCTGGATCTACTGCTCTTGAAGTGTGAGCAGCATACATCTGTGTTGTGTGAACAGCAGGTAGTTGTATTGTGTGAGCAGCATACATCTGTATTGTGTGAACAGCAAAGTTGTATTGTGCACACAGCTGACTTGTATTGTTTTATCACTGGAGAATTCCGCTGTATGGGCAGTTGACAGCTGTAATGTGTGGGCATAAATGTGTATTTTAATATCTGTTGCTTTTTCCCAATATTAATATACTAGCTTTCAAAATGTACAACGATCTTGATAAGGTTCCACAATCAACAAAAACAAAAACAGAAGACAGTGAGCAGCCAAAGCACATTCAACCATGCATTAAAAGTATGGTGGGGATAAGTGGGTTGGAAAGATGTGTGTCAAAAATATCAAATGACAAGACCACCGTTTACAGCCCCAAAATTTTGTCCATGACTAAATTTTGCCAGATTCCAAAACTTCAGTTCAGGTTAAGGAGCCGATAGTTCAAAAGTGTATTATAAGTTAAGCCAGGTTTAAACCTTAACTCCAGTTTTGTTCTAATGCAAAATGCATGACTATATAGTTTATACCGGGAGTTTTAGCGGTTAATGCACTTTTGAACAACTGCCCTCAGCTGAACACGTGTTAGGTTTGTTAAGAAGGTGGGTAATACACTCCTACCAGAACAGATTTGGTAGCGCGACCTCTACGAGACACATGAATGTAAACCTTCAGCTCAATATAAGAGGTATTTATTTATTTGACTGGTGTTTTACACCGTACTCAAGTATATTTGATTTATATGATAAGTACACAAAACTCATACACAAATAAGACTGTCTTGTTTTTTGGTGTTTTTGTGGTTTGAATCTATGATGGAATATTCCTCTTTTGTAACTGTCCTTCATATGTAATAAAACCTGAGCACCATGCACATGCAAGGGAGATAAGTGGCTAAGTGTTTTCATTCATGCATACATATAGCAAAGGATACATGTGAAATACTGTCCACTTGAATACTTGCTTTTTTTTTTCTCTCTAGTTTGTGTTACACCAAATTTGGCTAACAGTATATGTTTGGGTCAGCATTTGCTCTTGTTAGATTTCCAACAAAAACCTAACTATGGTCAAATAAATTCCTGAGTGTAGTATTAACCACAAAACATCATAAAAAAATTTATTTTGTGGCTGCTAGCAACCCTGCATGTACTTTGGAAAAATGCTAGTCTGATGAAAAAAACAGGTGATTGTTAGCTGTGTAAGGGGAGGTAAGTGATGCCAGACACAAAAGCCACACTGGGACAACACTGACTCTAAGGACCTCTGTTTCTCTGTCTCCTGTGTGTCCTCCCACGTATGTTTCTCCTTCTCGAATGCCTTCCACTTCTCGTCCAGCTCTTTCTTCTGCTGTTCAAGACTCTTCTTCATTTGCTCAGCTCGTCTCTGCAACTACAACAAGCAAGCGGAAGACTACTTTACCTCGTCTCCTATAACTGCTGGCACAGATTCATACTGAAATAAAACAGTTTGGGAAAAAGAACAGACACTGCCATGAGACACTGTTTAGCAGCCTCTAAAATGAAAAATATATGCAAATGCAGTGTGGGGTATTTTAAACCAAAGTTATTTATTCGATTCATGTTTTATGCCATGCTCGCTTACATTTCATTTATACTAGGGCGGCAAATATTCTGGTGGAAGAAAACCGGGCAGAGCCTGCAAGAAACCATGTGCAGGTTGTTGGCAAACCTTTCCATGTAGGACAAGAAGAAAAAATCCCATGTTTTACCAGCACAAAATTAAGTTAACGGGTTGGGACTCAGATCCTGACAAAATTACTAACAACATGAATGATATTCAGGTATCTCAGACAGAATCATCATTTAAATTAGATAATAATTAATTATTTACTTGAATGGTGTGTTACTTCACTTATACAACAGTGGCCAGCATGATGGTGGGAGAAAGGCAAAGCCCAGGGGATACCCACTTCTATTAGCAGACCTTCCCACATACGACTGGAATGGAAGCCAGCACGAGTGAACTTGAACTCACAGCGACCCCATTGGTGAGGGCCTTTAATTGTGCTTTGCTAAGGCGTTAATCACTTGGTCATGGAGTGAGTGAGTGAGTGCTTGGGGTTTAACGTCGTACTCAACAATTTTTCAGTCATATGACGACAAAGGAATCCTTAGGGTGCATGTACGCGTCATGTGCCTCCTTGTTGCAGGACGGATTTCCACCGCTCTCTTATTTAGTGCTGCTTCACTGAGACGACTTACCAAGTAAGCCGCCCCGCCCTAGCCATTACACTGATACGGGTCAACCAGTCTTTGCACTATCCCCTTCATGCTGAAGTTACAACTTCCTCTTTTAAAGTCTTAGGTGTGACTTGATCAAGGATTGATCCTGGATCTACCGGTCCCGAAGCCGACGCTCTACCAACTATGCTATCCGGGCCGGTCACTTGGTCATGGAGGCCCCTTGAATTATATAATGATCTCAAATGTATACATGAGACACATATGTTGTATTTTTTCACAGGAAATCTTACATCTATCTCGGAATCCTTCAGCTTCTGTTTCTTCTCTTTCACTTTCATTTCAAACACTTGTTCCATTTCAGCTTCCATCTTCTTCATTTTAGCCTCGTGTTCTTTCTTCTCTTCTTGCATCTGTGTTAGAGGATCTCTGCAGATTGTCAGAAAAATTGATCAGTAATTGACATTTCATTAATACCATTCCATTTTAAAGAAAGCTTTTATTTAAAAAAAAAAAAAAAAAAAAAAAAAAAATGGACACCGCTAGACCAAATGTATACATGCATCAATACAGTATGCAATGAAGTTAAAAAAGAGCATACCTTCTCATTTTTGTCACGTGGCATAACCAACATACCACAGTTTAAAGTAAGAATAAATTGAGAAAAATACAAAGCACTGTCATGTTATCAATTTTAACCAATCAGACATGAGTTATTTCTATGACCCAAGCAAGCAGCTGTTTTGGCTGAATAGTTCTGCCTTTAAGTGATGTGAAAGTGGGGCATGGGTGATGCTATATTGTGGGTTTGGCAAGGTCTATGGATACAGGCATTCGTCTGCTCTGCACGAAACAAAAGTTTTCTCGAACACCAGTTGTAATGTGTTAATGTAAACAACAGGTCGAATAAATCACAGCATGATCATGTGATCATTACAGATGTCACCTTTCTATTGTGTATTGTGATCGTGCACTTACTTGGAGAGGGAGCCAGCCTTGACTTTGCCTTCCACATTGACAGGTGCCAGTTTACTGTAGCGGTAATTCTCGTAATGAACATTGTTTGTCACATCTTTCAAATCCTGCATGTGGGTTCTGCCAACAAAAATATATTTATTTATTTTAATTGAACATGCTTTTCCAGGAGTATATCTTTCTATTTATTTATTTTTATTTGATTGGTATTTTACGCCGTACCCAAGAGTATTTCACTTATACGCCGGTGGCCAGCATTATGGTGGAAGGAAACCAGGCAGAGCCCGGGGGAAACCCACCACCATCCGCAGGTTGCTGGCAGACCTTCCCACGTACGGCCGGAGAGGAAGCCAGCATGAGCTAGGTTTGAACTCACAGCGACCGCATTGGTGAGAGACTCCTGGGTCATTACGCCGCGCTAGGGCGCTAACCAACTGAGAACAAAAATATAAACCGAGACCTCTTATTATCTGCATTAACACACCAGATGACCAAACATATAAAAGATATATTCAAAAGGTCCAAAAAGGCTTCCAAACTTTTGGGTGGACAATCTGATCAAGCTGTATTAAAACAATTAAACTTGTAGATAGATGGTTTACCAACAAAAAGTTTTTATAAAAATTTCTTTCATTAACAGGCTTGAAAGCTCTTAGACAGCTTCATTTTGATTTGCGTTTTATAAAATTTCTTTATGCATTATCAAAATGTCATCTATGTGGTTTGGGATCAGAGCCTTCCAATTTTCTCTCTACTCGTTGCCCCGCTTGTCGAGATTATCAGAAGAGGAAACGACATGTACATGTAATTAAAGCTTGGAAAAAGCCTTTTCAGTGTGAGGATCCCTTGTTACATGAAGGTTTTGTCAGCTATCTGACAAAGGTCATTCACCTGTGAGCAGGTCTCTTCACTCACCTTATTAACATGTTCCTCAAAGCTATGAAGTCATTATGTTCCAAATTTTCCACTGAAAGACAGATAGAGGGATGCGTAATTATATGATATCTCGTGTGACATAAGCAAAGGTAAATATAACTTATAAAGCACAGTTGCAAAGTGTACTAAATTTGAAACTTGTACTTTCAATAAATGTTTTCAAAAAGAAATTAATCCACGCAGAGGCTGAAAATCCAGCTCATCAACACTGATGTCACATATTCTTGCTTGCTTTAATGTCCAAGGTTGTTAATTTACTTGTAAACTAAAGAAAAAAAAAATCTTAGCTGTCATTGTTTAGAACCAGTTGTTTCCAGTGTGGACCATGGAGAAAAGTAAAACTTTCTGATCACTGACAAAATAAAATGAAAAACAATGATCTTTTATGTAAAGGCACTTTGGGGAAAAGGGTGATGATATACTGATTTAACACAATATTGCAGAATTGTGCTTCAGCTGTCAATCTGATTGCAGCTCACCTTCCACTACCCCCCAGGGGTATTGTCTACCTCGCACCCGCTTGCCACCACTGTCTACAATTGTATTGCTGCCCACCACTGCAAATGGTACTCTATCCTGTAACATAGAAATAATGTCAAATAAACTTATCATGCACTTGGTTTCATACTTGTATGTTTGACTCAGTTACTCACTTTCATGTTCACAAAATACGCCAATTTTAAAATGTCAACTGTCTGTGAATTGAAGTACGAATCCCCAGCACATAAACATGGAAAGCAACTGAATGTTGTATGATATATCATGTTAGGCTTACTGCAGTCTATATCAGCCAATATGTAACCAAAAAGTCTTGTCATGTTGTTGAAAATCATAGCTCGCAGGATTTCAAAATTTTGACTTAAGTCTCCAAATTGCGTTTTGAATCACCTCAAGAACCAAGCCAGGGTGATTTCTAACTCCTAGTTTTGAAGATCCTTAGGCATGTAACACATCATTATGTTGATAACAGAAGTCAGCTGATGATGACAGAAGAAATGTTCACAACCAGATATAAACTTTGTACCACTGAATTAGAATCTTCAACAATAAATCAATACTTAAAGGATTCATTTATTCTATTGGATTGGTGTTTTATGATGTACTCAAGAATACTTCACTTATACGACGGTGGTCAGCATTATGGTGGGAGGAAAATGAGCAGAGTCCAGGGGAAACCCACAAGAGATGACCCAATACTGCGCAATGCAGTGAAGTAACAACAGATCCAGGAATGTCAAAAAAAAAAAAAACCCAAAACATGCATGTCACAAACCTTAAGTTTCTTCTGATGTTTGTTTTCATCTTCATCATCACAATCTGGGAATTCATAAATTTTAATTTTGTGCTGCGCAATCTCATTTAATATCTGGGGAAAAAAAAAAGAAGAAAAAAAAAAATTCACATCAATAGATAGATTAAGGCCAGGACTGTGCGTTTGTTTCAGATAATGAACTAATGGGTTCTATTCTACTTTCGCACTGTTTAAATAAAATCGTCTTACTGAAAAGCACAGGTGGATGACACACTCTACCACTCCCCAACCCCAATAAGATTTCACCCTTTAAGAAGAGGTTGGCTTATACTCAGTAACAGAATGGTGGGGGATAGAACTAAAGATAATCTGTCAATGGATAGTTCTGATTTTACCCACACACCAGATAAACAAGCACACGGTGAGAGGATCAAGTAAAAACAAAGAAAGCTCTCACTGATGAATAAAAAGTCTTTGTTTCGTTGCTGTTTAACATCTTAATAATAAATAAATAAGCAAATATGACAAATGACCTGAAATTTTTTTTCGAGGCAAATAATACCAGAAAATAATACTTTTGGTGCTGAAACTTTAGATTTTTCCAGCTGGATATCACCCTACTTTCCAAACAAAACTTGAACGACCTTTCTATGATCAACAGAACTCCCAGAATCAGGCAAAATGGGCTTAGTCAAGGTCACCGTAGTCAAGGTGAAAGTTCAGGTCATTTACCACAGGTCAAGGACGCATGATCTTATCAGTGAGATGCTGGGTCAGCCAGTAAAGAGAGAACTTTCTTTCCTGATAGCAGGTATGAATAAATAATGGGCTGGAAGAAGGAAGCTTACAGTTTTCTTGAATTCTCTACATTCGTCTGGTGTCATGGTGTCGGATTTAGCGATGAGCGGGATAATGTTGACCTTGTCATGTAAGCGCTTCATGAACTCCACGTCCAGGGGTTTTAACCTGAAGCAACACACAGCATACACAATTATCATATGGAATACAGATTTATCATGTAGAATATACAATTATCATGTCAAATATACCATAATTATGTGGGATATACTATTACCATGTGAAAACCAGAATTACCATGTGAAAGACAGAATTACCATGTGAAATATACAATTGTCATGACAAATTTACCATTAATATGTGGGATATACTATTATCACATGGCATATAGTATTATCATGTGGCCTATAGAAAGTCAATTTTTCGTGGCAATGTACATTCAGGGGGCATAACTATGCATTACATGTAGAAGCTTAGGCACCATCAGGGTAATTCCCCTTGCATAAGGATAACCTATCTGTGTGACCCAGAACAGTGCTTCTTTGTGTATGAAGTGAGCTGTTGACAGATAGGATCAGAATGTGAGCATCAGCTTACAGCTGTTCAGATTAGCCTCTCCACAAACAGCTGATTGTCTGACTGGTCATAGACGAGTCTCCCACAGCTAGATAGGTTGTTTGATGGGACAGCCTGGAATGTTTCTCAGGCAAATAAACAGTCACATTTTGCATGGCTAGAGCAGAATATAGTATATCCTCAAATATGCAATGAAACACACCACATTGGGTCTCTGTGTTAACGTGTATAAACCAAGACAGTACAGCCATTTAAAATGCCTCTGTGCTGTGTATCTCAGATCACTAATAACATAACAATGACATGATGTGTTTCTTTAGGACGTCACTAATGTTTAAATCATGATGGAATGTAACACAAGGCCTAAAGGCCGCTGTAACATAAACAGGCTGTCCTACAGATAGCACGCAACCCAACAACTTTCAACAAAAATTACTATAGGTGCAACTTACTGAGTCAAAGGTTATCAAGTATCAACATGAATGACCCCTTGATATCATTTCGACCTTCATATAAACAAAAATAATTAAAAAATAGAAAACTGAAAAATTCTGAAGAGATTATTTTTATATTTAAAGTGATATAGCTTCTTTAACCAGTTCATTCCTCAGCATTACCATAAGAATAAAATTTCAAATGTATTAGTAACTTGGAAAAAATTCTTAATCCTTTATTTTCCTCTCCCATAAATGAAACAGTTACAACTTTGCTTGTTTTCCATAAGCTACAAGCAAATGCTATATCTGAATTTGTACATGCATAGCTGTTAATTCATCATTTCAATCTTTTAATTTAAGGTACAAACATAAAGTGAATGTCAGATGACCATCAAACACTGTATAAAAAAAAAACAAAAAAAAAACAACAATCTGATTTGTGTTTTTTAAAAACTTTTTGGGTGATGTCAAATGCATTTTGAGCCCTGGAATCTAGAATGGCCTATTCTGATGATACTGTGCCAAACATAGTTTATCTACTGAATACACATAACCTGCGGGAGGTCTGCATTCTACACTCTCCAAATTGATCCTGAAACAAACTAATCCACGCAAAAAGTATGGAAGTGACATTCCTGATACCCACAGAGTAGACCACTGCTGTATCATTAATTTTAGCATCATTTTACTCGGTTGGAAAAATTAAAAAAAAAATATTATCATGGGGTTCAAAAAGATCATTCATAAATCATTAATATTAAAGCATTTTAATCGCCTTGAAAAATCCCCCCCCCAAAAAAAAAGAGCATTAACATGGTGTTTTACATTAGAGTGCAATTCTCGCCATACTGAGGTCAGGTCTAACCGATACTCATGTAACAGGAAGAAACTAGGTCTTTGTTGACAAATAATTAACTAACTGCACTTCCCAGTATAAAATAACTGTTTTCTATCAGGATTGTCTGAACTCCTGTCAGACAACGTCAGCATTACAAGCTCTGATCAGTTAACTGCCCGGGAGAGTTCAGCTCATTTGTATATTAGTCACCAAATCTTATCACCAATCAGTAATTGTCAATATAAATGTACAATGCGTGAGTAAGGCATACAGGGAGACGGCAGTTTGACACATGTACATCAGATGTTCCTTCTAGTGTAAGCTTAATATCAGGTGCCAGGATCATCAAAGCGATCTTAGATGCAAGACAAAACTTTAATCATTAAACCTTTCCATTATTTTAGTTGAAATTTGTTTTACAACTTACCTAGAAACAACAATTTTAAAGTGATTTCAAATTTTGACTTAGGTCTAAGATTGCTTTGAGATCCCGAGCCTTAGGTCACCTAGGGAAATGTGGGGCAAAATTTCGTTGAAGCGACAATGGTTAAAATGAAGTGACCGAGTCATTTTTAGCTTCCACAGCAGTTCTGTACATTAATTTGCATATGTCAGTCAAATTGTTGACACCCTATCTTTTAACATGGGTCGGTTAATCAAATTGTTTACACCTTACACTATCTTTTAACATGGGTCTCTTAGTCAAATTGTTGATATCCTATCTCTTAAAATGGATTGTTCTTTCAAACTGTTGACATCCCATCTTTTAACATGGATTGGTCTGTCAAATGGTTGAATCCAATTTATTTACTGTCCATGGGTCATTCTCTCAGCAAAGGGACCAGATTGCAAGATCACACCGACTTTTAGCAGTATGTCCCTCTTATCGCAAAATGTATGTTATATTTGTACACTAAAAACAACCTCAAAAAAACAGATTTTTCATGACCATGTGTGAAGGGTTAATCACCAGAAACCTGTCCGCCAACCAATTACTGAAAGCACACTACATTAAATGACAGTATCCTAAACGATGCTGTTGGATTCGTTATGATATGAAGCCCGGGAGCAGACCTGTGTTGTATGTTATCAATCTTCAGATTACATGTATAGTACACAATACAAACAAATATAGGAAGAAACAAATAGAGGACAGGCCACCGCTGAAGTCTGACTTACTTAAAGTAAATAGCTTCACTGACTATGCTGGAGAAAAATACCAGCAAAGTGATTAACAGTAAATCTCCTACAACTTCACAAGTTTATTCACCAACTAATCAACCTTCTGGCCTACAGTTCACATAGCAGGGTGATAAGTTCACGAAAAATTCCATTAAGTCATAGGTGATTTACTGTAGACTTCATATCGCTAGGTGATTTACTGTAGACTTCATATTGCTAGGTGATCTACTGTAGACTTCGTATCGCTAGATGATTTACTGTAGACTTCGTATCGCTAGGTAATTTACTGTAGACTTCATATCGCTAGAGGATTTACTGCAGGCTGCATATTTCTAGGTGGTTTACTGTAGACTTCATATCGCTAGGTGATTTACTGTAGACTTCATATCGGCAGATACTTTACTGTAGACTTTGTATCGCTAAATGATTTACCGTAGACTTCATATCGCTTGATGATTTACTGTAGACTTTGTATTGCCGGATGATTTACTTCAGACTTCATATCGCTAGGTGATTTACTGTAGACTTTGTATTGCCGGATGATTTACTTCAGACTTCATATCGCTAGGTGATTTACTGTAGACTTCATATCGCTAAATGATTTACTGTAGACTTCATATCGCTTGATGATTCACTGTAGACTTCATATCGCCAGATGATTTACTGTAGACTTCATATCACTAGATTATTTACTGTAGACTTCATATTGCTAGATGATTCACTGTAGACTTCGTATCGCCAGATGATTCACTGTAGACTTCGTATCGCCAGATGATTTACTGTAGACTTCATATCGCTAGATTATTTACTGTAGACTTCATACTGCTAGATGATTCACTGTAGACTTCGTATCGCCAGATGATTTACTGTAGACTTCATATCGCTAGATTATTTACTGTAGACTTCGTATAGCCAGATGATTTACTGTAGATTTCATATGGCTAGGTGATTTACTGTAAACTTCATATTGCTAGGTGATTTACTGTAGACTTCATATTGCTAGATGATTTACTGTAGACTTCATATCGCTAGATTATTTACTGTAGACTTCATACTGCTAGATGATTCACTGTAGTCTTCGTATAGCCAGATGATTTACTGTAGATTTCATATGGCTAGGTGATTTACTGTAAACTTCATATTGCTAGGTGATTTACTGTAGACTTCATATTGCTAGATGATTTACTGTAGACTTCATATCGCTAGATTATTTACTGTAGACTTCATACTGCTAGATGATTCACTGTAGTCTTTGTATCGCCAGATGATTTACTGTAGACTTCATATGGCTAGATGCATGGATATCATCAGTACAACGCAGAAGATTTGTTACTTACCCATGGCCTGTGGGGGCAATAAAATACAGACAGGTGTGAACTCGGCTATCCACGATTGTAACACGATTCACACGAGATTCAGCTGTCAAATACTCTTCATATTTGCTGTCAATAAAGTCTGTAATAGGCTGCCAGCTGAAAAATGTAATATTTACCTCATGAAAATTTCAAACCAACATGTATTACAAAAATTTTGTCATTCAAGAAAAAAATTTATTGTCACTCTCCAAATGACAACTTGTATGCTTGTCAAATCAAGAGAGACGGTCTTTATAGCATCCAAACACAGACAAATGCAGTGGTGCCTCAATGTAATACCACATCAAAGACACAAAGCATGGTACTCTTAGTCACATTAAACATCAATGAACATTGTCCAATTAGTTCAAGGCCCATACCTTTATTCTGAGCCAAGTTAAACAGTACTGTACCAAGATTTTCGTATTTCACGCCTTATGCCTGATTTAATTGGGATTAAGCCCCTTTTACCTGTGAGCTCCATTCATACCAACTTAACCACCATATTCAACTTATTTCTCACTGAATGAATTCCTTAGGGTAACAAGAAAGAGCACCCACCAATTACTGTTGTCCACAGCGTCCCCAAAACCAGGCGTGTCCACTATAGTCAGCTTCAGATGTACACCATTCTCCTTCAACGAAACTTGTGTTGTGTCCACCTGTCACAAACACAACATTACATACGTGTATACCATCATACATCATCATTCCGGCTCTCAGTTCTTAGCCTTCACTTAATGTACTTCAGAATAGAATTAGAAAGTGTGGGTGGGTCAGATTTTTCCCCTCAATCTGATTAAAAATTGCACCACATTTACCATCATTATCTGAAGATCATATTGTCAAAGGGAGCCAAATGTTAAAGAAGCAGCAAAGTTTGTCATCCATTCATTAAAATTCTCTGTGTTCCAATGCTTGAAGCCAAGAAGAACATACAACTGTTAAATGTTACATCCTTCTTCAAATCCTTAACATCTGAATTTTCAAAAAATTCAAATTCAAAAAATTAACGACAATCTGAAATTCCTGATTTATTCGTATGACTTGAGCTTTACTATATTTGCTGATTATCTCAAAGCGAGAAGAATGTGTACTTTGAGTCAATACTAATTGTCAATTTTGCAAACTTTCCACAAAGTCATAGGTGATGAATCCAGCAGCCATGTGTTAACATAGAGGTTTTGATTTATTTATTTATTTCATTGGTGTTTTACGACGTACTCAAGAACATTTCACTTATACGATGGCGGCCAGCATTATGGTGGGTGGAAACCGGGCAGAGCCCAGGGGAAACCCACGACTATCCGCAGGTTGCTGGCAGACCATAGAGGTTTTGAACTATCAACCTAAGAAAGCTAAAGTGCAATGAATACTGAGAGAGAAGAGAGACTTTTTCTATGAAAATAAGCTTAAATTTCTTCTACTAGTTGACTCCTATTAGAAAAAGTTTTAGTTTCAGCGATTCTGGCCAAATAGTATATTCTATGAAACTCCAGAATTCCCTTAAAATCAGCTAATCAGTTGAAAATTCTCATCCGTGTGTATTGGTGATGATACCTTGACAGTTTTCTGTATCCTATGTGAAGGGCCGGGATATTCAGCACTGTACAGATCTGTGAGGAACAAAGAGTTGATCAGCGTAGATTTCCCTAAACCAGATTCACCTGAAACACAGAAAGATGAAGACCATTATTTATTTATTTGATTGTTGTTTTACGTCGTATATGGCCAGAATCAAACCCACAACCGTCCGCAGGTTGCTGACAGATCTTCCCATGTCAGCGGGTAAGGTGCTTTCAGTGAGTTAGTGGTAAGTGGAGAAACATGACATATTAATTTGAACAGAATTTAAACTTTCACTAGTCAACAACTTCCCATGAACTGGTCATCACTGACATTCACTCGTGTCAGTGGTTATATTATTTCACCCTGTGGACAAAACCATTTTATCAGACGGGAATGGTGAGGGCACCACAAGCCAGTCGGATTTTACACGTACTACAAGCAGCTACTTATAAAAGTAAACACTGTAAACATTAATCATCAAAAGAGAAAAAAGGTCTGGCCTTGAAAGCCATGTGATGCTCAGTGTGTATGACATATATGTTTTATTGTAGCTTTCTGATCCACCCCGATCTATTTTCATCACCGTTCATGCTGTGGGCCGCCATGTACATGTAGCCTTTGTGCGATGCGAGGATTCTGCTGGACATGTATGATGGTGGACTATACTGCAATACAACCAACTTCATGTGTAAATTAATAAGCTTTGCCAAAGTTACAGCAAATAAAAAATCTGCTGTAGATGGCGTTACCAGCCACATGTTCACATAACCAAATTGCTAGAGCGCTTGTGTCTCTTTTCGCATTGTAGCGAAACCGAACAATTGGTTATTCAAGGCTTAAAACCTGTAACCGATTTTTTAGTTATGTCAACTACCCAAATCTCATGGCCTGGTGCCCTTATATAAAACACAGTGATGCCCTCAAACCAGACAGCGGTGCCCTCAATTGGGACAGAAATGCCCTCAACCAAGGAAGAACAGGTTCCTTTCAATGAGCTTACAGTACCAATATGTAGGCACACTAAAACATAAAAGATAATACATGTGACGAACACTGTCAAGTCTACAGAAAAACTAGGCGAGATGAAGGTTTCAATACAGACTGAAACACTAGAGAAAATTAGAGTATCAATGAAGCTGTATACTGTAAAGCATATGGGCGGATTATTTAGTGTGTTTATCAAGTCTTGCCAGCTTCTCCCCCAGGTGGAAACTCTGGCTTGTCTCTACACATTAATACTGGCCTAGTCCTGTTAACTCTGACCTCACTCACTATACTACACTACTCACAGTTGGCTTTAATCAAAAAAACGCGATAATTTATCCGCCTGTAATTCTATAAACAGTCTCTCTGGCTGTGGCAGCTGGGACAGGAATTCTCCCATGTATACAGCTCTGACAGATATTGATATAAACTTAGTTCCCACTATCAAAGAATGTACATGTACGCCCCTCAAAGCATGCCTGAACAGTGGCGGACAAAACTTGCACTGTTAAACAGCCAGCCAGTGCATAGTAAAATACATGCATTCCAGACACATTCTTCCAAGGAATAGAAATTATCCGATACTGTGTAATTTTAAACCCCATCAAATCAAAAGTCTAATGGATCTATGACTTATGTTCTTAAAATAAAAACCCAACTTACAAGCACTGAATTTCAAACCAGACAAAAAATATTTCTTTTGGAAGAAGAACTCATAGATGTACATGTATACATGTACATAGATATTATACAAATGCTTGCCTGGCATCCAAATGCTTGCCTGGCATCCAAATGCCTACCTAACATCCAAATGCCTGCCTGGCATAAAAATGCCTGCCTAACATCCTAATGCTTGCCTGGCATCTAAATGTCTAACTAACGCATAAAAATGCCTGTCTCACATCCAAATGCCTGCCTGGCATCCAAATGCCTGCCTAACATCCTAATGCTTGCCTGGCATGCAAATGCTTGCCTGGCATCCAAATGCTTGCCTGGCATCCAAATGCTTGCCCGGCATACAAATGCTTGCCCGGCATACAAATACCTGCCCGGCATACAAATGCTTCCTAGCATACAAATGCCTGCCCGGCATACAAATGCTTCCTAGCATACAAATGCCTGCCTGGCATACAAATGCTTCCTAGCATACAAATACTTGCCTGGCAAACAAATGCTTGCCTGGCATCCAAATGCTTGCCCGGCATCCAAATGCTTCCTAGCATACAAATACCTGCCCGGCATACAAATACTTGCCTGGCAAACAAATGCCTGCCCGGCATACAAATGCTTCCTAGCATACAAATGCTTCCTAGCATACAAATACCTGATCATAATAGATCATAATTTTCTTAGCATCAATACATGCTGTGGGAAATACTCATATACAAGTAAATCATTACTTAGCTCTGGGTTATAATATGAACATTTCTCAACATGAACGAAATAAATACAGGTGTCTAATTTTTATTGCCACAGGGTGCCACTATATCTCCCATTTTGTTTGTTTGGTCTAGCTCTGTACACTTTTAGGTCCCTCATTTCCTGTTATCAGAATGAGTTTGATATTTTTATAGCATGTGAAAAGCTGGTCCTGTGGATGGTACCACACAGCTCATTTCAGCTGTCCATTTGGCCCAGGATGCCCTTCACACAAACTGTTACTGACAGAATAGATTTTGCCTGCTTTCCCATTAATTTAGGCAGGATGGGGAACTCATTAGGCCACAGGCATGAGTGAGGAGAGCCCCCTGGACTAGTGGACATCTTATCTTGGTGGACATGTATACCATAACAGAATTTATACACAGCAGAATCCAGGAACTAACTTCCCAGACCTCTGCCACAGATTACAGTAAATAACTGTATATTCACATAGTCCAGAGCACATAATCCTTGAGCTTGTACAGTGTATTTATCTCCCCTAATGTTGAGTAATGCCCAGTCATAAAACTTAAACACACAGAGGTAGAGTCTGCAATACATGTACATCAAGTCTGCAGCATATTCCTAGCCCTGCACCCCGCCTGACTAATGTTTAGGCCAACATTAGAAAAACTTTTGTTGGGGGGTAGCCTGACCAACCCACTTAAAAAGGGCCGCACTTTTTAATTTTAGTTTTTATTGGGCTTTGATAATTTTTTTTTTTTTTTTTAGAAATGCCTATCCCTATTTTGCCTACTGACAGACCCTAATATTTCTGATAAGCCAGTGCTATCCAGGATAAAGAATTATTTAACAATGCCCTTATCTACTTCCCCCATCCTCCAGATGTTCTGGCTGTAGCCAGTCTAATTCTGCTCACACACACACAACATCGTTATCTGCTAAACTGATGTACATGCCCAAAATGATCTAAAATTTCAACCCAAAACGTGTATTTTTGGAGACATACAAATGTCATAAAACACTATTCTTGGTGCTGAAAATTACATTTTCCCAGTCTGGCACTTTTCTAACATCAACAGAACTCTCACTTGCTTGGATTAAATTTGAGGTTATTTACAGTATATATGACTAAGCTAAAAATAAACTTTGGCCCAAATGTCACTATATACATTGCATTTATTTGTGTATTTTAGTTTTAAAACATGCATGTAAAACAGTCATTTGTCACACACCTTTCCTAAAAATACATAGATTATGAATGTGGTTAATATGGTTGTGTTTTAATCGAACAAGGCATTAAATCTTCGCACCATGATTACTGTGCCTAGAGATATTTATTTATTACATTTAAAACGTTCCTAAAAGATAGAACCAATTTTGACTAAAACACACAAAGAGCATAGACTACTTTTTATAAATAAATATGTACAATAAACTATTTATTTGATTGTTGTTTAACGCCATATTTAAGTATATTTTTCACTTTCATGTATACATGAGCTGGTGGTCAGTTTAAACTAGGAAATTTGCTCTACATTTATCCATGATATAAAGATGAAAAATCTGGACTCTAGGAAACCATCAAGCTCAACACTTATCTAAGATATAAGGATGAGAGTACAGCGTAAAACACCAATCAAATAAATATAAGGATGAAAAATCTAGACTGCAGGAAACCAGCAAACTCTACAGTCACTGTATGTAGATAAGATGCAGATGACTGAATCTAACCATACAAATGTAGCATAGGCAAAAATATTTAAGAATACAAGGTGTGGAATAGAACAGTCAAGTTTTTTACTTCGAGAATTAAAAACAGAACAAAAAAAAAGGTGGCATTAGATGTAATTACAGACACAAAGGCTGGATCTTCAGGTTTTTGGGGACAGGTGATGAACTGACAAAAGTTACAAATTAGAGGGTAGCTCTGTGTGAGGCCTCTACACTGTATATCATGTAAATCTACACATTTATGTACATGTAGGTAACATCTGCACCCTGAGTATTAACCTTAAAACATACATGTATCTTCAAAAATGACATGCTTGTTTGACGTTGAGGAACATAACATGGGAGATAATCAATAACATTTTCGCAGCAGCATCTGATCCAAATGAAAAACTCCATGTGTGTGTGTGTGTGTGTGTGTGTGTGTGTGTGTGTGAGTTGAATTACGGTAAATAACCTAAAAATTTGGTTCATAAAAGTACATTTTAGAGACAAATAAATGTCATAAAATACTACTTTTCCTGCTAAAGTTTATATTTTTTCCTAAGGTATCACCTTACCTTTGAAACAAACAAACCTGTACTAAGATCAACAGACATCTCAGAATTAACCGAAGTTTGCAACTTTGTCGTGGCTACCACTTTGTCATTTACAACATAAATATGATTTATCAATGGGGTAGAAGTAATCTGAAATCTAGATATTATTTTTTAACATTATGTAATATACCCTGTACCTGTGAAGATTTTTTTTTTTTTTTTTTTTTTTTGATTGGTGTTTTACGCCGTACTCAAGAATATTTCACTTATACGACGGCGGCCAGCATTATGGTGGGTGGAAACCGGGCAGAGCCCGGAGGAAACCCACGACCATCCGCAGGTTGCTGGCAGACCTTCTCACGTACGGCCGGAGAGGAAGCCAGCATGAGCTGGACTTGAACTCACAGCGACCGCATTGGTGAGAGACTCCTGGGTCATTACGCTGCGCTAGTGCTTTAACCGACTGAGCCACGGAGGCCCCTACCTGTGAAGAAAAACATAAACTGTGAATGTGTAGCCTGATGAAAGGGCTAGTGTACTTTATCTTCCTTGCATACAGTTTGCATTACCCGATTAATTTTCATTGGATGTGGAGATAAAATCATAAATCTTTAAATGATGTTATCTTTGAAATAGATATACACATAAAATATAGTGTCTGGATTGCCTTGTCCCTGACAATCTTGTTTTCTTCTTTCCCTCTTTCTTCCTTTCAGCGCTTTTATTTATTGTTCATCATACATGTACATGCAAAGTAACACAAGCCAGATACTTGTAGAATCTACACTGTATACTACACACTGTTGTGACAATGCCAGCATACTGCTTCCTGGGTTCAATAGTATGCTTTAAACCCACCAGACTCTCGTTATGCACTCCCATTGTGGGATGTGACCAGGTGAAAAGAGGTCGACACTTGTCAGGTGTGGCCAGGTACTCAAAGCTTACCTGTCCTTAATCCACAGAGTTAGGATCACAGCAGCTACCTGGAGAGGAATGCCCTGAGTAAACCATGGTCAGTCACGCCTGGTACACACCAATGTGTCTCTATTGCTTAAACTTCAAACAGCCTGGGCCTTTACAAACCCCATACACCTGATTCCTACATGTACATTTATGAACTACTGTTGTACTGTATACTTAGCCTGCTTTTCTTGGACAGTTTAATTTTTGTATGTGACAACCAGTGCTGGACCTTAATGTTAAGAGGCCCTAGTAACATCAGATTTGGTCCACCCCTCAAACATAGAATTTAAAATAAAAGACATATTACCCACTGTACACATAGACTTCAGTTTTCTGCATATACAAATTTTACACGAAAAGTAAATAGATAGCAAAATTGAGTAAGTTTTCTATCTGGAGTACACATACTTTAGAACTGAGAGCATAAATTATCTTAAATTTTAAAGCTATCATGGTTTTAAAAAATGGAAAAATCACTGTAATTTTGTATAGTCATAGAGGAGGGAGGGAGCCTTTTGCCACTTTTATCCGGTTGTGGGGACAAGTGATTGAAAGAAGAAGCTTTTCTACATGTAACACAACTCTAAAGCGTACATAATATGACAGGTAATCAGACATGTGAATGTACAGGTGTATTTATTTATCTCACCATTATGGTTATAAGAGATTCCTGCTGAGTATAGTGAAACATGTTATTAATTATTGCTCATACACAGCTTGCCAAAGAGTGATTTTTTTATTGACAATTACCAAATGGTCATTTTTTTTTTATACTAACAAAAGGTCATGAGTGAATTTCTTGAGTAACATTATCTGTGAAATACAATGAGGCTCAGTAAAAAAACAAGACAAACAAAAATGTGCTCCATATATCATCTCACTGAGGAAAAGAAAGGGGTTCAGACTGAGTCGCTAGTGTAGACACCTTGACCACAAAAAATCATCCAGACCAGAGATTTTTCAGTTAAAAGACACATTCTGTTATCTCAGGTCCACCTCACTGCCTTACTTCAAACTGAATGGTATAATGTAGGCAATGCAAAAGCTGATATCTTCATGGATGTTTAGTAAACAAGACATCATACATCACAGAGGCAGATAGACAAATACCAGGTCAGGTAGAGAAAAACATCTGTCATACATGAGGCCGCCTGGTGTAGTGCCCCATTGTTATTGTATACCTATTTAAACCTCAGCTCTCTAACTCAGCTGGCTACATTCACTCACAGTGTCAAGATCAACTTGAGCTTAGGCACAGGGTAGCGTGGTTGGATTTGTCAGTCAATATGCGCTCACGTGCTCCTTATCTACACCTACATAATGCAAAACCATATACACTTATATTATACATGACAACTGTTCTCCTATACCATGAATGCGAACTAGTTGTGAAACACAGTGTTTATGTTCTAGTTTGTTGTCATAGGGAACCATGAAGTGTAACACTCCCGATGAAATTTGATATAGTGTTTAACACAGGCAATGTGACATGTACAGGCCTCCTATAACAGGATGAGTAATTCATGAGGAAGCTGATACACAGCAGGGGAAAGAGTTAGATGACCTAAAAAGTGCATTTTTAGAGGAAATGTCATGACATTATCTTTGGTGCTGAAACATGCTTTTCCAGGAGTATATCTTTCTATTTATTTATTTATTTGATTGCTGTTCTATGCCATACTCAAGAATATTTCACTTATACGAGGGCAGCCAACATTATGGTGGGAGGAAACCGGACAGAGCCCAGGGGAAACCCGCCACCATGTGCAGGCTGCTGGCAGACCTTCCCACGTAAGGCTGGAGAGGTAGCCAGCATGAGCTGGACTTGAACTCACAGCGAATGCATTGGTGAGAGGCTTCTGGGTCATTACCCTGTGGCAGCACGCTAATCAACTAAGCCACGGAGGCCCCTGATACGTTTCTACCTTCCAGATAAACCTTCAGACACATGAAGTTCTAAGACTAATTACACTCTCATAGGCAGATAAAACGTGCAAACAGGCACAGGTGAAATGTTAGCATTGTTAACCGCATCTCCAGAAACTGATAACTGTTTTGTCTCTGGAAATACTAGAGTAGCTCGCAAGTATTGTGATCAGCAGGTGTGTTAACAAGTATATATCCAGCCCACCTTAGGACTATAACACTTGTGGTCTATGGTACACCTGATGAGCTAAAGGTTACAGCTGACACACTCTCACCTCTATCATAATCCAGGCGGGATCTTACACTTGACTTCTCAGCATTAACAACATTCCTATCCACAAGATCAATGTGCACCTAAGTGTCATGTAATGAATGTGTAAATAAATTTTTTAGAGCACTCGGTATCTGTCCTACTTTCACCAGAAGAGACAGCTACAAGAATAATTGTTGTTATATGAAAGTTGTAAACAAGATGAAAATCTATTAATAAAGCATCTTACATCAATCAACCAGAGAGGCAATTATGTATACCTGTATTCTTGATTTCTTCTTTGCTTATTTAATGGTGTTTTATGTTCTCAAAAATATTTCACTTCTATGACGGCAGCCAGCATTACTGTGGGAGAAACTGGGCAGGTTCTGTGGGATCTTGATTTCTGATTTCACAAAGCCAACAGATGTCAATATGTCGGCTGTATGAAAATGAATACCTATCAGACCAAACTTTTCTTTCTGATTTTATGTATCATTTTTGTAAGTCCTTGATGAAATTGATTTTAAACATGAAATGTACAGGTCTCCACAGATTATTGCCCAAAAAGACAGATTTTTTTCATTTTTCTTTATTTGACTGGTGTTTTATGCTCAAGAATATTTCACTTATACAACCGCAGCCAACACTATGGTGGGAAAAAAACGGGCAGAACCTGTGGTAATCCCCAACCATCCGCAAATTCCTGGCAGACCTTCCCATGTACAGTCAGAGAGGAAGCCAGCATGAGCTGGGCTTGAACTCAAAGCAACCACATTGGCGAGAGGCTCCTGTGTCACAGAGCTGAGCCATCATGCTCACCACCTTGTCCATGGAAGCCCCTGGCTGGTATTAGAAGTGTGGCACATAACTGTGTGGTGCCGAACTGCTTGTTCATAACTGATACACAGCTCTTCAGAATTTCCTTGCAAATAAAGGTACCTGTAGAATCAATCACACAGCCTGCCTCCTCAACCACAGGCTGGTTTGCCTGTAGCAGAGGATCCATTAAGCGCTCTCAGCAAGGGACAGAAAAAGTATTGTAACAATTCAGAAATGCACATCCTGTGTGTATGTTTGGAACATCTCTCTTAAGGCTGAAGCCCTATAGGAAGTGGACGCTTAGTGCTGACAGGGTATGCTAGAGAGTAGAGTATGTGTATTAGAGATTGAGACGCCAATTCCTTAGTACCAGATGTGACCCACATACATGTTCAAATGTACAGCACTGTCAGGCCAGACTGCCATTCAGTATACTGTATATCTAACCTTAACAGCACATATCCCATGAATCACATTCCGTTACTGGGCTTCATACAGCTTACAGAATCCAGAATGGTTAACGATTCTTTCCCTCAAATATGTAGACATCTGGAGTCACTTTTGGAAAACTTTCAAAAGTCTCAAGTTAGATTTCTCAGTCAGCCTAATGGTTGTTTTGCCGATGTACAGCTAGTTGTTAAGCCAGAGGAAAGGGAATATTCATAAATATGTGTATGAATGTAAGCTAGAGTATTGCATGATAGTTTAATTAATGCAGTATTTATAATATCTACATTACCTAGATGTAAGCAACTTCCCTATAGTCTCTACAGCACATTACACTTTTCTCCTATCTAATACACATTAACTAACACATTATGTGACATATCTGCACTGCCATGTATTTTCACCTCTCTGTTGCGTAGCTAACGTTTGAGAAACGGCTGATGCATGAAGAGATCCACATGCGGTTGTGTTGAAACAGGCTTTAAATAATTATTTAATAATTTAAATAATTACGACAAAAGGAGAGTTTTGTAAAAGAATAACAGTGTCTTGGATAGTAACTGTTTTAGAGACGCTTGGAAAAATAAAAATAGTCAATGGGTTTATAACTGCATACCAATGACGATTATTTAAATCGTAGTTTTTAAATACGCAGTGGCCAGTTCTCGTAGCAGCTGTTTACAATTAGATTTCCCATGATTTAGTTCACAACTTCCACCTAAGAGGTTGACATATTTCTCCATCAGGTGGCCTAACCTTCCACAGATGACGTAACAGGTGTACTGTGCCATGGAGGCAAGCTATAGGGAAGTTACATACTTCTAGGGACTGGACTTCTGACATATATATATGGGTACTGAATGTTTATAACCATATTCACTACATGCAAGCCTGTGACCGAATGTATACAAGACAGGGGGTTCAGCAGAAGGCAGTTACAAAGGCTGAAGAAAAATTGCACGTAGACACCAACATTTCATTTAATTCTTTGTCCGATAACTTTCTACTTTTTCGGGGTAGCCATCTGTTCAAAGAGATAATGCAAGCCCTGCAATGTGTGTGCAGGATACAAACACTTCCGGAAAACAGCTCATGTGCTAACAAATCCAGCTTATCAACATGAGTTTGCTTCTAAATGACAGCTAGGACTGGCTGGTGGACACATGTAAAATAATGAAAACTATTTCATGAAAACAGCACTCATAATCTCATACACGAAAGCAATATATTGTTTGACAATCTCTTCCAATTGGTTTCGTAATCAAAAGCAGATGAACCATTTTAACTGACTTTATGAACGGTACAAAACCAGTCTCAACATTATTCATCCATGTGCATGACAACATTCCCACTGAATCAAAATTGGCTAAGGACTGATAACGCGATACATGAACGGATGTAACTTCACAGAGGCAAGTATATTTTACCTAATTCCTTAACTATATCACCTTAACTATATTTTACTATCATTAAAATGTGCCTAAACAACGAATCCGATGAGAAAGTAAAATAATTATGCGTCAACAACACAAAGTCATACATAATGCATTAAGTTTAAAAATTCACATTCAGTAACCAATTTTAACAACTCACCTACAACCATCAGAGTAAACTCAAAGCCTCGCTTCACGCTCTTGCGGTAAACTTGGTTAGGTAAATTCGCAAAGCCGACGTATCCCTCCAGTTCCTTATGGTTGTCACGGTGATTCTTCTCCATGTAACGATCATGGTCGATGGGTTCCCGCTCGCGAATGTGAGGCCGTTCACGCTCCCTGTCTGAGGTCAGTCCTGACCGGGCGCTTGGGTCAAACTTTGGCGCCGGAGGTTCCATTTTGAAAAACGCTTCTCTCTTAGCACTGAGCTGTAGAAGAACAAGAGAATGGTAAAATAAACAACAAGCAAAGTTGAAAATTTATTTATTTCACTTGTGCAACAGTGATCAGCATTATGGTGGGAGGAAACTGGGTAGAACCCTGGGAAAACTGATGACCATCTGCGGGTTGCTGAGAGACCTTTCCATGTACCAATGGAGAGGAAGCCAGCGTGAGCTCGACATACAGCAGTCACATTGGTAAGAGGTTCCTTGATCCCACAAAGTTGAAAATGCCTACACATGCATACAACCGAGTGAACAATACCCAACATTATTTCAGCTGAAAAAGAGGTACTTGAACAAATGTATTTAAAACAACTAAAGGCTAGTATTTATCAGAACAACATGTAAGTTTACACATGATATCACAGACCTTCTGGTTCAACATGCATATATTATATAATTGCACTCCGTTAACTTCACATATGCATGTACGGTACATGTAGTTCCTGATATGAAATCATTTCCTGAAAATCGCACCAACACCAACAGAATGAATCATACATGTATAAATTTTAATTCTACAAGTGTACACAACGTTTTAGTATACACCTTACTTACAATTCAGAAACGCTGCATGTTCTCCTGTAAACTTATCACAGTATTAAACTGATGATCCGGTGAAATTAACACTCGTTTAGTACTCTAGATCATGCAAGGGATGATCTGAGGCCTGATACGTACATTTACACAACATGGGCATGGTCGATGTGCTGGTACATATGTACCTAACATGAGAAGTACTGTGTATGACACAGAGAGACCACAGACAATTTGTCAGCAGGACACTCCCCCCCTCCACCACCACCACACTTCTGAAGTTACCTTGATTCCTCAACATTTTCGCATACGAATAAGCTACATGTACGTGTTGCTTCCAATGCAATTTACACACATTTTGAAGTTTATTTTGGAGACAAAATTACTGTACCTTGGTTGAATGGGCCAGTTTCAGGGCTTCACAAAAAGTGTAATTTCGTCAGTCTACATAGAATGATGCCTTCACAATGTGCTTGAAACACCTTACAATCATGCCAAATGGTTGAGGAATTTTAATTATAGTATTAGAAAAGGAAACTGATCTACCCAGAGTATACCAATGCCATTTGCCCAGTACTGTTGATAACCTTACTGACTTAAAAATACCCAACCAAACCACTGAGGGCTGGATTTGAACCTGCAACCTTAATGGTCAGAGGGTAACTGACTGTGGTGAGAACTGCGTGTACACAACTTCAGCTACAGGTACATAATAGCTGCGTGAACTAACTAGGGCTCTTGCTGGAGGGCATATGGGGAGGATTTGTTATGTATATGTAAAAGTGTAGCTTTTACACAAGTAGGATTGTCTGTTTCCAGTGAGGGGTGGGGGTTGGGGGGTGGTAGGAGGGGCTGCACACACAGCTTTGTCAGGAATGCATTGATTGGACAGAAAAATATGATGAACAGTTCATGCTCCGTTAATACCCCTAGAGCGTGTATACAGGTACAGTAAGCTGGACAGGTCAGGCAGCTAACATTAAAATATAGTGATAAAATCAAGTGTTATCATCCGTGAATCCAGACGTGCTTTCTGCGCACACAAAAGTCGTGGAATTGAATTGTAATGAGTTCCTGCCTGTATGCGAATGAAATACATGTGGCTTGTAAACCATGAGCATAGTTCAGCAGGTATATTATCACTCCCCTCATCCCCCCTCCCCCCCCCCCCCCCCTCAACACACACACTTTCACATACATACATATACATGCAGGTATTTTGTACATGCGTGACCTAGATATCCCCATGTACATGTATGAAGTCACGTTACCCCATTCCAAAACCTGGACATGACAATGAAAACAGAGCTGGTCCACAACACAAGCCTAGAAGTTCTCTCCACTGTTAGCACACCTCAAACCCATCTCCATACATGCAGTCACTTTAAAAATAAACAGGTGAAAATATTTAGGTCATAACAAAAAAAAAAAAAAAAAGAAAAACACAACAAATTGGCACAGTCTGTTTACGAAATGCCTGAGGGCTGCAAAATACCGTCTTCATATGCAGGGGTAGTGTAAAGAAAAGGTAATTTAAACCAAGAAGCTCATACAGGACGAATGCAGCAGAACCTGCGCCAAGCACTGTCAGATGAGGGCTAAACCTGCACCTGTAGTTTACAGTAAAGTCGGCTAATCCGATGTAAGGAGGCAATTCATACCCTGCAGATGGTGTAATAGCCTGACGTGTACTAATAGATATATACCCTGTCTGCTGAAGGCCCAGGCATCCAGACCTAACCAATCAGCACGGGCCTCCAGACCTAACCAATCAGCACGGGCCTCCAGGCCTAACCAATCAGCACGGGCCTCCAGACCTAACCAATCAGTATGGGCCTCCAGACCTAACCAATCAGCATGGTCCTCCACACCTAACCAATCGGCACGGGTCTCCAGACCTAGCCAATCAGCCCGGGCCTCCAGACCTAACCTGTCAGCCTAGGCCTCCTGACCTAACCAGTCAGCCTAGGCCTCCTGACCTAACCAGTCAGCCCAGGCATCCAGACCTAACCAGTCAGTCTAGGCCTCCTGACCTAGCCAGTTAGCCCAGGTATCCAGGCCTACATGTACCTACATGTAGTCAGCCCAGGCATCCAGATCTAACCAGTCAATCCTAGCCTCCAGACCCAGTCAGCCCGGGCCTCTAGACCTAACCAGCTTCCAGACCTAAACAGTTAGCCTAGGCTTCCAGACCTAACCACTCAGCCCGCGCCTCCAGGCCTCCAGACCTAAGCACTCAATCCTCTTCTCTAGACCTACATGTAACCAGTCATTCCTCTCCTCCAGACCTAACTAGTGAGGCCAGGCTTCCAGATCTAACCAGTAAATCCAGGTTCCCAGGCCTAACCAGTGAGTCCTAGCCACCAGACCTAACCAGTGAGCCCTAGCCTCCATACCAGGCATCCAGCCTTAACTAGTGAGCCCTTGCCTCCAGACATAATCAGTGAGCCCTTGCCTCAAGTCCTAACCAGTAAGCCCTAGCCTCCAAACCTAAAGTGAGCCCTGGCCAAATACATAACCACTGAGCTCCGGCCTCCAGATCAAACCAGTGATCTCTGGCCTCCAGATTCAACCAGTGATCTCTGGTCTCTCCTAACCAGTCAGCCTGGCTTCAAAACATAACCTAAACTAATCAGCCCTAGCTTTCAGACCAAACCAGTCCATCATAGCCTTCAAAGCTAACTAGTCAGACCAGGCCTCAATTCCTAGTCTTCGAACCAAACCAGTCAGAAAAGGCATCCAGACCTACCCAGTCAGACCTACATTTTAGACCAAACCAGTCAACCCTGGCCTCCACTCCTAACAAGTCAGTCCTAGCCTTCAGGCCAAACCAGTCAGAAAAGGCCTTCAGACCAATGAAGGGTAACAAATAATTAACAGCTCACACACCTCCACTGTCTGCTTTCCCAATGTTTGTAATTAACCCATCACAACCCAATTTGACCTCATCAATCTTCTCTTAGCCGCGTGTCTCACATGAAATCAAGTCATTAACTTCATGTATCACCTTCCGAAAAAATTAAGTGACATCTATTCTTTATCATACTTGTATATCACATCTATTACAACCCCATACAAATAATTTACATGCAGAAAACAGGAATAATGCAAAACACAAAGATATAAACTATATGTTGTTATTTTAATACATGCTTACATATAGCTCAAGGTACTTTACACGATTAGGTTCAATGTGTCTGCATACCCGGTAAGTTAGGAGGAACTGGCCCAGATTGTTTATGATCAAACAAAGATGAATGTACACATGTGCTAAGAAAAGGTGCTAAGAATACATGCATATTCATTGTACCTGTGTGTACCCAAATGAAAATGTCTGCTGATAAGGCTGGCAATATACAAGTACATGTGTATTATGAATCGATTTTACAGTGTATTTAAACAAAGATGTGAAAGTAACAAGGCCTTTTGTGGAAGATTTATTTATCTGCTGTGTGTCTTACGCCACACTCAAGAATATTTCACTAAAAAGACTGTCATGGTGGAAGGAAACCGGTCAGAGACCAGGGGTAAACCATTCTCCGACTCCTTTCATGGAGGAGGTAGATGTGCAATTCTACATGCTATATTATGCAGATGGACACACAACAATAATGTGATGACAGATCACAATCACTGATACATCCAGGTCTAGCTGTACAGAAGCCTTGTTCAGAAGCACACCCAGGATTGAACAGCAGCATGCAACAAGCTAGCTACACTACATGGAGGCATTCCCTAGAGCTCACAGTTTACAATGACATGCCAGTAACAGGGGCTTGAGACTGTGTTACAACTGTGACACCCTAGCCCCTCTGTCTCCTCCTCCCCCACCCCCTATCCCCTCCCCTGTCAGGCAGACAGCCTCAGAAGCTGGCTGTACCCAGCAGGTCAGCATTAACCTGCCCCAGAGCTGGGTGACTCATACAGAATGATGCAGTGCTATGATCAGCCTCCTTCAGATTCCTCTGTTACAGAATGAGCTGGCGGATGGGCTGACTGGCTGCTAGCTTTGTGCTACACACCTCTGCCAGGCCAAGCAGGATGGCCAGTGACTGCTGGCATGTAATTTCATACCTCCAGACTGTGTGCATGTATGTATGTGTACAAGCAGCAATTAAACTGCCACACAAGAGCTCATCTGGTCTCTGAATTCCACAATTAGGGCTATTTTTATAGGGAGAAACACCAAATAAATACACACCAATCACTCAGCTTTTGTACCCACTGTATGTAATTAGATGTGTGGCCAGGGAGTCGCTGTTGTAAAGGGCTTCTGTATGTTCACTTTGGTTACATTACCAAAGAGTAAAAAATTATCAGGGAACCGTTTCTTACTGTACTTCTATCAGCCTTTGGTAGTGTTTGGACAAACTTGGTGATTTATAAAAAAAAAATGTTTTCAGAATGTTTCACTATAACATTAAGAAGGGAAAGCTACACGTTCCACAGATACACGTGCATATATCTGGTAGAGGTCATAATGTCTAAATTATCAATGCAGGGCAGAGAGCAGATGTATATGTATACAGCTTCTTCACCAAAGATCAAAACCTTCATCATTACATGTATATCAATGGTTTTGAGAAACCCCAGCATCAAACTTTTTTATAAATGTTCATTAAGCCTCAGGTGTACAAGGTGACAACGGCAAGGCTCCATAAAATGTTATTCTGGGACTAAATGCATAGAAATTGGCACAACTTGATAATTTGGAGAAAAAAAACGAAACTCAATGGAAAACCCTCAAAATTAAGTCTTCTTAAAAGTAAGTCAAAAACCTGGTAATTAAAAACAAACGAACCTATATCATCACAGAATAAAGAGGTCTACATCTTCAAATCATGATCAATTCATAATGCACGAAAATGCTGGGAAATTCCACATGATTCTGATTCGCAGACACGGTCTGGGACAACAGGTACTTGACCTTAGTACTAATAAAATATGCATTACCTGGTAAGAATCTCAATGTCTAAGCAAAGGTGTACCGTTTATTACATGTAATTCTGTCTTAGAGAGGTTAGTGTCATAGCATGGACACCACATGGTACAGTACATCAGCTCAAAAGTTGATTTTAGTCAATTTCTGTGGACCGACAACTGCTGACTCAGCAGACGTACTTTTCTACAACTCAAGCATCCAATTGTATCCAGTTGTCAAAACCAGAGTTTTGTACACCTTTTTTGACTGTTACATAACATAACTGTTACATGTAAGTTGACTTTGTTGAGTCGGAACCAGTTGCTTACCATTGAAAGATGACATACATGTATGCTTGGCTTTGGGTGCTCTATACACAGATACCAGACACTTGACCAATGAGGATGAGGTTTAGTCCTCAGCCCCTTTGTAGCCATATGTTGGATGGTTTGTCACATGCTTGGTGATAGGTGGTGTTCGAATGAGAATTATAGAGGGATGAGATTCCACTCTGAATGCCTCATATCTGTGCCCCATCCGCATGTCTTCTGGAACAACCTACTACCTACAAACCTTGATTCCTCTGTGTCCACAAAGCCGACCCAAATCGCCCAAGAGAAAAATATTCCTTTGTACTACAATGTTAAACAGGAATTAACAAAATAATACATGTGACAAGGGCACACATGTACATGTGTTTATGCAGCCAACCATCAATGCTTGAGCCAGTAACGCATGTAACAGAGAGTAAAGGTATTACTGTATAAAATGAATGTATAAAAACATGCATGAGAATCCATCTCATTGTGCCAATAAAATATAGTGACAAATCTGACCAGGCAAAGGACATTGGACAAAATTAAAACCTACATGTAATTATATACAACACTAGTGAAATAATTTTAGCCACTGTATTTCACCTAAAGGTTGGAATGTAAAAATGAAATGAAATGAAATTTCAGTACTTTAAGGTCTTAAAAAGATACTTTGATTCTAGCATTTGAGTTTTTCTGATAAAAAGTTAATCAAACTTTAAAGTGGCCATGTAAGGCAAATTTATTTTAAAATAAGCCACCTGAATAACGCTTAAACTTCCAGTGAACATACACAGGTATGTTTTTATCAACCACTACATACATAGATCTCCTTATAACCATAACGAATTAACAACAATTATGAAGGCTCCTCACTAGTAGGAGTTCCAATTCTTGAATCTCCAGCCTGCTTTTAGCTCAGGACGATCCAATATTAATTTAGTTGTTACAGGTCAGAAAAGTAAATTACTTTATCAGCTTCACTGACTTATTACACATGCTGTACAAACAAATTAGTTAACTACACGCTGTCTGCTCCTGACCTTGAATCTATCATTACAAGGGCTTCACAAGCTTAATTACATGCACTATTTATAATTATTTATATAGGCTTGAAGTATTTTGCATTATGTGAATTCTGGTGATGAAATGATGTTTTCCACTTGTCTGAGTTTCGCTTGATGTATCCCTGCAACTTGTTACATCAAACAGAAAGGGCAGAAACTGGCAACAGAGATAAACAAATGCTCAGAATTTATCTGCTTCTTTGCCTCAAATAGATATTGACAGTTTTAAACAATTTCCTAATCTATAGATAATGTACATAGGTATTTATGTACCCCCACCCCAACCCCACTTCACACACACCCTTCATCAGCATATGTTTATTGTTAGCTCACAGCATGTCATTAGACCATCACAGCTGTTACTTGTCTCTATCTTATCATACATATATCTGACATAAAGTGTTCAATGTCTAGAACTTCTATGTGTGCAGGCCTCATAAAGTAATTGAAATGTTAATCACCGTCTGTCTCATCTGTCCACCACGCGCCATCCCAGCCCAATCTGTCCACCTGATAATTTTTATACACATACTGACATATGGCCTTACAAGTAGACTAACTTATATGCATCCAAGAGGCATTAACTGAAAATTCTTTTTGTATGCAGCAGACATGGGTTCAATTCCATGTCCAGTCAAACATAAAACTTCCCGATTTGGCATATCTTGTTTTTTTTTGTGTGTGTTGTGTGGTGGAAAGAGAGGTGGTGAAGGGGAAAGGGGGATGTCTTTTTCCAGAAGGCAGATATTGGGGGAGGGGGGGGGGGCACAGAGCAGGCGTTCAAAGCAAAATCTCAGAACTATAGTTTTTGTTTCACAGAACACAGATACAAGAGACTCACTAATGAGGAGGCAGGCAAACACTGTACATCAGCTACATTTTCCATATGTGTCAGAACTGAGAGTATGGGATACAAAGACAGTGTACCACATCCCACTTCAACAACATACCAACATTAACTATAGCTTGTGCATGCAGTATTAGTGCTGAAGTCAGACTACACAATACTGGTGGACTAACAATAACCCTTCATCTCAGCCAGGTATTAATTCCAAGAAAGACAAGCTATGGATCGGGGAGCAGCACCACAGGGCTACAGAAAAAACAACTGAATTTGCCACATGAGCTCCTTGTTTCTGCGAAGATTTCGGGACGAACAGACATGACGAAGAGGCAGGCTTGAAGTGAAATGAAAATATGGAGTTTCCTGGGTGACCTGAAATGAACAAGACTTACCCTTGACCATCAATGTGCTTCCTGGTCTGACAGCTGCTTGGGGCCTGATTGCACCTACCAGAGAACCATCTGGGGCTAGTACTATCTCCCTGGTATGTGGAATGTATCTGCTGGCAGCCAGCACAGCATAAAGACTGTGCCTTACACACATTCCCATCTACATGCTCTCACAGACAGTACCATCAGATGACAGCACCCTGCATGATGAGAGAACACAGCAGAGGGATGCAGGAACCAGGCACCTCCTACACTGACTAGCCTACAGCCAGCAGGCAGCAGGCCCTCTGATCCTCAGTCAGACGGAGCCCATGATCAATGCTTACACATAGGACTTCTCCAGCCAGCCAATACAGACATGAATGACCGACAGTGCTTCCCTCATTCACAGCGCTTCTGCATTTGATACAATGCAGCGCTTGCCGCCACGTGGGTCGGGCTTCCCCATCCCAATACAGATCACCCAACACTCACTCACCCACCCACCCACTGCTCATATAAGAATCAAAGAAAGCCTACGGGTGAGGCTCTCAATTGATGACTCAATGGTAGCATTGCCCTGCCTCTAACTCCACAAGAACTACATGAAGAAACACTGTGCACCCAGAACTACCATGAAGGCATACAATGTATCCTTTGCTATTGGTGACAAAGAGGATTGTGTAGCATTTTGTCATGTCTAGGTTGACATGTAGATGAACATATGACTGCGAGTGCAGCCAAATATTACCTGCAGTTTTGACTGGGATGGTCAATGGTTGAATTGTACAGATCTGTTGGTGTATTATAACAACAGAAACACTCCATGAAATGTGATCCAGGCCTATGCACATGTATACATTGTACATATGTACTTGGCCCTTTGAAATGTACATCACATTTCAACTGATTCAGTTACTGACTACACTTAATTACATGTAGGTACTGCAGTCACATATATACAAATAAAATGTATACCAGACTAACTTAGACTGGTCATAAATACATGCAAATATATGAATTTCGGTGTAAACATTATCCTACAATCTCCATATTTTTTGGAAGTAAAATTCGGTTTCCTTTCATTCAGGTCTATACATGACATCAAGGTCTCCCAGATGCATGGGTGATGCATGGGCCTACCTTTCATTCTCGTCCATGCATGACATCAAGGTCTCCCAGATGCATGAGCTATGCACTGGCCAAAGTCATGACATTTCCAAAGAACAGGGACACCTTGAGTCAGTAATCAGATTTCTAACCATCTGTCAAAATTAACTTCAGCAACAAGTGGATATTTATCTGCAAACCACAAAATAACCAACCCAAAATTATTAACCATAATGACTCCACCATAGGAGAATAATATGTGTTAATCTGCTTACAGAAATAAGATCCAGTCAATAGTGCCAGTTGCCTTTAAAGCAGAAGAAGGGAAATGTCCAATAAGTTAACACGGGAAAAAAGCCAGACTAACTCAATGGTCTTCTCCAAGTCAAGAATATTTCTCTTATTACTTCGTCAACAGACACACACACAAAAAAAACCCAGCTCTCCTTTCACTTAATACAGAAGAAATCCCTCTGGTTGAACAAGAACTTAATAGGAAACCTAAAAGTCGTTATAACAGGGGGAAGGGAAGGAGTCAAACTAAGACGCATACCGTAGCCACGAACACGATCCACAAAATGGCGCCTTCAAGTACACTTAACTAAATGTACAAGAGACTCTCAGAAGAAAAATTGCCTTCATACATGATATTCCGGCCTGAGCAATTCATCCTATCACCTCCCCTGAAGAACAAAACTTCAGTTGTACATGTTGATAAAGACTTTGTGAGTACTGAATGACAAACTTACTATTCCAGGTTTGATGCTCTGTAAATCCTTGTTTGAGAGGTCTGATGAAGAACTCTCGCGATCAGGACTATTCACGCCACTACGTTCCGAGTACGAAATGTAACGTGTCACATTGGATCCTGGAGATGGTGAACGTTCCCCGTTCGAAAACGAATTTTTATCCGCTCCTGAAGTCACAGTTGAACGACTGGGACTATTTCTGTTTTCGTACTTTGCCTTCTCGATGCTGTTGTTCAAATCAGCCTCTCTGCGGAAACTTGACCTCTGTAACAATTTGGCTTTATCCGGCTTTTCTGGAGTCGGTGGTGGCACGCGACCACTACCCTTGGTGGCTGCTGCTGGTGACTGTGCCGGGGACCGTGGCGGGGTACTCACTGATTGGGCTGTAGCCTGTCCTTCCGACATTTTTTCCTGTTTCTCCAGTGTTTATGTAAATGAGGAGAGACTGAGGGGCCAGAGACAGAGAGAGCGAGTCAGCGAGAAATACAGAAGGTAGCTGCAACTTTCCAGCGACTAGCGATGAATTAATCTGAGCCGAGAAGCTGTTGACTACCAAGCCCTCATGTCAGCTCTCACCCAAGCTGCTAGCGATTCCTCTGAAACTTGTCCCGTTAGTGGCCAAAGAAGAGTCACTGACTACATGCAATTTGCTAGCCCTGCTTCAAACAACAGTTCCTAAAGTCTAACCTCCTCAATACAGGCTTCCAGGGTTCAACCCTGAAACTTAATACAGCTTCATATGTACTTAAAACCAGCCAACTTCATCTGGAGGAGAAAAAGGGGGAGTGGCCTGTCCTCCTTCACACATATACACACACATGTGGTCCTGGTTAAGGGAGGGTGGGTTAACTTGGTCTGGTAATCTATGAGCACTCTCCCCAAGGCCTTGACAGAATTACAGATTACTCCAGACTCTATTCCAGCAGTAATAGCTGCTGTGTGTACGCCAATGATATCATATCTACTTGACATCAACAGCACTTATATGTTATAAACATACATGTACTAAGCAAGCCCAGATTTCTGATCCAGGTCAAAATTAACCAGCAATGTTACAAAAACAAAAAAAAAACAAAAAATTAAAGACCAGGCAGTTTATAGTTTTAATGGAGCATGTAAATAAGGTACATTAAGGGTAAGTTAATATAAATATTTAAAGAAAGACATCTATATGAAAAAGTTGTGTATGTACTGTATACATGTACATAGATGTAAAACAGATAACATACACTCATCCAACACATAAGCATATCAATCACCCATGGAGTGTGTGTGTGTGGGGGGGGGGGGGGGAGGGGGGAGGGGGCTGCAATGTGCATTGCAGCATGCTTTAAACTCTATTTCACCAAGAGATACGTGTAATATGTATGTGTGTAGCTGGATATGAAGTCATTCAGCTCTGCCTCCTACATGTATGTCACATGTGTGGGAGTATTTATCACAGGCCCTATATCAGCTTAAGGCAGACATAGGACCAAGGTTCCACAGATACTCAGACCTGCAGGAAGTGAAATCTGAGCTTAACCAAACTCCTGAAGTACCCATACTACTCTGATGAAAATGTGTACATGTGTCTAATACTTGTACACATATGTGAAAATAGTTCACACCACAGAACATGCAGCCTTATGTCACCCTACTTATGTCACACCAACTAACATTATATAACTGTAAATGTACTGCCTAATACTATGCATATACATGAAATTATTACTACAGTTGACAAAGCTTGGGTGTTCTTTTTTTTTTTTTTGGGTCTGAACAAGTAAGTCTTCAAATTTTTGCTTTACATCCAAACTGTCAGCAGTGCAATTCACCTAGGTTGAGTTCACCATTATTTTTAACATTACCTTAGTGATTCATGTCATAACTGCCTCCTTGTATCATGATATTAAGGTCATCATTTAAAATATGTTTCTTGTGGGGCAACCTGGCTCCCCATTCCCCCCCCCCACCCCCGGGAAAAAGACCTTACTCTTATGTTTTTATTCGGCTTTTGTTGATGGAATTTTCACATTCTATTTTCCTTTCTATGTTAATTTCTCTAAAATCAATATCTCTTTCACTGGCCAGAACAGAAAACAAAATATTCCCCACCCTCCGACCCAACCTTACTTCACAGGGTAGGGTTACCTTCAGCTAGAGGACAATGAACATGAGACTCCACCACCCACATGTACATGCAGAGTCTGGTTCTTACACTAGCCTCTGCTTGCTGAGCAATAAACCAAAAGCCTGAGCAATAAACCGAAAGCAAAAGTTGGTCATGTTATTCGACTTGCACATTCTTAAATAACGATCTATAAGCATTGAGATGTACTTGGAAAGTAGGGGGATTTCCTACTGTTTAAAATGTAACCGCAAGCACCAAAAGTACTGTATTATCACACTTACACGTATCTGCCTCTGAAACTTTCCAGTCTAAATTCTTACTTACTGTTATTCTATTTCACCTTTTCACATGTTTGCAAGGTGTTTATTCAGACATATTCTGAAGGCATTATTCTGTGTAGACGAAAAAATGATGCCTTCTGTGCACATTGAAATTGGCCAATCCAACCAATGCCGTTTTGTGTACACAATAAAATCACAAATGTGTATAAACTATGCTGAAAGCTGTTCTTTCATTTGCAAAAAAAGGTTGAGGGAATAAGGTATATACTTGTGGGCCATTTGCCATATACAATTTGACTGTTATTTGACACCATCCGTATATAATATACATGTACATGTCTGTCTATAGATACACAGATCTGCACATACAGTGTATGCATACACCGGACAGCCAGCTATCTGTGTCAATCATATACATATATGTAGCCATAAGTCTATCAGGATTATTTAATTAATAAGAGAGGAAAGCTTTTAGTACAGAATACATAATTAATTAGATGCTTGATTATTAACAACTGACATATGCCTCATTTAGACTGAGCTGTACCCGAAATAAAAAAAAAAACTCACATGTCAATTTCCTTGACCTTCAACAGCTAGATTTCATCTTATCTTCTTCTTATTGGTGTTTTATGCCTTACTCAAGAATATTTCACTTACACGACAATGGCCAGCATTATGGTTTGTGGAAACCGGGCACAGCTCGGAGGAAACCCATGACCATCCGGAGGTTGCTGGAAGACCTTCCCACATATGGCCAGTAAAGTTGCTTACACACTCACTGACACTTGGACAGGACAACTCACAAATGTGGTTCTTAGCTGAATACAAGAAACTAAGAAGTTATGAATTTGGAAAGAGTCAAACCTCACTTTGTACGTTTGTACTTAGAATACTGCAACTCCCTACATAACACATTTATACGTATGTATAATTTCTTAAAGAATGCATGAAACGCTTGGTTTTTATGTCTTAAGATGGACTACACATGTATAAATGATGTGGCCTTGTTAGCATATAAAAGTACACACAAGCTTCTCACCTCCCTTCTTGGGGCATAAAAGTGGCTTTATACTACACTTTTCCTAAGGTCCCACAAAAATTATAAAGCAGCCTGCCAGGGTGACATCAACTGGAATACCTTTTCGTGTATCCTTTAAAACTTCGTTGACCCCCAAACTTTCACAAATTACTTTTCTCGCAACTTTAATGCCATATACATTTTTTTTTTAGTAGACCAAGTTGCTTGCCTATGTCTACTGATTCTTCAGGTCTAAAACCAGGGCACTAGGCCATCATCATAAAACTCTTTGTTGGTGGCGATGTGGGTGGAAAAAGGGTCGCTCACTTTGTTTCTTTTGTTTTTCAAAGTCTGACTGATGAAAGACGTAGGCATTTTTAAGAAACAAACATTTTTCTTCATGGCCTTAGAGATAATTTTAGCCCAACCTTTTTGTCTTTATGAAATAAACAAATACATATGTAAATGCAAGTGAAATGAAACACTATATATGGCACACCCCGTTCACTTAGCAAATGTGAAGTACTGATGTAAAGATCACTATTCAGTCAAAGGTATGTACTTACCGCTGGAAATATCAGTTTCGATATGGGCATTTTCGTGTCACGGCCAAGCGAATATGAAACAAAAGAAAGAAAAAATATCGAAGTATTAGCCCAACGACCTGACTTTAAAGACCTAGCAGATGAAGGGTATAACCAATTCTGGTTTCATCTGGATACATACTAGTCAGAGACAAAAACACATGCGGTATGGCTATGATATATGACAAACAGGAATATTAACAGCTGTTATTAGACCCAGCTGTAAACTGACCCAAATTTATGCAGTAGTCATCGATAATCTCTCCATAATTACACAATTTGTGTCACGGGCAAATGAGATGGCAATTAAATAAACGGCGACGTGTACACAATCATGCGATAAGGTATTCAAATGTTTTCAATGTGCTAGAAAAATGCAGTCTACCCGTTTTGCATTCCATAGTAATACAACATTTATTATACCAGTCAAAGCCACATAAAAGCATGTACTCCAGGGGCATCAAAATAAAGCAACAAATTCACCCAAATGTTTAATTTGTTTCTTACGTGTGAGTGTTTTTAACGTAATACTCAATAATTTTTCACTTATACAAGGGCAACTGCTAAGACTTTTATGGGTGGAGAAAACTAAAGCTCCTGGTGAAAACCACCGACCTATGCCGAGTTACTGACAAACTTCCATATGTGAGGCATATATATCATACTGATGGAAGGAAAATGGTTTCCAGTGAATTTCTTGCAAGACAAAAGTCCACTCTCAATATTTTTTGTCACCATAACCCTGAAAACAAAGCCGAGGAATCAAAAAAAGTCCCTGTATAAGAAGGGGATTAAACTCATGCCTCCAGTGACTCATGACTGAAAGTCCAGCATCTAAACCAATTTGACATGGCGAATTCCACACAAATGTTCAAAGGTAAAATAAACAAGAAAGATCAGTCAAGTTATCATTATCAGGACACCAATTGTTAAGCGACACATGTTTATTATATATGGTGACAGTGCAAGTCTGGCAAACTCTTTTGCCAGCCACCCGTCCTCCCACCCTTTGCAGGGGTAATTCTTCCGAACAGATGGGGAATACATCTGAAGATGGGCTGATAAAAATTCACCATTAGGGCCCTACCCACAGAACTGCTCTATTTAAAAATGAAAATTACAACAACAGCGCATCGAAGCCGTCAAGTTCACCAAGTCTTGTCTGAGCTCCGAACGAATACTGGTTCATAATCTCTGCCACACTAATAGGATGGTCCACAGTGTAAAAAATCCTGATGTGACAGTCGCATACTTATCAAGAACAGCGGAGGCACTCTTTGTGAGCGCATAAATGCCTGTACTACCAATGTATGTTATTGGCTAACATCAAATCAACCTGCGAAACTGAAGTGTGTTGAAAATACATGTAGTTTCAGTTCTACATGTTTTAACTGTCAACATTTATCATGCAAAGTGATGTATATGTAATAAATTCACTTAAGACTGATCACCCCGACTTTATTTTAATCTAAATTAAAACAAAACTAACTGGGTGGTGATTAGAACTGTTTATACATGTATCTCGAAGGTAGCTTTTTTGACTCAATCCGAAGGTTTGATGCCACTGTCTTCACTGACCACAGATCTCAGCCAGGTGCCGGTCACTCAGATTAGCTGCCAAGACCATGTTGAGAATGGCTTCACAAAATCTGCACCCCATTTATGGTACTAAATTAGTACCTCAGTTATCTGCACCATTTTGTTTCTCTCAAACATCATCTGACGTACTTTTTGTAGTTGATGGCATTTGTTTGCCCTTGTTCTGAGTGTTTGGTTTATTTATTTATTTGATTTGTGTTTCATGCCGTCCTCAAGAATATATCACTTATACGACCGCGGTCAGCATTATGGTGGGAGGGAACCGGGCAGCGCCCAGGGGAAACCCACGGCCATCCGCAGGTATGGCCAGAGATGTTCTGAGTGTGATCTTGTGAGTCTGACGCCCATGAACACCCATGTTATGTGTGAGCTCTATTAAGTATGTACATGTAGGCCTATGTATGTGTGCTTGGGGTTTTACACTACAACAATCGAGTAAACAACTGATCACAGGTATATATATATATATACACATGTATATGAATTTCAGAACCACTCAATCCTAGCTACAAATGCCCTTTTTTCTATTTAGAAAATATGGGCAGAAAATGTCAATATCCTTGTCATTTTGATATTTTTCTTATAGGACGGAATTTGGAAACAATTACTTGAACAACTCTGAACTATTCATGTATGCCTAAATATAGGGACCTACTGTCTGTGTGACTTTGCTAACCTCAACCTGACCTCTTTTTCTTCCTGTAAGGCTAAGCAATCTCTGACATATCGAAAAAGACACACAAAAATGGACACCTGTAGCCTTATGAATTGTTTTCTAGACTGTCTATGCACTTTTGCCTCTTCAAAGCACAATTTGGTTTTGTATCCTTTTATTTTCACAAGTATTAAATTACATATGTAAGAAACATTTTTTCCATGTTATTTAAGAGAGTAAACAACACCTTTTGAAATAGCTGTTAGTTGGAATATTAGACCAAAAAAATGTTCGGCGGGCCCTGGGCCACGGCCTGAAGGGCTAGGATAGCGGACTGGCAGTTTTGCAATCCTGGCAAAGCCACTGTTCAGAATCAAGATCGAAGAACCAAATCTTAATACTACATCAGACTAACATGAATATCTAGCATAATCAGGAAATATATGAAACAACAGAACTGAGCTTAATAACACCACCTTAAAAGACACCCACCTTTGTTTTCTTTTTCTTGAAAAGGTGGAAGTCTAAAATCTGTTAGCCATTACGCAGCAGGTTGTAAATCCAGAAATCAGAAGATTAAGGAAAAGTAACATAGCTGTGGCATGCGCATGTAGTCCATCTAGATTGACTGTACTGAAGCAACCAGCACTGTTGGTCTCATATCACCATGGCATTTATGAACTAGTAATGTTAACAGGACTTTGCAAGTGGACACTGACATTCAGCATCCGGTTCATCCAGTTCTTCAACAAATTCCTGAGCACTGACCAATCTTGTCAAGTCAATCAGTTGAGTACCATCATTAATCCATGTAGAAAAATGTTTTAAAAACCTGCTATTTTAAAATTCTGACATTCATCATAATACTGCGTCCAGATTTTTGAATGCCAGGTTGATGGAGCATATCTCAGTGAGGAAGGCATTTGTGACACCTAAAGTTACATGCATAAGCAACAAGCTCCTTTTGCTGTCCTTCTCAGGTGAAATAGATGTTTGAAAATTAAACATGTGCCTACATCTGGTAAATGCAATACAGATTTCAGGACGTTTTTAATGCCAGAACTCAGTTACACTTCTGAAACCAGTTCAGCTGCACTTCTGAATTTCCAAAATGGCCATCCACTGTGAGCAGTTTGGTACGTTCAAATCTCACAGTGAATATGTCCACAAGGCAGCAAGTCTATTAGTTTTATAGGTGCAAGTAGTGATTTAACAATATTGTGTTTAAATTCAACCAGAGAAAAGCCTAAATGAGCTAAGGAGGTCAGTTCTATTGCCATGAGTGGGATGGCGATAGGGGTTTGAAATCAACACCATGCTTTTTGAGTGACAGGGATGGCCTTACATGTATAATGAATGTCAAGATTTTAAAATAGCACAAGGACTCCATCTATCACATCACCTTCCTGCAATAAGTACATCACTGAAGCAAATTTTCAAAATAGTGGTTAAGAGTAACTGGTGACCAGTCCTGTACTGTCAAAATGCAGATGTACCCACAAAAGGGTAAATGCTTACTGGCATTGGGGAGGAGGACAGTCAGTGAGCTATCAGAAATTAGTCAAAAGGTCAACATTCACCCATGAATAGAAACAGGACGAATCACGGAGATGTATTTGGCTACCACAAAGAAACTTGCCTTACTATTTTTTTTTAAAATTGTACGGATTTACAGAATTTCCAAATAGCGCAGTGAGTTCATGATGCATGTCTGATCCCTAATCCTACAATGTAGCCCGAGACCTCAGTCAAAGGTCCACCCTTAGCCTGTGATGTGTGGAGCTGATTATGGTATAATGTTTACAGAGTTACCCACTCCTCAATTCGATGCATGCGCATTAGACTCGTCCTAAATCCCCATAAAGCATGGCAATTCTGAAAGCTAAAATGTTTACACTCATTTTGCCACAATCGCTACTTGCTTTTACATCACCATTCTCCTGTAAATCTTGGCCGAAGTCGAAAATAGGCTCATTTTTAGCAGCTTGTCGCATGCTGCCATGTTTTTTAAATCTGAGTCAGCAAGGCGCACATGCGCAGCAGCGGCTGACCTTTCTATAAAATTCAGAATGGAACGGATGCCAAAGATAACTCCCCTTTTTTACTGCAAACTTAATTTGATACCTGAAGAAACATGACTGTCTGTCCGTCAAAACTGAAAACCAGCTGATCAAAACATAGTGACAGAGTGAAAGGTCAACCACGCATGCACTGGGAGCAACAGCCTGATTTATTAGGTCACAATGTTAACATGAGATGTGAGCGTAAGTCATAACTGTGTATTATTTTGGCTTTACTGGTCGTAAAGGCTACAACATATGGAAAAATTTCTCTGTGCTACGCTGTTCTCAAATACCAATATTTTAACCTAGAAGACTGCTCGACTGTGATTTACGCCTAACCCCACATTAAAAGATCACAGCCAAGATCCCTGGCTACTACAAGGCAACATGCATGCGTAACAAAATTTTTAAAAGTTTCCACTATCTGGAGTTTCGAATTACACACGTGAACAAATCAGCATTAAAAGTAACCCCACTTCCATTACTACCTTTAATTAATCTTAAGTAAATAAAAGGCGAAATAAAAAAAATTAAACAATGTTGTTGTTGCAGCACAGTCATGTGCTTTGTATATTAGTCTTCAAAGCCCTTTAGCCAGAAGGGAAATTAAAGTTTTACAAAGGATCGTGTTCTTTTAGTTTTACTGAACGCAACACTGTGATCCCACCATGGTGAGGCCGGACTGCCGGCTGATCGGACAGTTTTGTCTGACATTCGTGTCAACTTCGACCCAACGCTAGTTTAGTAGGGGGCTGAATGGCGAGGTTCGGACACTGTGTAGAAGATGACCCGTCTCATCTGATAAGTCCCGTGGGCTTACACCAAACAGGCCCAGTAAATCGCCGACTGTCAATGGCACGTGGCCCTAAACTCTCACTACCCTTGATATTTGATCGCACCCGTGTAAAACAATACGACAGGAAGATAAAACATACCCATTTTTCACCTACTGTACTTTCGCCGCCAAACCGATCAACTGAAGATGCGCCTGCGCACTGGGCTCAGCTTTGCTTGCACGACTGACTGTCCATTATCAGTTTTACGAAAATTTTCTGCAGGTTGTCACGTATTCTCTGGTATAATTTCCAGGCGTAGATGGATCTTTGTGCTTTACGAGCTTATTTCAGCGCAGCTGAAATGATTCCTCAAGAGCTCGACAAACGCACTGTTGTGGCTTCCTAACAAAGAAAAACGACATCATCAACGATGTGAAGGAGGGGAGATAACCAACTTTTGCACGTTACATGTCCTGTCCTATTGAATTGTGTCCCCTGTATAGAGTTGCGGAGAAAAGAACAAACAAAAAAAAAAAAACAAAACAAAAAAAAACACACACACCCATTAGTGTACAGCCTTAGCCGTGTGATGTTCGCCAGTGCACATATGATAGTCGCACTTGTCTCGAGGAAACCAGGCGAAGCCCAGAGGGAACACACCATAAAGTCAACTTGCAATAACTGACCTAAATGACTGCTTATTGCAGTTTTATGTGATAGGATGAGTATTGGTATACCTTTCTTTTTTAAAATGCCTTACAAACAACGCACATAGACCTTTAACATTACATTTCTGACTGTTTTGTTGAATTTGGGATGAATCAGAAATACTATGAAATTTTCTGAGGGTCAAAATAAATAGCCCGAGTGTAAACTAGAATATTTATTTATTCATTTGGTATTTGAAGTAGAAGAAAACATAAAAATGATACCAAAATCAGATGAAAGAGCGTGAAAACTTTTTGCAAACATGGTACGGTATTTTTTCGGTTTATAAATATATCAAAATAAAAATATTATCAAAGTCCAAGTTGAACACATTTGGTCCGCTGAAAAGAACAAATTTTAGTGCACCTATTTTTTTTATTAAACATGTGCTAAATCCTAGTAAATAACATTATTACTCAAAAGGCAATATTTATGAAGGGATGGTCCCAATTACCCACCATACCAAAGATATTTTCAAGTGCCCTTTTCTCCTTACAGTAAAAGAAAGCTAAAATATGAAGTAAGTTTCATCATACAGACAGCTGAAGACCATGTGTTAAAATACTTTCATTTATTTTTTTAAAGATTTTTTTGGAGAGTGTTGAAAGGGATTCAAATATTTGAATTCGATGGTCTGCTTACTATGAGCCATGCTGACGGTATATAGGAACCGGAATTTAGGAATTAAAAAGAGTTCTTACAACATTCAATGTCATGATTAGAGTTGGAAAAACTTCCTGTGATGTCTGAGTTCCTAACCTCTGATAGTATGGTCCATAAAGCCTACCCTAGAATTAAAATGTTTGAACGCCTTAACCCCCCCCCCCCTCCCAACAAATAAATGAAAGTATATTTATGCATAGTTTTAAGTGGTTTATTTAGTGAAGCCTAGTTCGATATTTAGAGGTCTTTTCCTTTAAAGCAAAACTGAAAAAAATATTGAAGAACACTCTGTGGGTAACATTACGGGAACGTTAGCAAAGGTAGAGTCATGTAGGCCAACAAATAATGCTACACTGTATGCACACATGTTGGCCTATTACCTTTCAATAATAATAATTCTTCAATAATGAAGTTAAGACATCACCACGTAAAGGTAAAAGAAGTCTTATACTATTATCTTTCATCTTTCCGGCCGTAAGTCTGCCAGAAGGTCTTGCAGCAACCTGCTGATGGTCATGGGTTTCCTCCGGGCTCTGCCCAGTTTCCTCCCACCATAATGCTGGCTGCCGCCGTATAATATAATATAATATAATATAATAATATTCTTGACTACGGCGTAAAAAACCAATCAAATAAATAAATAACTATTATCTTTCAGTTGGACCTATGTCATCCTTTCGGTATGCATCCCTAGCCTTTTGGTCTTGATGAATATTGTTGAGGCTTATTTTACTTTTACATGGTGATGCCTCCATTTCATTCTTTTTATTGAAAGAAAATAGGTCAACATGTGTGCATATAGTATTGTTGGCCTACGTGACTGCCTTTGCTAATGCGTGCTGTGTATATTACCACCTGAACTGCGTAACAGTTGTCAGTTTCGTTCAAGGTGAGTCAGCATGTGGATATATCCGTCCATATACTATTCCTATAGCTTTCTTGATACTTTTTTATTTGTCAAATATGATCATGAAAATACTTAATAAGCCTACTTGTTAAAGGAATACTAACCTCCTTAACTACGTTCCCTGAATGAAGATGAATTGCACTTTGGTCGATATAACAGATTAATCCGTTCGTGATTATAGAATAATTCGTTACCAGGAATGGATTAATCTGTAATCAAGATTGGATTAATCCGTTAGAACGGCGAAAATGCAATCCGTCGTAAAACTCAGCGAACGGATTTAACGGCTGAAGACTTTCTTAAGGGTAATCGGATTTTCTTTTTATTTCATTTTTCTATTTTATGCTTTCACTCATTAATTCGTTCCATGGCTAATGAAGAAATAAATTTCTTCCTGATTACGGATTAGTTCTTATAAGGAATGGATTAATTCGTTAGGTAGATAAAAATGCAATTCCTCATCATTCAGGGAAGGGATTTAACGAAAGATATTTTTTTTATTTTTTATTTTTTTATTTATTTATAATACATGTAATGGTTAGTGATTTAATCCTAATACTTGTGCCAGTATCCTGTGACTGGATAGGGCAGCATGTCTGGTGTCAGTATCCTGTGACTGGATAGGGCAGCATGTCTGGTGTCAGTATCCTGTGACTGGATAGGGCAGCATGTCTGGTGTCAGTATCCTGTGACTGGATAGGGCAGCATGTCTGGTGTCAGTATCCTGTGACTGGATAGGGCAGCATGTCTGGTGTCAGTATCCAGTGACTGGATAGGGCAGCATGTCTGGTGTCAGTATCCTGTGACTGGATAGGGCAGCATGTCTGGTGTCAGTATCCTTTGACAAGATAGGACAGCATATCCGATTTCAGTGTTTATGCTACTTATAAATTTGATTAATTGTTTGTTTCTTTGGGTTTTTCTTTTCACTCATAGGTGTTTGAGAAGTGATACCTTCGAAATGTGTAACAACAGGAGGACGGAGTCCACGGAAATGAGGTACATATGGGTGGAAAATTGTACGCCTAGCCCCCGAAGAGTACTTGTCAAAGTATCAGGACTTATGGACCTGATGGAAAAGGGAAAGGATAAGTTGGATATACCTTCAAGCGATGAAGTACACGTTGTCCTGCCAGACAGTGGATTTAAGATCGAGAACGAAGAGTGTTTTATGCAGCTGCGCAACTTCACTGTCTTGACACTGGTTGATGTTACCAGAAGGGAAATGTGGACCCGTCCTCCTGGTAAGATATGCTCGTTTTCACATACATTGAAAATTTGTGTAACATGACGTGAAATGGAACTTAATATAATCACTCAGCACTAAACACTAACACTCAAACCCAAAACATCTCTGTTTTCCTTATAATAAATCGATTATTATACTTTTTAATAGGCAGTGGGTCAACGTTTAAACACACAAATCAACCGAAATATATTCCAGTACTTTTTTTTTACACATTACGGCTCACCATTTGAACAAATTAATCTTATATAGCAAATTACTTTCCTGTTTAACCAATTATCCTTTGAATCTTTAATCGATGCAATATATCGTTTCGGCATACTTACGCAACGTCATTACAGCCGACAAGTACGTCCAGGCAAATTTGCATCACTTTTTAACATGTAACGGATAAATAATTTATTAATTTAAAATAAACGACTCAAAGGCGCGATAAATTTTGTCCTTAAATGCCAGGCTCAAACTTTTAATCACAAAAATGAGGCAAACTTGCTTTCACTTTTCGCTACTATATGGCTTAGCATTTAAGCATAAATAGAACAGAACAGACCACTTTTCAATGCTACTCATTAAACACGACTCAACATTTAAAGGAAAACATCCGTGTAAAATTGCTTTCGGTGTTTTAAATTTTTTAAAAACATTAGTTTCCACCATTTCACGACTCAACATACCTATCTAGAAATTTGCTTTTATTTTTGGTAAACGTCAAGCATTTAAAAACAATTGCTTTATTTTTCTTAACAGTAGTGAGACAAGAAGTTCCATGCAAATGAGTCTTTACTTAAAAAAACTTAAACAGATTTGGTTTTAACACATTTTAACATGTTTAAACGACCAAATCCGGGCTAAATTTCTGTTGTTTTTTTTTATGTTATATGAAAGATAAACATTCATACACGAAAATCAAGGAATTTCAAGGCTGGTTATACTTTTCAACATTGATACATTTGAAAAGCAAAAATCTTCATAATATATGACATCTCAACATTTGAACACGTTCTGCCATTCTTTCTTTATCTGTTTTTTTTTCTGATTTAAAGATCCCAACTGGTTGGCGATCCTTTGGCACCTTATAGATCAGGTAAGTGCTGAACATCACTGCAGGGCATGCTGGCTTCCCCTCCAGGGAGAAGGTCTCCAGCAACCAGCAGATGGTTGTGGGTTTCCCCGCGCCATACCCAGTTTCATCTCACTATAATATGCTGGCGCAGAAGTGAAATATTCTTGAGCACGGCGTAAAACAAAAATGAACTAAAATGGATGGAGGACGTCTTCCCGACCCAATAATACACGGCCCGTGTAACAGCAAGTTTATACTTCCACGTCTCAATGCCATGCACAGACTGACTGCTCTACTGATAGCTTGGCCGATGTCAGAAAGCGGCACATGTCGATATCTGTCAATCACCCTGGCCTGGTTAACGTCTAGTAAAGAAGACAAGGTGTGCGCAAAACAGAGCTAACTTTTACAGGCCTACGTCGTTTGCTGTTGTAGTTCTCATTCTAAGCTATCAAATACAGGACAGCATAGCTGTATGTCATCGTACAACCGTCTCGGGAGATCACGGACAGTGGAGCAGAAAGCATCAGGTGAAATACTATAAACCCAGTCCAGTTCCCATCTAACTCCATGTTAAAGCAATAGGATTACCATCTTTTTCTAAAAAAAAAAAACGCTTCTAGCGAGAAAATTATTGATCGTAGCTCAAATCCGTTGGCATACACCAGAAAGACCATGTTTACTATTTGGCGCAAGTTGCACATTTCTAGCTCCCATAGTTCTCGAGTTACAGGTCATTTAAATTACGTAACAAAGTTTAGTATTTTGACTATATCTCAAAAAGTTACAGAGGTATGCAAAACATAAAAGCATATTCGGAATCACCGGCCCAACATACACCAGAATACGTTAGAAAAAACTGAAAATTTTTCTTTTTGTGACGTCACAACTTCGACCAATGGCGAGCTTCCAAAGTTTTAACCGGAAGGCAACGATTTTTGCAAACTTTTTTGTAACTACCAACGGTCTAGCTGCATATCAAATTTCAGAACAATCGATTCAGTGGTTCTTGAGAAGAAGATTTTTAAAGGTTTCACACAAAATTCAATACAGTGGCCTAACCAGGTGACCTAGAAAAAAATTGGAGAATTTACCTCTAGAAAATATCTGCCAGATAATATGAGCGAAATTTGGGACTTGAATGTTGAACGGTGTCGGAGATCTCCTGCTAATGGAGTCGGTGACAAAAAAATTATAAGAAAAAGAAAAATAATAACGATTACAATTAGTATCCCGTTCCGAGAGAACGGGATCCCTAATGAAGTTTTATTATTCCCTCTAGGTGGTCAGTCGGATGTCCCCAGTGATCCAGGTTTACAACATCCATGCCCATACGGTACATGTCGGCGACCATTATGCTGTTGTGTATGTGGGCATTTTCTTATTATATTTACTCTTTATTGTAAACTATGGTATACCGTATCCATCAACACAGAAGCTAATTAGTGCATGGGAAGGTCAACCAGCAACCAACGGATGGTAGTGGGTTTCCAGCGGTTTCCTCCAACAATAATGCTGGCCGCCGTCGTATAAGTGAAATATTCTTGAGTAAAGCGTTAAACACTAGTGAAATAAATAAATAAATAAATAAAGAGAAGCTCATTACCAAAATCCCGAGAATATACTTGTTATTTGTGATATTTCGGATAAATCACTGAGGTAAAAAAATTATCTCGTCGTGAACGTAATCTCCACTGTGCAAGGGCTTCCAGTGTCCAGGGAATACCGGTTACAGGGCTTCGGATTGGCAGCCTTGACTGTGGCAAACTCTGACTGTTGACCAAAGAGTTTATGTGCTCGAAGCCAGTTCTCGTTGTTTCGGCAGCGGCTTTAGGTAGTGTCAGGTGTTTGTCAGGTATCTGGTAAAGGTCGATGATTATTTCAGACGCTCCGTTTTCCTTTACCCATAAGCCTGTGCCACATTCATGAGTATATGGCGTTAAACATCAATCAGTCCGCCAATCAATCAATTGATTAATTCATCATTCACTATGGAAGCACTTCATTCATCCGACCACCTTTACATCTAAGCTTTGTTTTTTGCAGGATCCGTGGAGCTCCATCTGGGACTGCAACGGACGACGACCAAGAAATCTAACACAGGAGTCATTCGATTCACTGCTGTGTTCATGTATGTAAAGTCATTAGCGATCCTGTTAGAATTTAGCTTCGTTTGGCGAATGTCTTTTGTACAAGGTCTTATCTGAACGATAAGCCTTAATCATCTGGTACCTGCAGCAAAACTGCAAGCAATAGCAAGTAGTTTGCGGGATAAAGCTTGTTTCATGATTTCAAGTATAAAAATAATCAGATTATAGGCTTACTGGCAAAACCTGGCCGGAAGTTTCCTGTTAATACATGTTGGTATTGGTGTACCATAATCCACGTGATATGGGAACTAAGTGTCGGGTTTGTGTAAGACTGGTGATATATGGTTATGGATTGTTTAATCAATATATCCTGAGTTGCACTCATGGCTGCAGCAGTCGACTGAGCTGCCAAATGTGGCGCTCTGTCGCTAATTCTGGACACAGCTACGTGTCTGTATGCGTGAGCTGCCAAATGTGGCGCTCTGTCGCTAATTCTGGGCACAGCTACGTGTCTGTATGCGCGAAAATTGTGTTTACTTGTAGAATTAGGCATGTTTTTGCGCACTACAGTGTCATGTACAGTTACCGAGTGTTAAACCGCATCTGTTTTATTATTACTGCGATGACGGGCGTTGTCGCGAAATGATTTGTCTGCAGCCCTGGAGATGACCGTAAGGGTTTTCCCTGGGCGGTAGAGACATGCAGCTGAGAGCTGCATGTCTTCCTTTAGGTAATTTTATGTTTATCTATTCATCTGGTGGATGCGCAGTGGTTGTCTGCGCTCTCATCATTGCTGGTGGGTAGTTGTTGCTCCAATGTGGTTTTCACGCGCATTGTTCGTGAGACGATGTACATTTTACGTCTGTTTTGTTGTAGCGGGCTAGATACCTGCGTGGCTCATTTGGTTAGAGCGCTAGAAGGGCGAATTGACCTTTGAGCCTCTCACCAATGCGGTCGCTGTGAGTTTAAGTCACGCAGGTCATGCTGGCTACCTCTCCTGTTAATACATGTTGGTATTGGAGTACCATAATCCACATGATATGGGAACTAAGTGTCGTTTTTGTGTAAATCTGTTGATATATGGGTAATAGTTATAGTTGCACTCTGAGCTGCCAAATATGACTATGTACATTTATGTACTATGAGAGCTGCATGTCTTTCTGTACATAATTTTATGTTGATCTATTCAGCTGGTGGATGCGCAGTGGTTGTCTGCGCTCTCATCATTGCTGGTGGATAGTTGTTGCTCCAATGTGGTTTTCACGCGCATCGTTCGTGAGACGATGCACGTTTTACGTCTGTTTTGTTGTAGTGGGCTAGGGACCTGCGTGGCTCATTTGGTTAGAGCGCTAGAAGGGCGAATTGACCTTTGAGCCTCTCACCAATGCAGTCGCTGTGAGTTTAAGTCACGCAGGTCATGCTGCCTACCTCTCCTGTTAATACATGTTGGCACTGGAGTACCATAATCCACATGATATGGGAACTAAGTGTCGTTTTTGTGTAAGACTGGTGATATATGGGTAATAGTTATAGTTGCACTATGTACTATGAGAGCTGCATGTCTTTCTGTACATAATTTTATGTTGATCTAATCAGCTTGTGGATGCGCAGTGGTTGTCTGCGCTCTCATCATTGCTGGTGGGTAGTTGTTGCTCCAATGTGGTTTTCACGCGCATTGTTCGTGAGACGATGCACGTTTTACGTCTGTTTTGTTGTAGTGGGCTAGGGACCTGCGTGGCTCATTTGGTTAGAGCGCTAGAAGGGCGAATTGACCTTTGAGCCTCTCACCAATGCGGCCGCTGTGAGTTTAAGTCACGCAGGTCATGCTGGCTACCTCTCCTGTTAATACATGTTGGCACTGGAGTACCATAATCCACATGATATGGGAACTAAGTGTCGTTTTTGTGTAAATCTGTTGATATATGGGTAATAGTTATAGTTGCTCTCTGAGCTGCCAAATGTGACTATGTACATTTATGTACTATGAGAGCTGCATGTCTTTCTGTACATAATTTTATGTTGATCTATTCAGCTGGTGGATGCGCAGTGGTTGTCTGCGCTCTCATCATTGCTGGTGGATAGTTGTTGCTCCAATGTGGTTTTCACGCGCATTGTGCGTGAGACGATGTACATTTTACGTCTGTTTTGTTGTAGCGGGCTAGATACCTGCGTGGCTCATTTGGTTAGAGCGCTAGAAGGGCGAATTGACCTTTGAGCCTCTCACCAATGCGGTCGCTGTGAGTTTAAGTCACGCAGGTCATGCTGCCTACCTCTCCTGTTAATACATGTTGGCACTGGAGTACCATAATCCACATGATATGGGAACTAAGTGTCGTTTTTGTGTAAGACTGGTGATATATGGGTAATAGTTATAGTTGCACTCTGAGCTGCCAAATGTGGCTATGTACATTTATGTACTATGAGAGCTGCATGTCTTTCTGTACATAATTTTATGTTGATCTATTCAGCTGGTGGATGCGCAGTGGTTGTCTGCGCTCTCATCATTGCTGGTGGGTAGTTGTTGCTCCAATGTGGTTTTCACGCGCATTGTTCGTGAAACGATGCACGTTTTACGTCTGTTTTGTTGTAGTGGGCTAGGGACCTGCGTGGCTCATTTGGTTAGAGCGCTAGAAGGGCGAATTGACCTTTGAGCCTCTCACCAATGCAGTCGCTGTGAGTTTAAGTCACGCAGGTCATGCTGGCTATATCTCCTGTTAATACATGTTGGCACTGGAGTACCATAATCCACATGATATGGGAACTAAGTGTCGTTTTTGTGTAAGACTGGTGATATATGTGTAATAGTTATAGATGCACTCTGAGCTGCCAAATGTGGCTATGTACATTTATGTACTATGAGAGCTGCATGTCTTTCTGTACATAATTTTATGTTGATCTAATCAGCTTGTGGATGCGCAGTGGTTGTCTGCGCTCTCATCATTGCTGGTGGGTAGTTGTTGCTCCAATGTGGTTTTCACGCGCATTGTTCGTGAGACGATGCACGTTTTACGTCCGTTTTGTTGTACGAGGTGATGGTATCACTTCTCATCACGTGTGCGAATGAAATAATTCGCTCCCTATTTTATCGCCTTAAAACGACTTGAATTGCAAACTGCAGTGTGGAAGGTATTTTTAACAGGATCACACAATGGACTTTACTTACATTTTAACTAGCGGTGGATTGACCGACCTTTCGGGAAATTGAATATCACTATTTAAACATAATCATTAAAATGGTCAGTGAAATGTTTTAATAATTAGTAAACGCTAATAAATGACAATATAGATATAAATAGACAAATAAATTTCTTTTCCAATATGAATGTTGACTTTGATTTATGTAGAAAGCTATCTTTATCATGTTTTTGCCTTATAGTTGCGATTGTCTTTTTATTGAATTATCACCAGACATAACACCTCATCCGTCACAATAAACTGACACTATACCTAACACTCGATCTATTTCAAGGTATACCAACATCGCACATGACACTTCATCCGTCACGGTATACTGACACCATACCTGACACTCAGTCTACTCAAATTATACCGACACGGCACATGACACCTCATTCATGACGGTATACTGACACAATACCTGACACTCAATCTACTCAAGCTTTACCAACACCGCACATGACACCTCATTCATGACGGTATACTGACACCATACCTGACACTCAACCCATTTAAGGGATACAGACATCGGATATGACACCTCGTCCATTACGTTATACTGACTCCATACCTGACACTCCACCCGTTTAGGGTATACTGACACCGGACACCTCATCTACTCGAGGTATACCGACGTTATGCATGGAACACCCTTCAGGCAATAAGACATACAGGCGAAAAGATACAACATCCATGCAGTTACAGTAAACTGACATTCGGCATGACCAACCACAAGGACACAATCTGCAAGGACCAGTACAACGAAATGGAATACGTACACCTGCTTTGGGTTTCACGTCCTAAAATTTTCAGCCGCAAGGTGACGAGGAGTTATTAGGTGTGTATACATAGAATGTGTCTTCTTGTGACCAGGCGAGTCCATGCGTACTAATAAAATAGATAAAAAAATTATAATGGAGTTGCGTTAAGGGGACATACAACCTGACCTCAAGGTCATGAAGTTCTCAGTCAGACTTAGTCTTGTTCGATAAGACTTAGACATATAACCTGATCTCAAGCTCATGAAGTTCTAAGTCAGGCATAGTCTTGTTCGATAAGACTTAGACATACAACCTGACCTCAAGGTCATGAAGTTCTCAGTCAGACTTAGTCTTGTTCGATAAGACTTAGACATACAACCTGACCTCAAGGTCATGAAGTTCTCAGTCAGACTTAGTCTTGTTCGATAAGACTTAGACATACAACCTGGCCTCAAGCTCATGAAGTTCTCAGTCAGACTTAGTCTTGTTCGATAAGACTTAGACATACAACCTGGACTCAATTCATGAAGTTCTAAGTCAGGCATATTCTTGTTCGATAAGACTTAGACATACAACCTGGCCTCAAGCTCATGAAGTTCTCAGTCAGACTTAGTCTTGTACGATAAGACTTAGACATACAACCTGGACTCAATTCATGAAGTTCTAAGTCAGGCATATTCTTGTTCGATAAAACTTAGACATACAACCTGACCTCAATTCATGAAGTTCTAAGTCAGGTATATTCTTGTTCGATAAGACTTAGACATACAACCTGACCTCAATTCATGAAGTTCTAAGTCAGGCATATTCTTGTTCGATAAAACTTAGACATACAACCTGACCTCAAGGTCATGAAGTTCTAAGACAGGCATAGTCTTGTTCGATAAGACTTAGACATACAACCTGACCTCAAGGTCATGAAGTTCTCAGTCAGACTTAGTCTTATTCGATAAGACTTAGACATACAACCTGACCTCAAGCTCATGAAGTTCTCAGTCAGACTTAGTCTTGTACGATAAGACTTAGACATACAACCTGACCTCAAGCTGATGAAGTTCTAAGTCAGACATAATCTTGTTCGATAAGACTTAGACATACAACCTGACCTCAAGCTTATGAAGTTCTAAGTCAGGCATAGTCTTGTTCGATAAGACTTAGACATACAACCGTCAGTTTGTTGTGGTGTCTGTGATCAGTACGGAAAGGCATCCATATCCTCCTGTATGACCGCCAGTTTGTTGTGGTGTCTGTGATCAGTACGGAAAGGCATCCATATCCTCCTGTGTGACCGCCAGTTTGTTGTGGTGTCTGTGATCAGTACGGAAAGGCATCCATATCCTCCTGTGTGACCGCCAGTTTGTTGTGGTGTCTGTGATCAGTACGGAAAGGCACCCATATCAGGGGTGTAATTGCGTAGGCCTATTCATCGGGGGATGTGACAGCTGGATGGCAATGCTAGCACTAAACCGCCCCACTGGGAAAGTATTCAATATTCAAATATTCCGATATGTAACTCTGTTGCGCAAAAGACATGTATATGGAAGCCGATAGCGGCCATGCGCCCGCTTGTCGTCCTTTCTACTGATTATTTAGTCCAGTAAAAAATGTGAAAGGACAAAAGAACGAAAGAGTTAAGCCAAACTACGAAAGAACGAAAGTGGTTTTGCCACCTAACACTTTTGTACTTTCCCCTCGCCCTTTCGTGCTTTTGTTTCTTCCCTTGGGTCTTTCGAGTATTCATTCATATAAAGCATGCGAAAAAACGAAACTACAAAAGGATGAAATTTTATAAAAAAATTTAAGATCATTAAGAACAGTTATACTCACATGTTCTGTCAGTGTTTTACAGTCTTGTAACTTCGCTGGTCTTGACGTTTATTTTGTTTGATTCCCTAGCAATCCGGCGTACCTGGTAAAGGACGGGCATGTAATCTGGTAAACGAGTCCTAAATCTGCGTGATGTCACTTCTAATCTCAAACTGTTCATATCCAAGGCTATAAATAAAGTACGGTGTAAACTTGGGCAAGCTGAGTTTTATCACTCCTTTAACCCTGCTGTTAAACTTCATAACAGCCTCCATTTTTCTTTTTGTAGCAGAAATCTCATGTTCCCTCGTGTGACGGCCATAGGGTCACATGGTAAACTGACAAAATGTTGACCTTCATGCATCTCTCACACCACACAAAACTTGCCTTAAGTTACCTCCATTCTTTATACTGAAATAAAATCGAAATGTCCATATGCAATACTGAGTACACGTTTCTATGACATCGAACATTGTTTTGCCAAGCATACCTAGAGAAGGAATACGGCGCATGGCTTAGTTCAGATTGATGGGTTCCTTCAACTCTTAAAGCTGGCCGACGTCTTATCAGAAATATGCTTGAACACGGCGCTAAACACTATAATCCGTAAGGTTAATAAATGAATAAACTACACAGGGTAAGATGAAAGGTATGTGTGATGTCGGCGTGGCAATTAAAGTGTGATAGTTTACACTGAAAACTGCGATTACCTCTACCCATACAGAGGACGTCTTGTCCTTTGGCGACTTTTTTCAATGGCTAATCAATACAGATAATAAATATATAAGCTAATAAGGATGGCAACGGCAGATGATAGTCAGAAGGTTTGCCAGACAGCCACATGGCAAAGGGCGGTGATTTACTCGGCCATGCTCTGCTGTTACCTCTAAACCCATAAACTCAAGCGCTGTCGTATCCTCGTATTTATTTATTTATTTGATTGGTGTTTTACGCCGTACTCAAGAATATTTCATTTATACAACAAGGGTCATTATGGTGAGAGGAAACAGGGCAGAGCCCGCGGTTTAAACTCACGACGATCTGCAGTTTGTTGGCAGATCTTCCCACGTACGGCCGGAGCGCCGTCTTATAAATGAAAAATGCACGCAAGGGTGCGGCCTTTAAACATTAATAATAAGTCACAAAAAGGCCTGCAACGGTTTTATTTTAACATTTAGTGAATGATATTGCCATTATTGTACCATTCTTACACTGAGATAATAATAATAGAGCGGAATAATCATAATGAAATGAGTCCATGGCTCAGTTTTTTTCAGATACGGCCTAACGTTAATTTTCGTTTTCGGATCGACAATGCGAACGGTGGGATTTCCATTGATCAATTCACTGCGCGGTAAGTAAGTGCATGTGTCTCATTGGTCCGCAGTTAACAGGTTATACGTTGGCAGTAAATCATTGGCTGGTAGGGTACACACAAAAAACTAACCATCAGCGATAGATACTGAAAGTAAAACTGTAACCGTTCAAGGGCAATATTGCAAAATCCGGACTTCGTTTAACTTGTTGCAAGAGTGCAACGACACTATTTAAGGATTCCTATTCTGTAATTAGTATGCATTTTTGTAACTAGAAAAGGAACTACCTGTATTAGAGACGTCTTACGATGCAGAGGGGTAGGCTACGTCATAAAAATCCCATGGGTATTCCCCTTTTTAATCTAGGGTCCAGAGTAATGAGGGTATATAAGCCTGTGCGCGGGCCGGGGGCGGCGAGGCTGGGCTGGATAACACGACACCTTGCATCTTTCGGTAAGTTGGTTTGATTAAGCCTATTTGTAAAATTCCACATATCGACAAACATTGTAACTTTTAAAATTTTATCGCCCATACCATAGTACATGGCATATTGTTATATTCTCAAATGTCAATTCCTTATCTGTATAAAGTTTGAACACTGATATAGAGCTATTATACTCGATGGAGCTGGGTCACATTCCTATCTGCCAGTGCGTCATGTTTATAACGTGTGGGGTCTCCCATCAAGTCGTTCCTATATAGTGCTCGTCTCGCCGCAACCTGTCTCCCACTGACCATTGAAATCACAGGTTCGAATCCAGTTCGCGCTGGTTCGGCTGTGGTTTTCAGTCAGGATATTTATGACTTGTCTGGGGAAGGGTGGTTTACTCCGGGCGCAAAACAGACTAGGATAATGTGCCTTCTATCCCTTCTGCATGTGCCACTCTTCTCTCCAGTGCTGAACCAGGTTTCCTTGAAAATGCTCACTAGACCCTATTAAGTGATTCATCTATTCCAGAACCATGAAAATAGATCCGAATAACGGTTCCCATGGTCATGAGAGGACATCTGAATAATTATTCCCAGAATGATGTGAACATGTTTGAACCGTTGTGCCCGTAAGGATGGCAGCAGAACTGGTGCATGTTTCTAATGACCACGTGAAAACATCACGTTTTCCGCCCTCTCGGCAACATATCTGAATTAATATTCCCTTAATATTTCCAAAATGTTTGATGCATCATTTTCCCAATAAGAATGACAGCAGATCGGTTACATGTTTCTTATATTCATGTGAAGCCACCTGAATCGCCTTTCCGGAGACCATGTCTGCAGAAAGCTTTTCGTAATCCCAAGTAAATAGATCTAAAACTTCTTCTTTTGACTACATGAAAAAATTTAAATAACGTCCCACATCTCATTCTATTTTATGACCATGGGAACATATCTGCATCATGTTTTTTATAAAAAATGTCGATATTTCTGAACCGTGTATCCTGTCCATGACCATGGTAATATATAAATAACCTTTTCCATGGCCATGCAAGAAGGTCTAAAGCTCATTCCTTATCACCAATGGCGTTGTCAACAGATCTCATGCGTGCTTCTCATGACCATGTCCACAAATGTGAACCATCTGTGTGATAACCATTCTGAACGGTTCTGAACCATATTTCTCATGGCTATCCTAATATATCTGAATCTTATCTACGTTGACCGTATCAATAAATCTAACGTACATTTTAATCTGAATCACGTTTACAAATGGATAGCACCTTATTATATCTGAGCGTCTCATGATTTTCAGATTTGGTTGAGAATTGATAGTGTAACATGGGCAACATTTGGGGGGCGGTGTTTCGAAGGAAACGGCTTGTGCGGTTTCAAAACTGCAGCGGAAGCCAGAAAAAGATGGCGATGGCCGCTGACCTGAACGAGTTTCGTGCCATTGCCAGAGAGAAACTGGGTTTTGGTGGACACGATGACATCAAAGTTTTAGAGTCAACCACAGGGTTTGAACTTGAAGACGATGATGTTTTCGTCCACCTGGACCCAAACATACCGCTGACAGTGGTGAACCTAACCCGAGGCCAGGAGTGGACCCGTCCCCCAGGTAAGAGGCTAACCCAGGGTTAAGTATGGAAGCCGGTTAAAGTCATTGTACCAGTCTGTCATCTTAGTACTTCCCGACAATGGTGAGATGTGATGACAGGATGGCGCGAAGTGGGCGATACTACGATGGTATACCACGATTTCAATGGCTAAGCGACTGATTTCAATGGCTAAGGGACTGATTTCAATGGCTAAGGGACTGATTTCTTCTCACAGTAATATTCTGAATCATACAGATATGGTTTTTCAAGCGGTTTCATAATCTCCATAATCCCACTAGAATCTTTGTTAAATGAAAGGTGCCCAAGAATGAGGACACAGAGATAAATATGTAATATGAAAGACTACCACGTAGAGAGTAACACTCATAGCTGGCAGACGGTCACACGTATTACCAGTAAAAGTCGACAACTTGTGAATTTACCTCAGTGAGAGCAGCACCTAAGCAGAATACATTGATAATTTTTGCTAAGTACTCAAATGCTGTGCTGTCGTCCCATTTAATATACAATCATATGAATACAATACAAAGGGACAACCCTCACAGTTCGGCAATAGCCCCCTCTACAGTCGAATGCCTCACCTATTTAGGTAAACATGACATGCTTGTGGCGATGAGCCGAATGCCAGAATTATAATTCTGAATTCAGAATTTTGGCCGAGATGGTAAGCACGCTAGCGTAGCGAAATAATCCAGCAGCCTCTCACCAATACAGTCGCGATGAAAAAAAATATTGAAGACCATATTTTCAAATAAGTTTTGATCCTCATGATCCTTTATCAGTTGTTTACTTATTCACACTTGGTGTTTTTCAGATGTGCCCTCGTTAAGTCAATCTCATCCGCTGTTCGTTCAGCCACCACACCATCAGGTGAGTAAGTTTGAATTATATGTTCTCGTCTCAGCTATCTGTAGCGAAACCTTCCACACTTTATTTAATATATGTGTACTTGCTTTGCTTTCCCAGGTGGCAGGTCGTGATGCAAGCGGGACGTACACAATCACCAACAATGTGTACAACATCCGAGCCCAGCTGGTGCAAGTGGGCGATAGACAGACTGTGTACGTAACACTTTTGCAATTTTATAGAATTCCAGTAAGCCGTGTGGATTACATAGTTTATATAGACAGCACATTGTGACGTAAAATTCTCAATGGTGTTATGGTCAGAAAACTAATTCACAATAATATACATCACTGTGGTGAGTTGGGATAAAATTTTAAGCAAATTGATCTGGAAACGTTGACATTTAATTTGGCTAAATGTTTTACTATTAGACTAATTTTACTTCAACTTCCACGTGTATTATCATTATTATTATTATTATTATTATTAATTATTATTAATATTATTATTAATCTTTCAAGAAAATGACAACTATTGAAGGAAAATATATATGTTGTGTAATATATATTAATACAAATTTGTGGAATTTCCTCTCTAACCATACTAATTAGGACTAAGGTCTTTCCATGATTGAGTTATTGCCGTCTTGTGGACGTTTCTGTTCACAGGCTGTCCGGAGTTCCGACAGGAGCTACAGAGGACGAGGACTCCCAGTTCTGAGTCGCCACTTAAACCACCGCTGGGTTTCTGGATCTGACTTCCACAGTAGACTCGGGCACTGTAGCGCACCCTCCGCATGAACACAACGGTGGGGTAGTGTGACACATGGGTAGGGTACGTCCTTTTGGTGTGATGCTGGTGGGCAACAAGGATGCTCTGGGCTGTTAGCTGTAAACGAGAAGGGGGCCCTTTCTGGGGGCACGCATGAGTGAAAAACACTACTACTGTTTAACTCAATTCACTGTATGCGGTACCTAGTGCGATCCGATTGCGCCCCTCAGAGAGCAGCTTGTCCTGATCGTCATGCAGTATTTCGCCAGGATTTACTGACCTGCTCACGACAGAGAACATCATTTGGCAACGGCCATGTCTGTGTCTCACATTCCCACACGGAGTGTATAAAGAAAAACTAGCAGTTTCAAGTCATTTCAGGGGTAAAACTTGTTTCCTGGTTCCAAGTTAAAATAAGATCAGGTTTCCCCCAAATCAGCTGCACAAGCCTGGGGTGTCAAACAGGGTGTGTGTAGCAAAAAGTATCTTTTCTCAACCAAACAAAAACATTACAATTCTCAACCAAATCGCAAGAATGCAAAATGCATGAACTGCCTCAATTTTACCTCCAATGAACGACTTGAACTGCTACGTTTGGAGGGTGCGTGTGTGCTCGAGCCTGCTGTGGACATCATTTCTAGACTTGCTCACGGATTCAGCGGATGATCGATTAGACAACAATTTTAACTTTTTAAAAACAAATCTTCTTTAAAACGTAACTAGGGTGTTCCGTGAACTTATTAGCTATGTCTGACACAATATATTGGAGAGGTATTTGGAACAGAGGACAGATAAACTTGCAAAATCGAGCAAGTATTGAAATGAATCTCTTACTTGTAAACCTATTGGCATACATTGTGCCAGATTTAGACCAATATGTTCACGTACTATTTTAATTTTCTAATTTAAACACGTAAATTGTCCGTTTTAAGCAAGTCAGTTAAAGCTGTAAAGAACAAACTTCCTGTTTGTACCACGATTTAAACTTGTATTGCGAACTGATAAAGTTAATAACAGAAAGTCTGTTTCAAACCTATATTTCGCCTAATAAATGGCCTGTGAAAGAACTGCATATATTAATTAAGTACTTAAAACACTGCTAAGGGTATTATTGGATGTACCCTGATCAGTGTAATCACGCAACTGTCTCCTCTGTAAAAAGTTACCGTGGTTCTTAGCGCATCTGTTCTTTTTAAATGTCAAACTTCATAGCAATACTTTTTCCTCAGTTTTTCGTAACATTTTTTCATTAATCACGACGCCAGCAGTCGATGAAACTTGATTCCAAAGAAATCTTACGTGAAGTTGAATTCACTGGTAAATGTTTTTCGATTTTTTACTTCAATCACCAATTTTTTGTAACTTTTTTCATTAATCACCTCGCCACTAGGCGATGAAACAAGGTGATTTCCGAAAAAACTTACGTGAAGTTGGATTCACTGATACATACCTTTCCATATTTCACCTCAAAAACCAGTTCTTCGTAACATTTTTCATTAATTACGTCGCTTTAGAAAAAATATAGCTGAAGTTAGATTCAGTGGTAAATATTTTTCACTTTTCCAGAATAATTCGTTACTTAGCTTTTAATTTACCCATAGCCTTCAGGCTTTAAATCGTTGTACAGACAGGACGACCGCGCTTTGTATAGATGAAATATGTGAACACCGTTATTAAATATATTTATGTCACTGTTAAAAGTTAACTCCTTGTCTGTATTGATCTTTTCTCCCGACGGGCCTGTTTCAGGAAAAGTTCAGTAAATTGCTTTAGTTGATGCTTTTTTTTCCCGTAATCCACCTTGGAATGTATTTAAATCAAATATTACACAGAACTGCTCAATTAAAGCAAACGGTTTTGCTTTAGTGAGCAAAAAAAGTTAAAAGCGAAAAAAGCGAAAATTTTGGAAGTGTCGTTTTACTGTTGATCCAAGGAGGAGAGGACAAGATTTTAATTGTTTGTATATTCGTTATTTATGGTCGCTTTTAGTATTATTTCGGGTGCCTCCTTGTAGCAAGGCCGTCCCAAAGCAGATATACCAGTTCTTGCCTTTAACGCTTACTCACTGGACTTTCACACCAATATACTGACTCCGGGTCGCTTAGAACGTGGCCAATCCAAGCTGAGCACCAATCGATAGAAGTACCATCGATAGAAATTCACAGTCAAAGGCATGTGACTTGAATCAGAATCGAACCCCGTATCGTCCGCTGACGAAGGTTTTCCCCTCATGGAGAAAACCTGAGGTTTGGGAGCCTGCTAGCCGCGTTGATGCACTGGTGGACATGTCAGCCTATATAGTAATAAAGCCACTAATAAGCCTGGGTGATCATTCAGGTATTCGCTATTTATTTGTTTATCTGATTGGTGTTTTACACCGTAATCAAGAATATTTCACCTATACGACGACGGCCAGCATTATGGAGGGAGGAAAGCGTACTTCAGGTAGACGTACTATTACAGTATTTACAGTAGACCTTGTAAATGTGAAGTACGTGTCTTGACCTGCCTTCTTTCGTTCCTATCCACATAATTATGGCAGGGAGACCTACCAGTTTTGAAGTTTCAATACCCTAACAAAAACGCTACGCTTCCACTTCGGCCGTACGAGGTAAGGTCTGCCAGGAACTTGTGGATGGTCGCGGGTTTCCCTCAGGGTCTTGCCGGTTTCCTCCCACCATAATGCTGGCTGCCGTCGTATGAGTGAAATAGTATGGCGTAAAACACCAACCAAATAAATAAATAAATCAGAAACGCTATAGGTAACATCGATGTCACTATAATCACCATGGTAACATTATTATTACATGTGTAACCCTTGACAACGGCAGTTATTTTAATAGGGGATCGTTTGTGCAAGACATCTTAACTGTATGAACATTTAAACATGGTATTTCATGGTTTGATTACTTATCTTATTTAACTGATTGGTGCTTAATACCACAGGGTCTCCGTGGAATCGGTATTTAGAGATGAGGTTGTCACGAGGATCACATAAAATGAGTTTCATAGCCTTATACACGAACGTGACGGAGAGGAACGTGACGGATAGCGTAAGTTAGCTCAAATATTGGCCTTTGATCCCATTTTCAGTGGATTTAGGTAAGGAATTGGAACTTAAGAATCAGCATTTAATTATCGGTATATTCACTCATGGTTATCGTTAATTAAGTGGCACTATCTGGAATTGGCAATTAGTGAGGAGATTGTCACGAAGAAGATGTAGAATAAGTTTCGGGTTCACGGGGCCGAGCTGGTGCTTAGAATGCTATAACAGCACAATGACTCTGGAGATAACCCCCAATGTTGTCGCTTTGAGTTCAAGTCCAGCTTGTGCTGTCTTCCTGTCTGGTGATATGTGGGAAGAGCTGTCACCAATCAGCCGATGGTAGCGGGCTTCCTCAGAACATTATGCTGGACGCCGTTAACTCTATCAGATATATTTGACAAATATGACTGTGGCTAGCATATTTGTGGGAAGAAACCGAGTCCAAGGGGACCCATGACCCTTCGCAAGTTGCTGATATGTCTTCATACGTACGATCGGAGAAGTATTCCAGGTTAAATTTACCAATGTAAAATTCTGGGAAAAAACTACCAGAATGTCAATGTCAAGTAAAATAAACAGCTTTATTCAGCCTCTTGACGCAATGCCCTATAATACAATCACACCCAACGAACAGCACATTTGGCTGTAGTTAGTACTATAGGCCCCAAATGTGGATGCCTTCAGTAAATATATCCATCAGCAAGCTGCTATCATCTACTTCCGATGGACCACATTTAAGAGGTGAACTTGCACAAGGTCACTTTCACGTATATAGTAACATCACGTAGCTGTCGCTATTGAACTGCACTTGTAAGATAAATCAGGGAAAAGATCCCCAAATCAACCAAAACGAAAACACATTACTTGAAACTAATATTAAACATTCGTGGAAATAAATTCTCCATACATATCTGCAAACATCTTTTCACAAACAGTTCATTCCATACAAGCGGAATGGGGTCAGGTTCATATACACTACAGATTTCGATTTTTACGAGATATGCTCTCGTTCCTTGTCTTACATCATTTGCATTTCACTGTTTTTTAGACAATGTACACGTGAACAATGTGATATGTCAGGCGCAGGCGAGATCAGCTGGAGATCTGCGGCAGTATATAGGACCGTGTCGCAAGATGGAAGTTTGTAGGCCTGAGACAACAGGCGGTGCAACTGACTGTAGCTACATGTAGTTGGCGACCTTTAGCTGTAGATACAGTTGATGATCTGTGTCTTAAGATGAACAGCTGTTATTTTGTGTGCGGATAAAGAAAACGAGATGTAAATGTGGACAGAGCTGCTGTTCAGACAAAACTGTGAAATGGCTGACAATCGAAGTCACTCTCTTCCAAAGTTGGAGCAGTGGACATCTCTCTCATAATGATCCGGGATGTTTCCCTGAAAGAAATGAACAGATTTCGTTTAGGATCCGTTAGAAAGGTGGAAAGATTACATTTCGATTGAAGTACTCCCAAATTTACATTTGTACCTCAGAGGCATTTTACCCCTAAATTATTTTACCTATATAATAGAAATAAATTTTATAAGTTGATTATTAATTTTGACACTCCATGCAGCATTGTGATGACAAGGATACCGGGAAGAACCCGCAGAAAACCCACAACCATCCGCAGGTTGCTGCCAGACCTCCCCAACCCACCCACCTCCACGCACGACCGGGGATTCAGACTCCATGAGCTGGACTTGAACTCACAGACACAAGTCTTTTTGTTGAGGGGCTCCTGAGCCACCACACTGCGGTAGCAAGTAAACTCCCCATCCATTTAAGCCCTTCGGCTTGGTAATAATGTTTCGAGTTCCCGTGCGATAAATTACTTCATAATTTAATACAAGTAACACAACTGTTACCATACAGAAGCCAGAATTTAAGATAAAAGTAAAAATAATCAGCAATCAACCGAATTGGAGATGAAATGAATCCAATAAGTCATTAAATATTTGTGGAGCTCCCAGAAGTAAGGGAAAACAACACAAATATATAACCCTGCTCTACGGGCTCTCACACCTAATCTTTTCTCAAACTGAGAAATAGCCTTTTGTTCATACTGTTTCTCATGAAGCATTGCTTTTGTTGTGCATTGCTGTCTTGTAAGTAAGGAGGCACACAAAGTTTGTTTCTGAGGCTTGTCATTTTGACGATTTCTCCAAAACATGAAGCTGTAAGAAGCTGTAAACCCTCCTTTCCCTATACCAGGTCTTGCTAGCACTTTGTTTTCTTGTATTACATTCCACAATTTCGGCTTGAGAGGTGGTTATCTAGAGAAGCGGAAATGTTTCATTGTAAAAATGGTGTTTAAACAGTGTTGTCAGCACCTGGAATAAATCAACTTTTCAAATGCCTACTGCATATTTTAATGTTATCAAACTGGAATTCAAACTGGCTGGACAAAACCATGTTGAAGAGGGCTTTCTGTTCTGGTAGTTCACTCCAAGATTCAAGCAATTTCTAAAAGAAAATTACCCTGGATGCTGTGCCCACCCAATACTCTGTGTACGGCAAAAAGAGGTAATCATTGTCAGCAGCTGAAGCCTGCAGGTCTGCTCATGGCAATATCTACAGATGAGATGGAGCAGTAGTTAATCATCATGTTTCTCACGTGATCATTAAGTCCTCCCATGTTCCTGTATTTTGCACGTCTTGGGTTTCTCTGCTTTAACTGGAGATCCTGGAAAATAAAATGACTCGTTGTCTTTAGCAGTTCAGGGAATACCTGAAATTAGGTGTACAAAGGCACTAGTTTACTTCAACTGTCAGGGCCCTGATAACCAACAACGTTGCCTGTTTCATTTATTTATTAAATATATACATGTATTAAACAGCATTTAAATGCAGAAAGTCAAAATTATGAGGAGTAATACATTGTAATACGTGACACCTGTCTTTGCTTTGGGTGTGGCCTTAAGACAGGAGGTGTCACGTATTATAATGGACTACTCCTCATAATTTTGGCTTTCTGTATTTAAATGCTGTTTAATACAGCTTTAAACACCAATCAAATAAATAAAGCAATCATGCTATCTGAGCAGTTCTCGAGATTAGAAAAAAATTAATCACATCTGCTACTGTAGTCACTTTAATCCAATTATATTTTTTATAAGTCAAATTTCTCAACATTTACATGACATATAAACTTGCTAAATAATAGTTTCTGAACAATCTAGGTGACTTTCCCCAGGTAACTGACAAAGTAGCAATCCTCTCAAGATGTGACATAAAATTTACCACTGTACTTGTTCTTTGGTTGGTGAAAAGTTGGCAAGCTGTCTGTGAAACATCTCTCCACTTGCACTTCTCCCGTCTGGATGAAATGGTAAAGCATTAACAGCAGAGCTGCTAGATGCTTGCAGGTGTCATGTGGTCCCTTACCCGCAGGGCACTCGCAGCCGGAATTCACTGGCTCACCACGTCTATCCAGCTTTGGTTTGTAATTGTAGGTAACCTGGGATAAAAATGTGATAGTCAAGGGTATGATGTAAACGCATGTTTAATAAAAGTAAAGTTTTAAATTTTTGAAAGTAAAAAAAACCCTGCAAAATTCTAATTAAATACCCTCGACCTCATGGCCATTTTTAACTTTTAAAAGCAGTATTGTAACACCTGTACATTTATATAACCAGCATAAAGAAAGTACTGAGCTGAGTTCTGAACAGGTTCACACATTCATAACGCAAGTGTTTACCTTGGTTTTCACAGGCACTCCCACAATGTCACTGGGGTAAACATGCGAATGTGTAATATACACACCGCAGGCCAGTATGCAATTTCCGGTGTACATCTTTTCACCTTTCTGAAGTGCTTTCATGTATAGCGATGCCTGTCTGTCACCTGCCAGTCTGTAGAGGAAGTAACCTTCAATCTGCTCCATCGTCACTGGAGGGAACAAAACCCTCTGTTGTGCTGTAAGCTGCTGAAAACTGGTTGAAGGCCATTCTGGCTCTAGCGGCTCCGGTATTTGAATGGCAGGGGCCTTCAAATTATGATTTCTGTCATATGCACGCAACCTGTAAGAGTTCAGTACAATATTTTTATGTTATACCCTATAAGTTTATTATTTACTATTAAAATATTCCATCATCAGCAGACGTCACAACAGGATTATTTCAGAAGGTCTGCTGACCTCACCATGGTGATGACAACTTATGATTTTGCTACGTTAAAATACATGTACATAATCCTCCTAACAATGCCCCCTCCCCCGCCAAAAAAAAGAAGAAAAGAAACAAACAAACAAAGAAAAAAATAATTAAGATGCTTAAAAATTTCACAAACACGTCATTATGATGTAAAGACCAAGCAAAGATTCATTACTGTCACAGGAGCGCCATTGTTATAACCTCTCTCCTGTTGTATATACGGCAGTCTCGTACCCCTGGCATCCCCTCACCCATCTCATCCCCACCCTCATGTTTCAAAATGTAGATGACGTCTTAAAGACAGAAAAGAAAAGGAGTCAACAGTTTTCAATGATGTTAGAAAAGCGCAAGGTATGTTCTAGGCGACTGATTAAAATCAGTCTTCAAAGTTTGTATCATTTTTAGTATATAAATCGATAATAATATATTCAACGTGGCGACCTACTTGAACACGATAAATATACTACCCTTTACACCGGGTTAGGCGGAATTAGACATAAGCAACAGGCATCGTGTCAGAATTAGTGGATGCTCTGTCCATATTTACATATAAGAGAATTGTACTCATAAGAAACATAGAGTATAGGGGTTTGATGGAATAATATTGAGACACTAACTTTCGCCCATGGCCCATGCTAAAGGGTAGGATGTGAACATTCTGGCCGACGGACAAACCGACAGACAGAGCCATTTCTTACATGTGTAGATGAAATGATTTTCATGTTATGTTGTCATATTGATGAAGACAGTGTATATAGTATTGCTACAGTTGAAACCGAGGATAAATACAGGAAAATCCATGAAAGGAATTCAGAACCGTGCTAGAATGATCGCGTCAGAAGTAAAGACGCTTTAATGTGATCACTTGACAACTCCACAATCTTTTGTGATTTTGTCTTTCGTACTTGTTTTTTTCAAACGGATTTAACACCCTGGACAAAATAATTTCATTTCCAAGACTGTGAAGAGATTACGCTTAGAGGACACCGTACCTCCCCAGGTACCGGATTAGAATTCGGGGAGCAGCCACGAAAGTAATAGGGAATGTTGCAAACGTGTCACGTGTGAGGAGTTGGGAGATTGATGAGGTCCAGGTGTGCCGTTGAGTCCGCGCTCTGCGCGTGACGTCTGCTGTGTGACGTCACATGTTCCATGTCCCGCCAAAATGTCACGCGCGAGAGCATCAGCTCCATGTCGCGCCAAAACGGACCACTAGGAGAGCTTCATGTCGTTAGAGCCAAAACTGGGTGAGCTCCATGTTATTCGCGCCAAAACAGATGTCACGCGCGCAAGTGCAGCTCCTTCAGCTCCATGTCGCGCCAAAACTGACCAGTGGGTGAGCTCCATTTCTCGCGCCAAATCTGAACGTCACCTTGTAAAGTTGGGTTGAGGAGCTCGTTCAGCTCCATTCGAGTGAAAAAAAAAGGTGTGTGAAGAGAGTGAACCTTATTCCGGATATAACGCCTAGACAACACCAGACCGCGTTCCAACAGATAATTATGTGACATGACAAGCTATTCTATAAGACAATTCCGAAGCTATAGACCACATGAAGAAATTCGTCCCGCAAAAATATTACACAGGAATATGTCTGTTGTCAAATCGATGTCAGTGATAGGGTATTCGTCGGATTTGTGTCATTTCAGCTTTCCAGATAGCCTAGGTGCTTTTTCTTTTTGTGATGTGTTTTGTACAACATAACGCTAGACCTGAAGACCGTCGACTAAAACTGACATATTTATCATACGATCCTGCAATAGGAACCCATGCCGTATTTCGTACAAAGAATAACTATGGGTTGTTTGTTGACACGGCTATAGACTGGGAACAGCCTTTGGCGCTGTATGGCTAAGCTAAGCCCACCTGTTTACACAGATTGGTGTAAAATTTAATAAAATAATAATTATTGGATATCATAGATGGCGCTGTAGGGCTAATCTAAGCCCACTTGCCAACATTCTTGCTAGGTTATCGCCCGCCGCTATTCGCTTCTGCGCATACATGAAGCTAGAGGCCACATGAAGAAATTCGTCCCGCAAAAATATTCGACAGGAATATGCCTGTTGTCAAATCGATGTCAAATATTCTAGACTCTACTCTACTTAGGCTACTATAGGACACGCTTCTGTGTTACAGATACCCGCTGTTCCCACCACAACCACCACCACCGCAAACAAAGCCAGCTCAAGTGGAGCAAGTCTAGAGGCGGAGGAGTCGCTCAAGCAAAAGTGGAAGATCCCGTCGCGCCAGTTCCAACCCGACCCGACCCAACCCAGCGAAGATCTCATGCCTAGCGGTGAGAGTGATCTATGGGAACTGTATCGGCGGTATTTGCGCTCGATTCGGAGCCATTTTTATCGCGGCAAGCCGGTGCAGGACCTCTATGATTACCGGCTCAGCGTTCTCGGAACCATCCGCTCCTATCTGACCGCGATTTATGAGGACCAGCCGACCGCTTTCACCATCAGCTACAGCTTTGGGTATATCCTGCGCCACAAGGAGACCGGGCAGTTAAGGTATTATTACCCTAGCACCAACAATGCCCGGGTACTCGATGCGCCGTATCATGTGGCGAGTCGGGCTGAACTGCGAGAACTTCTCACCTAGCATCTCCCCAGCCAAGATCCACTCGCCTGGGCACAAATACCAGATGCAAAGTCGTGCACCTCCTCACCAACGTGTTGTTTTTTGTGCATAAACTTCCCCACCAACCCATCTGTGAGGGCGGGATAACGTTGCTGAATTACCCGGCGGGGAACAAGGGGCTGTACACGTTGGTGGCGGGAGCTCATGGTCCTTATAGGGACTATTTATGTTTGTTTAGATGCCTGGCTCTCCATATAGCCAAGGCCAACCCACAAAGCTGTGGACATCAGGCTCACCTTTACAAGGACGTGTATATGGAGGCAGTGGAAATGCACCCGAGGTAATTCCGTAGGGTACCTCTCAGTGCACTGGACACGTTGGAGAGACTATTTAACGTACACATTCAAGCGTACCAGCTCGTCCCCATGGACACAGTCGTACTCGGCTCAGTTCATCCATTGCAGTGCAGAGCGCTCTACTTCGCCCACCATGCGGTTAAACCTGCACAATCAGCATTTCACCTACATCAAGGACATGAGGCGTTACGTCCAGTCTTTCACCTGTCAAGTGTGTTCTAAGAGCTTTAATAAGCTATAAAAATTACGACGGCACGGTCAAACGCGCACCGACGCCGTTCGCCGAAAGTGCCGGGGTGTGTATTCTATGATTAACCCACTATTTTCGAAGTGTTGGCGGACATGGGTATTTACCTCCAGGAAGGTGATGACGGAATGTTTCCTTACCGAGCATGTTACGACATCTAAGCATAACGGAATGGATGTCCCAACACATCCCCATGGGTGTCACCGTGAACTCCAATGTACCTGACTACGACCGGCCCATGTGCTTCATCTCTACCGGCGATCCCAACGCGCTCGTCGAGCGGATGATGGCTTACCTCAAAACCATCAGCGAGACCAGTAGCGCCTGTCTCACAGAGCGTTATGCCTACATCCTGGATGAGTTAGACAAGTGTATCGATCCCAACGACACCAAGCCGTCTTACACTCGGCGGGTGCGGGACAAATTCGTCGCCTATATCAACCAGCTTCCCGTCCTCGGCTTCAACTCGGGTAAACTACGACCTGAACTTGATCAAACAACAGCTTTACTCCCACCTGGTCAAGAGCGGTGATTTGGAGTGTGTTATCAAGCGTGGCAGTAAAAACATGGCCCTCAGCACCACGCAGCTGAAATTTCTTGACATTCGAAATTACCTTGCCCCTGATTACAGTTACGACAAGTGAGTGAAAGCTCACCAAAGGGAAATTTTGTTACAGCTACACAGACTCCCTCGCCCGGTTGAAGGAAACGGTGCTTCCACCCCGCCACGCTTTCGATAACAATCTGACCCACCAACCGTGCACAGACGCTGAGTACCAGACTCTGCAGGAGGTGTGGAGGAAGCACGGTATGCGTACCGTAAAATTTGTGCTGCGGAGGTATAACAACCTGGACGTCATCCCCTTCATGGAGGCGGCGTAGAAGATGTTCGTATTCTACCAACCATGCACGTCGACGTCTTCAAAGACTGTAATACCATACCAGGGCTCACCCTCCGTTACTTGTTTCATGTTTCTCGCTTCGTGTTCACGCTCAACGGTGAGAAAGACAAAGACATGCACGACTGCCTAAAGAAAACATCGTGGGTGGGCCGAGCATCATCTTTCATCAGTACCACGAACGAGGCGTGACCCGTATACGGGGAGGTAAGCTCTGTCAACGGATCGTTGGTTGGATGCAAACGCATTGTACTTGGCCTGCCTTGCCTCACCTATGCCGGCGGGTCACGACATCCGATGGCGATGAGACGGGGAAAAGTTCGTTCTCTCCAGCACCACCACGCGTCTGGCAGAGAAATGGCTGGACTGGCAGTCGCACCAGCTGGGGATACCCATCCGCCACCGGCTGAACCACACCGAGAAGCGGGTCGTTGATTGGCAACTGCCCGTAGACGGGTTCGCCCACATCGACGGACGTCCCACCGTCTTCCAGTTCCACGGTTGCTCTTACCACTACCACGGCTGTCACCACGACCGACACCAGGGTAAGCTGCGCTACAACAGCCGGCGAGGGTTGACAGATCAAGACTTGCGCCGGGAAGTGAAGACGAACAATGACTACATCTGCTCCCAGGGATAGTACAAGCCCGAGCGAGCCTTCCAATCATTCGCGGACGCCATCACCCAAACCCTGCGAGATTGGGACGCCGACCCTGCCAAGGCTCTTATCGGGGAAACCATGAAGTTGTTGGGAAATGCCGGCTATGGCAAAACCATGACAAACCAAAACCGGCATGTGAATGTGAAAATCTATCACCTGACGAAGACGCACAAGTTACTGGAGAGTGTACGGTGCCGTACCGTAGACCAAATCGATGACGACACCTTCGAAGTGTTGAGCAGCAAGCGGATCATTCGTTACAACCTACCCTTACAAATAGGAGGTATGGTGTACCAGTATGCCAAACTCCGTATGTTGGAGTTTTACCATGATTTCATGACTCCTTTTTTCAACAAGGCGGACTGGCAGTACTGCGAGATGGATACGGACTCCGCGTACATGGCGTGGTCTGACCCAGGCTGGGAATCCTTGGTTAAACCTGAGATGCGGGCGGTATACGAGGAAGAGCGGGACAAATGGTTACCTCAACCCGACTGCTACGACTTTGATAAAAGTAAGTTGGGGCTCGTCAAAGCCGAGTGGACTGGTGATGCTATCGTCAGTTTGTGTTCGAAGACATACTATTGCTACGGCGGAGAGCCGAACAGTAAATACAAGCTCTCCTGCAAAGGCAAACGTAGTGCGAAGGATGGAGTTCCCCTCGACGTGAAACACTTTCTCCGTGTTGGTAAAGAGCTTCATGTACGTTCTGACGAAATTCCCGGCCTCAAAGTCAGGTGTTAGGGGCTTGGCAGGAATTTGACATCCACCGACATGCAAGGCGACGACGTTTGTGTACAAGTGGTGGAAATGGAACGGGTTTTTAGCGTAGTTCCCGTCATAAGCCGTGTTGCTCACACATTCCTCCACTAAACGTGTCGGTAAGCTGCCCAGAAATAGGTTTTGTTCGTTGATTGGGTTGTTACCTTTGGGTGCGGAGAAGTACTTGGCAGGGGCTTTGGCCAACGCTTTCAAATAGCCCAGTTGAACACCGCTGGTGACTTTGACTTTGCGCACAAAAATCAACACCTTCAGGCGGGCCTTGTAGTCGGGAGCCTCTTCACCAGACATTAACGCAAACGCGTCCTTGGACGGGGTGAGACGGATGCGGACGCTCACGTTTTTCAGCAAGTGACGCCATTGCAGGAACAAGTCGCAGTGCAGGCGTCTCATCCGTCCTGTCAAACTTCCCTGGGGTGTCCATATACCACAAGGCGGAGGACAGCTGGGTGTTCTTGGCCTCTACGCCGTAAGACTACAACGTTTTCAAGTAGGCACGGTACGGGTACATGTTGGTGGAAGCGGTGATGAATTTGTCGTTCAGGGAGACGTCAACCTGTTGCCACAGCGAATACAGCCACAGGTTAGTCGGAGCTACACTCTTACCATCCTTCACAACCCCTCCATCCTCGTCGAGGGTTTTTGCCTTCACGTACAACATGGTGTTAGCCAAGGTTGAGAAATTCCACGCGCCCCACATCGCTCAGGCTGGCGATGGGACTGTAGGCATCCCATCGACCTTCTCGACCGCTGGTGTCGGCAGGAGGCTAAGATCCACAAATCAAAGTCACTGCTGACCGACGGACAACATTCGGTGTGCGGAAGAGCTATGGCATTAGCTAAAAATATCCGGTGCGGAGCGGGGTTTGGTGAGTCGAGGTTAGCGCGGGAACGTACGTCTTCTGGGCCCAACGGGCAGGCGAGGACAAGTGGGAGTGGTACGTCCTCAGGGCCATGCGTGCAGGTGACGAGTGGGAGCGGAGCTTGCCCAGCCTCCAGCGCTGGGCGTAGCGATCGGCTTTGACCACCAGCTGTTTTCTCCCCTCCAGATCTCGTCGTTTCAAAGCCTGACTCACCGGCACTCCCTCGTCCCACACGTTGTCCATGACTTTCAGTCCGGCACGCAAAGCAGTTTTATCCAGCGCTTTCACAGCCGGCTGTAACAACGGCTTCACCATTTTGATGAAACTGCCGAGCAAGCCGTGACGACGCTGTACAAGGGCACCCCGAAACACAGGTATCCCACGTCCGTCGGCTTGTTTGGTGTAATAGTCGATGTAAGATCGGCACAGTGCGGGGTCATCTACGTTCTGCCGCGGCCGTCCCCGGCTGCAGTTCAGTCTCGTAAAACGTCCCGAGCAACCGTTCCCCGTTCAAATCCTCCAGCGTGTACACGACAGGCTGACGAGGGTGGGTGTGGAAATTGTGGAACATTTCCGTGCTCCAATTCGGGAGGTAGGATTTTTTTGGAATTTCCCCTTCACTTTACTTACACGCCGGCACGATAATGGTACACCGATCGTTTGGACGTGGGTGGCTTGGCGCACTTCTTTCTGGTTCTGGATGGTGACTTCGATGAGGGGCACGCCGTATAATACACTCGATTACGCTCCGGTAATACGCTCGATTGCAGCCCGTTTGCAGGTACAACGGTCGACGTTCCGTCTTGAAAATATGTTTAAACGCCTCGATCAGACGAACACCTGTTTTTGTGCGAGGTGGAACCACCCAGGAGTGCTTGGAGAGGACATCAATGCAGGTAAGTAGGTAACGGTTGTCGTCGTCCTCTTTGGCAAACACTGTCATATCGACTAGGTCCGCCTGCCACTGACTGTCTATACCCCCAACCACAACTCCGTTGCGCCGTCGCGCGGGACCGTCCAGCGTGTACGTGTCCTGTTGAGCCAGCCAAGCCGACACGCGGGCCCGACTCACTTTGAGTCCATGTTGCCGGACTGCCTTGAGCAAGGGCTGAACGCCGCTGTAAGCTGCTGGACTGTCGGGGTCTTATTACAATGCATATAGAGCGGTATCGACCGGGTCTGAGTCGATTGGACGCATATGATATGCGAATCTCCGCCTTACCGTCTCTCAATCTTTATATCAGAAATGTCTAATAGGTTGGTCAACAACAGGATATGAAGGGCCCTCATTTTTAAGTATTACGAAGTGGCACAGAACCATAAAGAATTAGGAAAAGGATAAAGACTACTGCGGAACCTGCTAAACCACTCGGCCAAAACCTTTTAGGGATCACCTGTATTAAATTCATTAAAACACTGAATAAATCGGGTTTTTTTTCTCTTAAACTTACTATCACAGTCCTACCCCACTCAAGAATATTTTACATTTACGATGGCCGTCAGTGCTATGGTGGGAAGAAAGTGGACAGAGTCATTTGGCGATACTCACGACTATCCGCAGGTGGCTGCTGCTCTTCCCAGGTACCCGAAATGTAATTTGGAATATACTGGTGCAACCATTGGATGTATCCTCGTTCATTAGTATATTTATTTACTTATTTTATTGTTGTTTAATGCTATATTTATTGTGATTTTTGAAATTTAACGCAATTTTGTTCATTCTAGCTGATTTAAATTGCATCTGTTTACTGTTTGTTCTGATTTTTGATGTTATTATTCTCGAATTAAAGGTGGACAATACATGAAAAATTACATAAAGTTCAGATCAAAGAGTGTAAAAGTTAGTTTTAACGGTGGTAATCAATATTTCTTTCGACTTGAAAGCGAGACATGAAATAAATTTTTGTATGGTTGGTAATTTGGACAAGCATTTGGTATATAGTGTCTCAATTGTAATATTTTGGCGTGATCATTTTATAAATGAGGATGTAACATATGTTTAGAACAAACAAACTAGAACAAATGTGTTCAACCTAGATTTTAATCATATTTATGTTTTTAATATATCCCTACATGTTATTATAATTAATATCAAATGCATGTATTTAACAAACAAAAACTTTACATTTAAATACATCTGGTAAAAATGCATCACATCCTTGTTTATAATATTATTATGCAAAGACGGTATACATCAACAAGTGGTCCCAAATATCCACTGTATGGAAACATTTTCAAATGCCCTTTTCTCCCAGAAGAAAAATCGAAAAAAATGTTATAATAAATACTTTCAACCAAATTTTCACGATCTTTCATCTGATTTTGGCATCATTTTTCTTTTAAAATCTCTCTTAATGGTTCTCATATGTTCTCGCCTATATGCCTGACGTAGCATGCTTAAAAATTAAATGATGATTCGGAAATGTCTGTGGGAATAATGTTCTGTGGGGAAAATTTGATGGATTTATGAAGTTGTAAGTGAGTTAGTGAGTGTTTATGGTTTAACGTCATACTTGATAATTTTCAATCATATGACGACGAAGCAGTTCTTAGATTGCATGCAATGTGCCTCCTTGCAGGAAGGATTTCCATAGCTATTTTAGCTAGTGCTGCTTCACTGAGATGACTTACCTTATGCGAGTAAGCTGCCCCGCCCTAACCATTATACTGATACAAGTCAACCAGACGTTGCACTGTCCCCCTAATGCTGAATGCCAAGCGAGAAAGTTACAACTTCCTCTTTTAAGGTCTTAGGCGTGACCCAACCCATGCCAACCTGTCCTGTTTCGTTGCTCAAACTTCTCAGTGCTGAGCGAGGTACAAGTAAGCGCCATTTTAAAAATCTTTGGTATGACTCGACCTGAGTTTGATCCGTGTCTCCTATATAGGAGGCGGACGTTCTAATGATTAGACCACCGAAGTTGTAAACAAACAAAATCAATATCTTTTTTGTGTTAAAGTACGTCTTACATTGTATAAAGTAAACTGTATGAAATTATACTAAACGTTAGCCGATGATAATAAGGGTCCAGATATTAAAACTAACATGAACTTTTTATCCTGACAAGTATATCATTATTTAACACAAGATTTTGTCTTGTTTGCGATATATAAATGACCTAATATGTCAGCCAAAAATTCCTACAGGCAAATAAATGTCATAATATATTACTTTTGCTGCAGAAACTTTCTCAGCAGGACATCATCCTACCGGTCACACAAACCACAAATAACCCGTCTAAGATCAAAAGAATTCTAAGAAATACGAAAAACATGCAAGTGTCATGGGCGAAAATTATTAGGTTATTTAAGGTACATGTGTCACGTGAGGTTAAGTCCTGCGGGTTTTACGCATGTCTCTTGTACATGTACACCAGATATAAATATCTATATAAATATCTATATACTATGGCCGTAAAGAGAGTCTCTGAGATGACTAGCACGAATGTGGCCTGTAAACATAAACGTGAATACTCACTGCAGACGTTTGAATAAGCATCCATGCATGTTTTATGTCAGTAACCCACATACGACTTGTCTGCAAACGCTGCTACTCTATACCAACAATGCTACTGTAAAGGCCTGTATTGTGGATGTGTCCGACAGATTTCTTTTCTCAAAAGCCCATCCAAGCCACAGAAGGTTCCAAGGGTCAAGTTTAGTGCCAGTGATGTAAAGCGAGCGTACGAAAAACGACACGTGCCCTGTAAGGAGTGTGGTTAATCTGATTTAGGAAAGACGACGGCGCAAATCACAGCTTTTAACTAAGGACATACAGGTGGGATTCACAGCTCTTAGCCAGGGATATACAGGTCCAAAGCACAGCTCGTAAGCAGGGACATACACATGCAAACCACAGCTCTTAACCACAGATGTGACAAAATTTCCTTATTTAAAGCCCCCCCCCCCCACTTAACCAAGCCCCTAGTTACATGAAGCGCACATAACTAAAGTATCAAGAAAACTAAGCATGCTGTAGGAATATTAAATACACTTATCTAAGTGCTACTCAACACTAAGGAGGCCCACGCTTCATGAAAACGGCCCTAGAGTCACATGGTTAACTGACAAATGTTGACCTTCATGCATATCTCACACCACACAAAACTTGCCTGAAGTTACCTCCATTCTTTATACTGAAATAAAATCGAAATGTCCATATGCAATACTGAGTACACGTTTCTGTGACATCGAATATTGTTGTAAGAGATTTGCCAAGCATACCTAGAGAAGGAATACGGCGCATGGTTTAGATCAGATTGATGGATTCCTTCAACTCTTAAAGCTGGCCGACGTCTTATAAGAAATATGCTTGCACACAACGCTAAACACTATAATCCGTAAAGTTAATAAATAAATAAACTACACAGGGTAAGATAAAAGATATGTGTGATGTCGGCGTGGCGATTAAAGTGTGATAGTTTACACTGAAAACTGCGATTACCTCTACCCATACAGAGGACGTCTTGTCCTTTGGCGACTTTTTCCGATGGCTAATCAATACAGATAATAAATATATAAGCTAATAAGGATGGCAACGGCAGATGATAGTCAGAAGGTTTGCCAGACAGCCACATGGCAAAGGGCGGTGATTTACTCGGCCATGCTCTGCTGTTACCTCTAAACCCATAAACTCAAGCGCTGTCTTATCCTCGTATTTATTTATTTATTTGATTGGTGTTTTACGCTGTACTCAAGAATATTTCATTTATACAACAAGGGTCATTATGGTGAGAGGAAACAGGGCAGAGCCCGCGGTTTAAGCTCACGACGATCTGCAGTTTGTTGGCAGATCTTCCCATGTACGGCCGGAGCGCCGTCTTATAAATGAAAAATGCACGCAAGGGTGCGGCCTTTAAACATTAATAATAAGTCACAAAAAGGCCTGCAACGGTTTTATTTTAACATTTAGTGCATGATATTGCCATTATTGTACCATTCTTACACTGAGATAATAATAATAGAGCGGAATAATCATAATGGAATGAGTCCATGGCTCAGTATTTTTCAGATACGGCCTAACGTTAATTTTCGTTTTCGGGTTGACAATGCGAACGGTGGGATTTCCATTGATCAATTCACTGCGCAGTAAGTAAGTGCATGTGTCTCATTGGTCCGCAGTTAACAGGTTATACGTTGGCAGTAAATCACTGGCTGGTAAAGTTAACACAAAGAGTAACCATCAGATATAGATACTGAAAGTAAAACTGTAGCCGTTCAAGGTCAATATTGCAAATTCTGGAATTCGTTTAACTTGTTGCAAGAGTGCAACGACACTATTTAAGGATTCCTATTCTGTAATAAGTATGAATTTTTGTAACTAGGGAAGGAACTACCTGTATTAGAGACGTCTTACGATGCAGAGGGGTAGGCTACGTCATAAAAATCCCGTGGATATTCCCCTTTTTAATCTAGGGTCCAGAGTAATGAGGGTATATAAGCCTGTGCGCGGGCCGGGGCCGGCTAGGCTGGGCTGGATCACACGACACCTTGCATCTTTCGGTAAGTTGGTTTGATTAAGCCTATTTATAAAATTCCACATATCGACAAACAACCTGTCTCCCACTGACCATTGAAATCACAGGTTCGAATCCAGTTCGCGCTGGTTCGGCTGTGGCTTTCAGTCAGGATATTTATGACTTGTCTGGGGAAGGGTGGTTTACTCCGGGCGCAAAACAGACTAGGATAATGTGCCTTCTATCCCTTCTGCATGTGCCACTCTTCTCTCCAGTGCTGAACCAGGTTTCCTTGAAAATGCTCACTAGACCCTATTAAGTGATTCATCTATTCCAGAACCATGAAAATAGATCCGAATAACGGTTCCCATGGTCATGAGAGGACATCTGAATAATTATTCCCAGAATGATGTGAACATGTTTGAACCGTTGTGCCCGTAAGGATGGCAGCAGAACTGGTGCATGTTTCTAATGACCACGTGAAAACATCACGTTTTCCGCAATCACGGCAACATATCTGAATTAATATTCCCATAATATTTCCAAAATGATTGATGCATCATTTTCCCAATAAGAATGACAGCAGATCGGTTACATGTTTCTTATATTCATGTGAAGCCACCTGAATCGCCTTTCCGGAGACCATGTCTGCAGAAAGCTTTTCGTAATCCCAAGTAAATAGATCTAAAACTTTTTCTTTTGACTACGTGAAAAAATTTAAATAACGTCCCACATCTCATTCCATTTTATGACCATAGGAACATATATGCATCATGTTTTTTTATAAAAAATGTCGATATTTCTGAACCGTGTATTCTGTCCATGATCATGGTAATATATGAATAACCTTTTCCATGGCCATGCAAGAAGGTCTAAAGCTCATTCCTTATCACCAATGGCGTTGTCAACAGATCTCATGTGTGCTTCTCATGACCATGTCCACAAATGTGAACCATCTGTGTGATAACCATTCTGAACGGTCCTGAACCACATTTCTCATGGCTATCCTAATATATCTGAATCTTATCTACGTTGACCGTATCAATAAATCTAACGTACATTTTAATCTGAATCACGTTTACAAATGGATAGCACCTTATTATATCTGAGCGTCTCATGATTTTCAGATTTGGTTGAGAATTGATAGTGTAACATGGGCAACATTTGGGGGACGATGTTTCAAAGGAAACGGCTTGTGCGGTTTCAAAACTGCAGCGGAAGGCAGAAAAAGATGGCGATGGCCGCTGACCTGAACGAGTTCCGTGTCATTGCCAGAGAGAAACTGGGTTTCGGTGGACATGATGACATCAAAGTTTTAGAGTCAACCTTAGGGTTAGAACTTGAAGACGATGATGTTTTCGTCCACCTGGACCCAAACATACCGCTGACAGTGGTGAACCTAACCCGAGGCCAGGAGTGGACCCGTCCCCCAGGTAAGAGGCTAACCCAGGGTTAAGTATGCAAGTCAGTTAAAGTCATTGTACCAGTCTGTCATCGTAGTACCTCCCGACAATGGTGAGATATGATGACAGGATGGCGCGAAGTGGGCGATACTACGATGGTATACCACGATTTCAATGGCTAAGCGACTGATTTCAATGGCTAAGGGACTGATTTCTTCTCACAGTAATATTCTGAATAATACAGATATGGTTTTTCAAGCGGTTTCGTAATCTCCATAATCCCACTAGAATCTTTGTTAAATGAAAGGTGCCCAAGAATGAGGAGATAAATATGTAATATGAAAGACTACCACGTAAAGAGTAACACTTATAGCTGGCAAATGGTCACACGTATTACCAGTAAAAGTCGACAACTTGTGAATTTACCTCAGTGAGAGCAGCACCTAAACAGAATACATTGATAATTTTTGCTAAGTACTCAAATGCTGTGCTGTCGTCCCATTTAATATACAATCATATGAATACAATACAAAGGGACAACCCTCACAGTTCGGCAATAGTCCCCTCTACAATCGAGTGCCTCACCTATTTAGGTAAACATGACATGCTTGTGGCGATGAGCCGAATGCCAGAATTATAATTCTGAATTCAGAATTATGGCCGAGATGGTAAGCACGCTAGCGTAGCGAAAAAATCCAGGAGCCTCTCACCAATACAGTCGCTATGAAAAAAGATATTGAAGACCATATTTTCAAATAAGTTTTGATCCTCATGATCCTTTATCAGTTGTTTACTTATTCACTTGGTGTTTTTCAGATGTGCCCTCGTTAAGTCAATCTCATCCGCTGTTCGTTCAGCCACCACACCATCAGGTGAGTAAGTTTGAATTATATGTTCTCGTCTCAGCTATCTGTAGCGAAACCTTCCACACTTTATTTAATATATGTGTACTTGCTTTGCTTTCCCAGGTGGCAGGTCGTGATGCAAGCGGGACGTACACAATCACCAACAATGTGTACAACATCCGAGCCCAGCTGGTGCAAGTGGGCGATAGACAGACTGTGTACGTAACACTTTTGCAATTTTATAGAATTCCAGTAAGCCGTGTGGATTACATAGTTTATATAGACAGCACATTGTGACGTAAAATTCTCAATGGTGTTATGGTCAGAAAACTAATTCACAATAATATACATCACTGTGGTGAGTTGGGATAAAATTTTAAGCAAATTGATCTGGAAACGTTGACATTTAATTTAGCTAAATGTTTTACTATTAGACTAATTTTACTTCAACTTCCACGTGTATTATCATTATTATTATTACTATTATTATTATTATTATTATTATTATTATTATTATTATTATCAATCTTTCAAGAAAATGACAACTTTTGAAGGAAAATATACATGTTGTGTAATATATATTAATACAAATTTGTGGAATTTCCTCTCTAACCATGCTAATTAGGACTAAGGTCTTTCCATGGTTGAGTTATTGCCGTGTTGTGAACGTTTCTGTTTGCAGGGTGTCCGGAGTTCCGACAGGAGCTACAGAGGACGAGGACTCCCAGTTCTGAGTCGCCACTTAAACAATCGCTGGGTTTCTGGATCTGACTTCCACAGTAGACTCGTGCACTGTAGCGCACCCTCCGCATGAACACAACGGTGGGGTAGTGTGACACATGTGTAGGGTACGTCCTTTTGGTGTGATGTTAGTGGGCGTCAAGGATGCTCTGAGCTGTTAGCTGTAAACGTGAAGGGGGCCCTTTCTGGGGACGCATGAATGAAAAACACTGCTGCTGTTTAACTCAATTCACTGTATGCGGTACCTAGTGCGATCCGATTGCGTCCCTCAGAGAGCGGCTTGTCCTGATCGTCATGCAGTATAACTCGCCAGGGTTTACTGACCCGCTCACGACAGAGAACATCATTTGGCAACGGCCATGTCCGTATCTCACATTCCCACACGGAGTGTATAAAGAAAAACTAGCAGTTTCAAGTCATTTCAGGGGTAAAACTTGTTTCCTGGTTCCAAGTTAAAATAAGATCAGGTTTCCCCCAAATCAGCTGCACAAGCCTGGGGTGTCAAACAGGGTGTGTGTAGCAAAAACGTATCTTTTCTCAACCAAACAAAAACATTACAATTCTCAACCAAATCGCAAGAATGCAAAATGCATGAACTGCCTCCATTTTACCTCCAATGAACGACTTGAACTGCTACGTTTGGAGGGTGCGTGTGTGCTCGAGAAAGCTGTGGATATCATTTCTAGACTTGCTCACGGATTCAGCGGATGATCAATTTGACAACAATTTTAACTTTTTAAAAACAAATCTTCTTTAAAAAGCAACTAGGGTGTTCCGTGAACTTATTAGCTATGTCTGACACAATATATTGGAGAGGTATTTGGAACAGAGGACAGATGAACTTGCAAAATCGAGCAAGTATTGAAATGAATCTCTTACTTGTAAACCCACCGGCATACATTGTGTCAGATTTAGACTAATATGTCCACGTACTATTTTAATTTTCTAATTTAAAAACGTAAATTATCCATTTTTAAGCAAGTCAGTTAAAGCTGTAAAGAACAAACTTCCTGTTTGTAACATGATTTAAACTTGTATTGCGAACTGATAAAGTTAATAACAGAAAGTCTGTTTCAAACCTATATTTCGACTAATAAATGGCCTGTGATAGAACTGCATATATTAATTAAGTACTTAAAACACTGCTAAGGGTATTATTGGATGTACCCTGATCAGTGTAATCCCGCAACTGTCTCCTCTGTAAAAAGTTACCGTGGTTTTTAGCGCATTTAGCGATTCCAAAGAAATCTTACGTGAAGTTGAATTCACTGGTAAATATTTTTCGATTTTTTGCTTCAATCACCAATTTTTTGTAACTTTTTTCATTAATCACGTCGCCACTAGGCCACTGATGAAACAAGGTGATTTCCGAAAAAACTTAAGTGAAGTTGGATTCACTGATACTTACCTTTCCATATTTCACTTGAAAAACCAATTCTTCGGAACATTTTTTCATTAATCACGACGCCAGCAGTCGATGAAACAACGTGATTCCAAAGAAATCTTACGTGAAGTTGGATTCACTGATACTTACCTTTCCATATTTCACCTCAAAAACCAATTCTTCGTGACATTTTTTCATTAATCACGACGCCAGCAGTCGATGAAACAACGTAATTCCAAAGAAATCTTACGTGAAGTTGAATTCACTGGTAAATATTTTTCGATTTTTTACTTCAATCACCATTTTTTTGTAACTTTTTTCATTAATCACGTCGCCACTAGGTGATGAAACAAGGTGATTTCCGAAAAAACTTACGTGAAGTTGGATTCACTGATACTTACCTTTCCATATTTCACTTGAAAAACCAATTCTTCGTGACATTTTTTCATTAATCACGACGCCAGCAGTCGATGAAACAACGTGATTCCAAAGAAATCTTACGTGAAGTTGGATTCACTGATACTTACCTTTCCATATTTCACCTCAAAAACCAATTCTTCGTAACATTTTTCATTAATTACGTCGCTTTAGAAAAAATGTAAGTGAAGTTGGATTCAGTGGTAAATATTTTTCACTTTTCCACAGTAATTTGTTACTTAGCTTTTAATTTACCCATAGCCGTCAGGCTTTAAATTGTTGTACAGACAGGACGACCGCGCTTTGTATAGATGGAATATGTGAACACCGTTATTAAATATATTTATGTTACTGTTAAAAGTTAACTCCTTGTCTGTATTGATCTTTTCTCCCCATGGGCCTGTTTCACGAAAAGTTCAGTAAATCGCTTTAGTTGGTGCTTTTTTACCGTAATCCACCTTGGAATGTATTTAAATCAAATATTACACAGAATTGCTCAATTAAAGCAAACGGTTTTGCTTTAGTGAGCAAAAAAAGTCAAAAGCGAAAAAAGCCAAAATTTTGGAAGTGTCGTTTTACTGTTGATCCAAGGAGGGGAGGACAATATTTTAATTGTTTGTATATTCGTTATTTATGGTCGCTTTTAGTATTATTTCGGGTGCCTCCTTGTAGCAAGGCCGTCCCAAAGCAGATATACCAGTTCTTACCTTTCACGCTTACTCACTGGAATTTCACACCAGTATACTGACTCCGGGTCGCTTAGAACGTGGCCAATCCAAGCTGAGCACCAATCGATAGAAGCACCATCGATAGAAATTCACAGTCAAAGGCATGTGACTTGAATCAGAATCGAACCCCGTATCGTCCGCTGATGAAGGTTCTCCCCTCATGGAGAAAACCTGAGGTTTGGGAGCCTGCTAGCCGCGTTGTTGCACTGGTGGACATGTCAGCCTTTATAGTATAAAGCCACTAATAAGCCTGGGTGATCATTCAGGTATTCGCTTTTTATTTGTTTATTTGATTGGTGTTTTACACCGTAATCAAGAATATTTCACTTATACGACGACGGCCAGCATTATGGACGGAGGAAAGCGTATTTCAGGTATACGTACTATTACAGTATTTACAGTAGACCTTGTAAATGTGAAGTACGTATCTTGGCCTGCCTTCTTTCGTTCCTATCCACATAATTATAGCAGGTAGACCTACCAGTTTTGAAGTTTCAATACCCTAACAAAAACGCTACGCTTCCACTTCGGCCGTACGAGGTAAGGTCTGAATATTTAAACATGGTATTTCATGGCTTGATTACTTATCTTATTTAACTGATTGGTGCTTAATACCACAGGGTCTCCGTGGAATCGGTATTTAGAGATGAGGTTGTCACGAGGATCACATAAAATGAGTTTCATAGCCTTATACACGACCGTGACGGATAGCATTTTCCTTGGTGTAAGTTAGCTCAAATATTGGACTTTGACCCCATTTTCAGTGGATTTAGGTAAGGAATTGGAACTTAAGAATCAGCATTTAATTATCGGTATATTCACTCATGGTTATCGTTAATTAAGTGGCATTATCTGGAATTTGCAATTAGTGATGAGATTGTCACGAAGAAGATGTAGAACAAGTTTCGGGTTCACGGAGCCGAGCTAGTGCTTAGAATGCTATAACACCACAATGACTCTGGAGATAACCCCCAATGTTGTCTCTTTGAGTTCAAGTCCAGCTTGTGCTGTCTTCCTGTCTGGTGATATGTGGGAAGAGCTGTCACCAATCAGCCGATGGTAGCGGGCTTCCTCAGAACATTATGCTGGACGCCGTTAACTCTATCAGATATATTTGACAAATATGACTGTGGCTAGCATATTTGTGGGAAGAAACCGAGTCCAAGGGAACCCATGACCCTTCGCAAGTTGCTGATATGTCTTCATACGTACGATCGGAGAAGTATTCCAGGTTAAATTTACCAATGTAAAATTCTGGGAAAAAACTACTAGAATGTCAACGTTTAGTAAAATAAACAGTTTTATTCAGCCTCTTGACGCAATGCTCTATAATACAATCACACCCAACAAACAGCACATTTGGCTGTAGTTAGTACTATAGGCCCCAAATGTGGATGCCTTCAGTAAATATATCCATCAGCAAGCTGCTATCATCTACTTCCGATGGCCACATTTAAGAGGTGAACTTGCACAAGGTCACTTTCACGTATATAGTAAGATCACGTAGCTGTCGCTATTGAATTGCACTTGTAAGATAAATCAGGGAAAAGATCCCCAAATCAACCAAAACGAAAACACATTACTTGAAACTAATATTAAACATTCGTGGAAATAAATTCTCCATACATATCTGCAAACATCTTTTCACAAACAGTTTATTCGATACAAGCGGAATGGGGTCAGGTTCATATACACTACAGATTTCGATTTTTACGAGATATGCTCTCGTTCCTTGTCTTACATCATTTGCATTTCACTTTCTTTACACAATGTACACGTGAACAATGAGATATGTCAGGCGCAGGCGAGATCAGCTGGAGATCTGCGGCAGTATATAGGACCGTGTCGCAAGATGGAAGTTTGTAGGCCTGAGACAACAGGCGGTGCAACTGACTGTAGCTACATGTAGTTGGCGACCTTTAGCTGTAGATAGAGTTGATGATCTGTGTCTTAAGATGAACAGCTGTTATTTTGTGTGCGGATAAAGAAAACGAGATGTAAATGTGGACAGAGCTGCTGTTCAGACAAAACTGTGAAATGGCTGACAATCGAAGTCACTCTCTTCCAAAGTTGGAGCAGTGGACATCTCTCTCATAATGATCCGGGATGTTTCCCTGAAAGAAATGAACAGATTTCGTTTAGGAACCGTCAGAAAGGTGGAAAGATTACATTTCGATTGAAGTACTCCCAAATTTACATTTGTACCTCAGAGGCATTTTACCCCTAAAATTATTTTACCTATATAATAGAAATAAATTTTATAAGTTGATTATTAATTTTGACACTCCATGCAGCATTGGGATGACAGGGATACCGGGAAGAACCCGCAGAAAACCCACAACCATCCGCAGGTTGCTGCCAGACCTCCCCAATCCACCCACCTCCACGCACGACCGGGGATTCAGACTCCATGAGCTGGACTTGAACTCACAGACACAAGTCTTTTTGTTGAGGGGCTCCTGAGCCACCACACTGCGGTAGCAAGTAAACTCCCCATCCATTTAAGCCCTTCGGCTTGGTAATAATGTTTTGAGTTCCTGCTCTACGGGTTCACACACCTAATCTTTTCTCAAACTGAGAAATGGCCTTTTGTTCATACTGTTTCTCATGAAGCATTGCTTTTGTTGTGCATTGCTGTCTTGTAAGTAAGGAGGCACACAAAGTTTGTTTCTGAGGCTTGTCATTTTGACGATTTCTCCAAAACCTGAAGCTGTAAGACGCCATCTCCTTTCCCTATACCAGGTCTTGCTAACACTTTGTTTTCTTGTATTACATTCCACAATTTCGGCCTGAGAGGTGGTTATCTAGAGAAGCGGAAATGTTTCATTGTAAAAATGGTGTTTAAACAGTGTTGTCAGCACCTGGAATAAATCAACTTTTCAAATGCCTACTGCCTATTTTAATGTTATCTAACCTAGAATTCAAACTGGCTGGACAAAACCATGTTGAAGAGGGCTTTCTGTTCTGGTAGTTCACTCCAAGATTAAAGTAATTTCTAAAAGAAAATTACCCTGGATGCTGTGCCCACCCAATACTCTGTGTACGGCAAAGGGAGGTAATCATGGTCAGCAGCTGAAGCCTGCAGGTCTGCTCATGGCAATATCTACAGATGAGATGGAGCAGTAGTTAATCATCATGTTTCTCACGTGATCATTAAGTCCTCCCATGTTCCTGTATTTTGCACGTCTTGGGTTTCTCTGTTTTAACTGGAGATCCTGGAAAATAAAATGACTCGTTGTCTTTAGCAGTTCAGGGAATACCTGAAATTAAGTGTACAAAGGCACTAGTTTACTTCAACTGTCAGGGCCCTGATAACCAACAACGTTGCCTGTTTCATTTATTTATTAAATATATACATGTATTAAACAGCATTTAAATGCAGAAAGCCAAAATTATGAGGAGTAATACATTGTAATACGTGACACCTCCTGTCTTTGCTTTGGGTGTGGCCTTAAGACAGGAGGTGTCACGTATTATAATGGACTACTCCTCATAATTTTGGCTTTCTGCATTTAAATGCTGTTTAATACAGCTTTAAACACCAATCAAATAAATAAAGCAATCATGCTATCTGAGCAGTTCTCGAGATTAGAAAAAAATTAATCACATCTGCCACTGTAGTCACTTTAATCCAATTATATTTTTTATAAGTCAAATTTCTCAACATTTACATGACATATAAACTTGCTAAATAATAGTTTCTGAACAATCTAGGTGACTTTCCCCAGGTAACTGACAAAGTAGCAATCCTCTCAAGATGTGACATAAAATTTACCACTGTACTTGTTCTTTGGTTGGTGAAAAGTTGGCAAGCTGTCTGTGAAACATCTCTCCACTTGCATTTCTCCCGTCTGGATGAAATGGTAAAGCATTAACAGCAGAGCTGCTAGATGCTCACAGGTACCATGTGGTGCCTTACCCGCAGGGCACTCGCAGCCGGAATTCACTGGCTCACCACGTCTATCCAGCTTTGGTTTGTAATTGTAGGTAACCTGGGATAAAAATGTGATAGTCAAGGGTATGATGTAAACGCATGTTTAATAAAAGTAAAGTTTTAAATTTTTGAAAGTAAAAAAAACCCTGCAAAATTCTAATTAAATACCCTCGACCTCATGGCCATTTTTAACTTTTAAAAGCAGTATTGTAACACCTGTACATTTATATAACCAGCATAAAGAAAGTACTGAGCTGAGTTCTGAACAGGTTCACACATTCATAAGGCAAGTGTTTACCTTGGTTTTCACAGGCACTCCCACAATGTCACTGAGGTAAACATGCGAATGTGTAATATACACACCGCAGGCCAGTATGCAATTTCCGGTGTACATCTTTTCACCTTTCTGAAGTGCTTTCATGTATAGCGATGCCTGTCTGTCACCTGCCAGTCTGTAGAGGAAGTAACCTTCAATCTGCTCCATCGTCACTGGAGGGAACAAAACCCTATGTTGTGCTGTAAGCTGCTGAAAACTGGTTGAAGGCCATTCTGGCTCTAGCGGCTCCGGTATTTGAATGGCAGGGGCCTTCAAATTATGATTTCTGTCATATGCACGCAACCTGTAAGAGTTCAGTACAATATTTTTATGTTATACCCTATAAGTTTATTATTTACTATTAAAATATTCCATCATCAGCAGACGTCACAACAGGATTATTTCAGAAGGTCTGCTGACCTCACCATGGTGATGACAACTTATGATTTTGCTACGTTAAAATACATGTACATAATCCTCCTAACAATGCCCCCTCCCCCGCCAAAAAAAAAAGAAGAAAAGAAACAAACAAACAAAGAAAAAAATAATTAAGATGCTTAAAAATTTCACAAACACGTCATTATGATGTAAAGACCAAGCAAAGATTCATTACTGTCACAGGAGCGCCATTGTTATAACCTCTCTCCTGTTGACGTATATACGGCAGTCTCGCCTCGCATCCCCTCACCCATCTCATCCCCACCCTCATGCTTCAAAATGTAGATGACGTCTTAAACACAGAAAAGAAAATGAGTCAACAGTTTTCAATGATGTTAGAAAAGCGCAAGGTATGTTCTAGGCGACTGATTAAAATCAGTCTTCAAAGTTTGTATCATTTTTAGTATATAAATCGATAATAATATATTCAACGTGGCGACCTACTTGAACACGATAAATATACTACCCTTTACACCGGGTTAGGCGGAATTAGACATAAGCAACAGGCATCGTGTCAGAATTAGTGGATGCTCTGTCCATATTTACATATAAGAGAATTGTACTCATAAGAAACATAGAGTATAGGGGTTTGATGGAATAATATTGAGACACTAACTTTCGCCCATGGCCCATGCTAAAGGGTAGGATGTGAACATTCTGGCCGACGGACAAACCGACAGACAGAGCCATTTCTTACATGTGTAGATGAAATGATTTTCATGTTATGTTGTCATATTGATGAAGACAGTGTATATAGTATTGCTACAGTTGAAACCGAGGATAAATACAGGAAAATCCATGAAAGGAATTCAGAACCGTGCTAGAATGATCGCGTCAGAAGTAAAGACGCTTTAATGTGATTACTTGACAACTCCACAATCTTTTGTGATTTTGTCTTTCGTACTTGTTTTTTTCAAACGGATTTAACACCCTGGACAAAATAATTTCATTTCCAAGACTGTGAAGAGATTACGCTTAGAGGACACCGTACCTCCCCAGGTACCGGATTAGAATTCGGGGAGCAGTCCACGAAAGTAATAGGGAATGTTGCAAACGTGTCACGTGTGAGGAGTTGGGAGATTCATGAGGTCCAGGTGTGCCGTTGAGTCCGCGCTATGCGCGTGACGTCTGCTGTGTGACGTCACATGTTCCATGTCCCGCCAAAATGTCACGCGCGAGAGCATCAGCTCCATGTCGCGCCAAAACGGACCACTAGGAGAGCTTCATGTCGTTAGAGCCAAAACTGGGTGGGCTCCATGTTATTCGCGCCAAAACAGATGTCACGCGCGCAAGTGCAGCTCCTTCAGCTCCATCTCGCGCCAAAACTGACCAGTGGGTGAGCTCCATTTCTCGCGCCAAATCTGAACGTCACCTTGTAAAGTTGGGTTGAGGAGCTCGTTCAGCTCCATTCGAGTGAAAAAAAAAGGTGTGTGAAGAGAGTGAACCTTATTCCGGATATAACGCCTAGACAACACCAGACCGCGTTCCAACAGATAATTATGTGACATGACAAGCTATTCCATAAGACAATTCCGAAGCTATAGACCACATGAAGAAATTCGTCCCGCAAAAATATTACACAGGAATATGTCTGTTGTCAAATCGATGTCAGTGATAGGGTATTCGTCGGATTTGTGTCATTTCAGCTTTCCAGATAGCCTAGGTGCTTTTTCTTTTTGTGATGTGTTTTGTACAACATAACGCTAGACCTGAAGGTCGTCGACTAAAACTGACATATTTATCATACGATCCTGCAATAGGAACCCATGCCGTATTTCGTACAAAGAATAACTATGGGTTGTTTGTTGACACGGCTATAGACTGGGAACAGCCTTTGGCGCTGTATGGCTAAGCTAAGCCCACCTGTTTACACAGATTGGTGTAAAATTTAATAAAATAATAATTATTGGATATCATAGATGGCGCTGTAGGGCTAATCTAAGCCCACTTGCCAACATTCTTGCTAGGTTATCGCCCGCCGCTATTCGCTTCTGCGCATACATGAAGCTAGAGGCCACATGAAGAAATTCGTCCCGCAAAAATATTCGACAGGAATATGCCTGTTGTCAAATCGATGTCAAATATTCTAGACTCTACTCTACTTAGGCTACTATAGGACACGCTTCTGTGTTACAGATACCCGCTTTTCCCACCACAACCACCACCACCGCAAACAAAGCCAGCTCAAGTGGAGCAAGTCTAGAGGCGGAGGAGTCGCTCAAGCAAAAGTGGAAGATCCCGTCGCGCCAGTTCCAACCCGACCCGACCCAACCCAGCGATGATCTCATGCCTAGCGGTGAGAGTGATCTATGGGAACTGTATCGGTGGTATTTGCGCTCGATTCGGAGCCATTTTTATCGCGGCAAGCCGGTGCAGGACCTCTATGATTACCGGCTCAGCGTTCTCGGAACCATCCGCTC